>NW_020884873.1:36256645-36297329 GCF_003945725.1 Corapipo altera
CCTTCCCAAACCTTCCCAAACCTTCCCTCCACCTACTCCCCCTTCCCCTCCCCTTTTCCCTCTTAATGGTAGCCTCCTAGGAAGATGAAGGAACAAATGATGATGTAGGCATTGCATTCACAATATGGTACTATCCAAGAATATCCTTAAATGCAACAATAAAGCTTCCTCTTTTTTATTTTTTTTCTTTTTCTAGAATGAGGTAAAAACATCAGAGAAATAACATTGATGTGTGTCTCTATAGTTAATTTTATATTTTGATTGTTCTGACATGGAAGATGAATAAACAGGATTCCACACACCCCCCTCCCCCCAGCATTTTTATGTTTATAAATATTTAATTAAAAGAAATCTAAGAAATACCTCTATAGTTCTATGGATCACATTTACTGGAAAATTGATCCCACTTTAAAGGAAGTTCTAAAACTAGAGTTTTTTCAATAAAAGTGAAATCTGTGGTCATTCCTTGAATGGTAAACAACAGGAACTGTAACAGTTCATCCTTTCTTCAGTTTTATTATTGCCTTCCACCTTGCAATCTAAAAGCTCTTAGCATCATTAGGTATTATATAGATGAGATGAGTCTATTGCAAGGATTTCCTCATGAGATTTCCACCTATGAATGCTACACAGCACTGGGTGCCTCCCTGGACAGGGAGCCAGGCTTGTGTCATTGAAACACACCTCACTTCAACCACATGCCTTTCCTTGGTGTTGCCATAACTCTGAAGAATTATTGTCCTGGCTTTTGCATCCCACTATGACATGACAAGCTGTTCCTCAGCTTGTCCAGAGCCTGAATGCCTGACCTAGAGACAAGTCCGCCAGACTTTTAGTTACCTAATGAGGACAAGATGCCAGCTCAGCAGTCCAGTGACCAAATTCTTCTGTGAATCAAGCCTTTGGGTAATGTAGGAACAAGAGTAAAAAAACACAACAGATGCAGTTGCCTGAAATGGACTACCACTGTCCCAAAGGCAGACCATTTCCTTATCTAAAAATCATGTTCTTTTGGTTATAATAGTTTGCATAAAATCTTCAAACATTTAAGTCGTCACTTAGACATTTGTAAATGTCAGGTGAAACTAGAAGCCTGTGTGACATTCAAGCAGTTTGTTTGTACATTTACTTTTGTTTTTTAAGTAACGAGAGATCATTTCATGTTGACAAGGTAGCTGTTGATTAAACTGAGCCATGAAGTTATACATCCAGAGAAGATGAGATGATAAAAACTTTAAATCTCTAGCAGAAGGTTGGATAAGACCTTTTATTGTCTGAGATATACTTGTGAGTTAACTAATTGTGAAATGATAATAAATGATTTAATTATTTCCCATCTGTTAGTAATTCAGTTAGATCCTACTCAGTTTGCACAGTTGCAGTCCTTCCATCACTCTTCTTTGCAGTCCCTATCCAGTCTGAAGTCCCTAGAGTTAAGCTATGTTATTAGCCCCTGAGGTAAAGATAGGAGAGTTCTTTAAAATCACTTTCTCCCCTTAAATCCATCATGCCTGTAATCTTACCATTGCATTTACAGTATTTTTTAACATAATAAATACTGCATTTATGTAGTCTGAAAAAAAAACCAAAAATGGATGAATTCTTTTTTCGTCCAAATTACTACAGAAAAAAAAAGTTGAGAATTTGAGGTGAAGATTCAATCTTACAATAAGTACATTTGAAAACAATATCCTCAGAGTAAGGACATAAAATTAGGAAATTAAAGACAAGGGGCGACTTGTCATGCCCCAAGTATATGGTGAATACACAGGATATACACTTCTACATTTTAATGAGAATAATTCATGCCAGTTTACATTTACATTAGGCCACCAGCAGCTAACATTATCATTCCTTCACTAAATTTCACATTGTTTTAACTTTAAGCATCAGGTTCACAATAAAATTTTGGGGGTGAGGGACATTTCTGTTTACATCTCTGTGAGACAAAGAAAAATCCATTATTTTACCTTTATTTCTTCGGTAACTGAGAGAAAGATGCTTTGTTTAAAAGGAAAGACAAGGTGAAGAACATTTAGCTCCAAAACCTCTTGGTCCTTGTCATTTGATGTCAGTGAAAGATGAGGAGGTTCTCCCTGCCCCTACTTTAGCTGATGTGTTCATTCAGCACAGAGGGCAAAAGCAGGGGTAAACATCATCACCATGAATTTAGGATGGGTAGGCAATACTCACAGTTAACATTCTCTGTTCTATACTGGTTGTAGTGTGCTGGTTTTGACTGAGGTAGTTAACTTTCTTCACAGTGATTGGTATGGGACTGTGTTTTGGATTTGTGCTGAACACAGGGTTGATAATATAAAGATGTTTTTATTTTTGCAGAGTGAGGCTTACACAGAGCCAAGGCCTTTTCTGCTTTTCATACTGCCATGCTGGCAAGGAATTGAGAGTGTAATGAGAGCCTGGGAGGAGAGGCAGCCAGGACAGGTAACTCAAACTCACCAGAGGGATATTCCAGATCATATGACATCTTGCTCAGTATAGAATGTGGGGACATTTAGAGGGATGGCATTTTTCTTCCCAAGTCACCATTACATGTGATGGGGCCCTTGTCAGATGACGTGGCTGAACACCTGCCTGCCCACGGGAAGCAGTGAATTAATCCCTTGTTTTGCTTTGTTTGTGTTTGTAGCCTTTGCTTTTACTATTAAACTGTGTTTATCTCAACCCCTGAGTTTTCTGGCTGTTACCCTTCCAATTCTCTCCCTGATCCTGCTGATGGGGGAGTAAGTGAGCAGCTGTGTGTGTCTTGGTTGCCTGCTGGGGTGAAACCATGACGTGTAGGAAATGGGATTTATATTTCCCTCCTTAACTGGCCTTTGGGGAAACATGGATGGAGATAGGTTTTCAGGAGGTTCAGCTAGTGTTTCCTTTGCCCCCTCTCTCCCTGCCTTTCTCCTTCCCAAAGCAGCCTCCCAGAACACCTAGAGCAATTTCTCATAGTTCAGCATTACTGACCCACGTAAGTTATCACCGCCCAAAACTCCTCTTCCCTGTGAATAGCATACCCCAATTCAAGACTAGAGGAATATTAAACTACCTAAGTCTCACAGAAATCAGGTGCCTCTAAGGACTTTGGCTTTGTCCAACTGCAATAAGGAAAACCCTTTTCTAGGATAAAGGAAAAGAATATCTTCTTTGTATCCCTCTCATATATAAATGGCCTAAAAATTAAGGAATTCTTCATAAACATCCATGTCTTAAGGATTCTTAAGAGAGAAGAGGCATTCGTAAAGCATTTTGCCTATATCTTGCCAATTTTGCCTGTAACCTGCCAATTTTGCCTGTAAATTGCCAATTGCTTGGTGTAAGTAGTCAACAACTTTGTGTTTCACTTTGTTTTACACTGTCACTTTAACCTGTGCTTAAGAAGCTGTCTCCTCTTCCCCTCGATAAGATACACTAATTAATTGGGTGACCTAACTGCATTTGCTACACAGTCTTATTAGCTCTTGGATTAATGTATTTAAACCTAAGTAAACCAAACAGAGATTTTACCTTTCTTTCAAGCTGTCTTTTGATGTTGTATTTGCCTTTGAAACTATGCAGCAAGTTCTCCTGGAAGGACATAAAGAGAAAAAAAAATCATTATCATCTTTTTCAACTCTATGACGCTCTTCACTCAGACGTGAAGAGCCTTGGGTGACATGACTTAGGCCAATTGTTTCACTTATCAAAAATAGGTAACATAAGCCCTTGACAAATCTGTCTGCATGGTTGTTTTTGACCTCTTATTGAGTGTTTGTTGATTGTCACTTTGACTCACAGTCCTGCATTAAGAGGTCAGAGAAATATTGCTTTTCTGGGGCAGATTTGGATTGACGCAGTTGTTTTTTTCAGCACTATATCACCAAGTTTATGCTTTGCTGCCCTGATCATTTAAACACCTGAAAATATAGTACTAGCCAAAGGACAATGACAAGGAGCATTTTTTTTTTCTATTTTATGTCATTTCACTTGTGCTGAACATCAAAAGGTTGAGACTCTGTGTTGGGCATGTAGACCTTAATGCTGAAAGACAATTTCTGTCTATATGTGCATCTGTAAATACATAACTATGCAAAAAATAAGTGTACACACATTTTCTGCTCTGGTAACCCCACTTAACACTGTGTAAAGTGACATTGCATCATCTGCAGATTCTGGCTGAAGAATGTTTCATTGCATAGAAGCCTTGGAGTAAATTGTAATTTGTAATTGTATTTATGTGCCAAAATTGTAATTTGTTCAATCTCGTTTTCTTAGCCCCAGCACAAAGAAAGAGAAGGAGCATGTGGTGATGGTTCAGAGTGGTTGTTTAAGAGTTATAGGAGTGTGACAGAGGCCTTAGCCCAGTAGTATATATTAGAGCAGAACCATCTCTGCTTTAACATGCACTGAGACTGATCAGTCATGGGTCATGGAGCAGGCAATTGCAAATGGCTCTTTGCCACCAGTCTTTATCACAGAAAAACGAAGTGAAGCTCAGACACAGTGGAAAATCAAGGCAAGACCATATAACTATAAAGACAGATATCATTCCACATTTACAAAGGAAAAGAATAAATGAAAATGACAAATATGGACCCAACATAAAAACAGGACAAACATTTTTATATGGTAAGCTACTGAGTCATTTTCATTAACTGTCACTTTATTGTACCTTTGTCTGGTTTTTTTCTCCTTTTCACTCATGCTGGAGTTAGTTTTCCAAATCCCCGATCCACTTCAAACAAACAAATTCCAGAAAGTCACTGCTAGAAAAAATGCATGTAGTTATTTATTGAAGAAGAGTTTACTGTGTTCTTGAAATGTACTAAACCCTTTATCCACCTGCAGTCAGGAGAATATTTAAAATACATGTTCAGTAAAAGCTTTTACCTGCAACTCTGTTTAAATTTTTTCAAAACATGACTGTTGGAGCCTGTTGAGATTTTGTTGTAGGACATGGATTTGACCTTCGGAGCTCACTGTTTTTAATGCAGCTGGTGAAAAGATGAAATCATACCTACACAGAAAGCATACCTGCTGAATAAAATACATTTTTGGGGTTTGTTCTCATTTTGTATGTGTGTGTGTGCACGTGTGGTTTTTTTGTTTCTTTGTTTGTGTTTGTTGTTGGGTTTTGGTTTTGTTTTTGAACAGTTTGTGCTTATCCTACTTCCAAGAAAGACCCATTTCAGTGCACAATGATGAAATAAAATAGACAGGCAACAACTTGTTCAGCAGTGGCTGGAAGGCAGCCTCCGTGATGGCTGCTGCTTTGC
This sequence comes from Corapipo altera, assembly GCF_003945725.1. Taxonomy (NCBI): domain Eukaryota; kingdom Metazoa; phylum Chordata; class Aves; order Passeriformes; family Pipridae; genus Corapipo; species Corapipo altera. Next base: position 36,261,910 of record NW_020884873.1, read on the forward strand.
TTCTCTGATGGTCCTGCTTTGAATCTGCGTATGCTGTCCTCAAGAGCACCTGGGTAGGCACCAGGACCTGCTGGCAAGAGGGATTGAAGCAGGTGGCTCAGACACATCAGGAACACACAGGTGAAACCCTAAAGAGTTTGGGAGCCTGGTGGATTTTTTGATTGATGATTTTATTTTATTTTCTTCTTTATTACTTACTATTTGAAATTTAAAGGGGTTTTATCTATTTCCAAGCTACATGCTTGAAAAGCAAGATAATACCATTAAGAAAGAATCAGCAATCATAAATTATTCCTATGAAATATGTCTTACATTCTCTGTACAGCATTTCCCAGGAAGTTAATATTCCTGCAACCTCTTAAACATCTCATCAAAAACAAGCAAACAAACAAAGAACCAGAATGACTTGACAAGATTTCTGTGATTTCTGCCAAATTCAGCCAGTATTACATTTGCTCTTAAAAAGTATAACCAGCAAATTCCTTATTCCTTATAACCAGTAACTGTGCTTATGAACTTGAGACCATTCTCTGATCCAGTCAAAATAGACTTTGTTTACACTGATTTAGTAGCCTTATGAGATTGCCTAGTTGCTTTCCTGAGTTCCCTCAGCAGGTGAAATTACTTGCTGAGCTGCACAAAATCATGCTGGGAAATAGCTGTGCCATGTAGATCTTGCTCATATTTATTTAATGTTATGTTACTGGTCAAAAATGAAAAGTATTTATAATTAAAACATAGCCAATGTAATTATGACCTATAAAAGCAAAAGAAAAGTCTGGTTAACAAATGAAACTATAACTTACATGCTGGTTTTGATGTCATTGTTTCTACTGCTTCAACAACAGCTGCCTTTGTGGTTTTGCAAACCACAAACAGTATGTTAGTTTTATATCCCTTCCTTTCTCTAGTTATAGGTCTCCCTCTAACCACTGGCATGCTGTCTCATTAAAGCCTATGTACCCTGAACTGCTTTTGGATTAGGAAGGCAGGAGACCTCCGAAAAGTCAGGTATCAGCCATGACAACTACATTTGGAGGTCCTTAGGAGCCATACATCTCCCCGGAATGGGTCTAAAGAATGGCACAGACACCTGCCTTCCTGACCTCTGTATGTCCCAGAGGACTGAAGCTTGTTAGGTACTCCTCGTGCTGAAGTAGCAAATTCAAGCTCAGCACGTGTAATGGGAACACCCTTGCTCTACCCCAGGAAAAATGAGAAGACCAGCCTCTAAACAGACATTGGATGGAAGGTCACAGCCATCTGAGCCTGTCCATTCAGCCAGTTTTCCATACACCTTTCTCCCTGCTTATCTAATCTGTACTTCAGTACATGAGGATGTCCCAAGACACTGTCTAAAATTTTGCTAGAGTTGAGACAAACACCATGCACTGCTCTTCCCTCATCCACCAAGCCAGTCATTGTACAAGGTTGTCATGTTGGTTAGACATGACTTCCCCTTCATAAATTCTGATTGTTTGCAAATACCTTCATGTCCTTCATGTGTTTGGAAATTGGTCCCGGGATTGTTTGCTCTATCACCTCACTAGGTGATGGACAAAAACATTTCTTAGGTTGCACTTTGCAGATGACAAGAAAAGATGACTCTAATAAATTGACAATGTGAAGGAAGACACTTACCAAGGTTTAGTGAAAGGTACAAGCATTAGGTTTTGATGCAAAACTTTTTCACTTTTTAAACTATTTTTTTATATCATAATTTATTTCCTCAGTTCTAGTTTTAGTCAGCAGTACCTACTGAGACTAAAATACAAAGCATTCAATCCTGTCAGTATTACCTCTAAGTTCTATTTTATAAGTTTCTTTCTGAAAAGCTGAATCTAAGGTACCAGTGTCAGCACTGAACTTCTATTCTAGTTTTTCTTGCTTCCTTTCTATCAAAGCAGGTCTTTCTTCATAGGAGTTTTGCTAATTCATTCCTTAGCTGCTTCAGACCAATGTATTGAGCAGACTCAGCAGGATAGACGATGACAGAAGGTGTAGGTTGGCTTAATACTTAATAAAATACTTAATAAAAAAGGGTAAAGCTGTAGCTATACCCTTGCTTCTCTACTTCTATCCCATAATGTTCTGTTATACATCACAATGGGTCCTGATCTTCCAGACTCTTTGCAGAGTTGCACTCTACCACTCCAGGACTTTTTTGGGGTAAACAAGCAACAATCTGCACCGAAATCTAAATATGTGAGTACTGGGGGAAGTTCTGTAACCCTCGTTTTGCTAGTCCTAAAAACTATTGCTGGCTACAATATGCTTCTGTTTATATAAATGTTATTAACATTCAGTAAAAAATGTGGTAGAAAATACTAGCTGCATCACATGGGCAGTGTTCTACATGGCTGAATTTTAAGCTATTGCACCCCAAATCAAAATTTCAAGCTTTTTAAACTACAGGTCTCTAGTTGTGACATCAGTCCATGGGAACATGAAGACATGTATGTTTAGCTCTGCCAAATCAACTCATAACACACCCTGGGTAGGATGAAGCTTAAATCTTGTACTGAGTGTAATCTAATTCCCTTGCCAAAGCAAACAATGCAGAAGAGTGATAGATATACCATTATTCCATGATTTTGAAGACAAGTGCAAATACTATTGACATACCTAAAAGGCCGTTATCTTTAACCTGCAGTCTTAGGCACAGTCAGGTATCACCATCTGCTGTCTAAATATTAAATTAAATATTCTTAAGGATGGAATATTTGAAGACCATATCTGGCACACGAAGGAAAATAATAACAATGATAGCAATAGTAATGCAATAATAATAAATTACAGGAAAAAACATATTCATGTGGAAGCTGAAACTTTGTCATATATAAGAACCTCTCTCACCATGAAAAGATCAAATTGTAAGGGGCTGGAGGTTTCCAGATAATCTACCTTATAGTGGATGGTCTATTTATGTGCTAAGCAGAATGCCTGTATTTCCTCTATATGATTTTTCCAATGTATTTGTCAAGGTATTTGAGAAGATTGTAGTTTTAAAAGTGTTTCTAAGCTTTTAAATCAAAACCAAAGGAAAAAGATCAAGAATTTTATATCTAATAGGGAAGATATATCCTGCTTTTGATAAAACTGTGTGAAATCAGGTGTTAGAATATAACTTCCCTCTATCTGCAGCATGAATGAAGGGCATGAATAAAGCTGAGTGGTTGCTGATAGTTTGCTTAGATTTCTCTGCATCTAATCAGTCTCACAATACCAGAGACTTCTCTCATTGTAGGAGCTGACAGAATTTAGTGACAATCCTTTCTAAAGGTCTGTTCTGAGAACTACAAGTACTTAGCAAAGCAATGTAACAAATAAAATAGCTTTGTTCTTCACATATCCAATGCAGTTAATGTCTCTATCCCTTTCATTTTAAATCAGACAATACTGCTATTAAGATGCAGAATAGGTTTTTAAAGGATTGTAGGTTTCCTCTAAATTTCAATGACCAAGGGAATTGCATTGTTTATTTACTATGTGGCTGGCAGCTAAGAAGGCTACGTACAAGTTTATAATTTGTATTTTCACAACAGATTTTTGCTTCAAATTCAGTGACCCATTTAGCTGCAGTAGAAGGTCACTTGCTAATTTACTCTCATTCATTGGTCTCAGTGACAGAATTTAATTATTTCAGCCTAGTTCATAGTGGGAGAGCAGCTGCAGTACTTAAAACACTGTAATGAAAACCAGTAAACCCTCACCTTGTCTCAGCAAAAGACCAGGAATAGAACAGTTAAACTTATGGTCTGTAATCTCAACTCCAAAAAAAGCCATATACATTACCTTAATAAATGGGAAATTTCAGCTGTCTTACAGCTGTGCAATTGTTTTTTACATTGGAGCTGACTCTCACTACTATCAATAGAAGCCTTCCTAAAAATTGAGGAAGATCTTATATTGAGTACTGTAAGTATGAAGAAGAAGGGATTCTTTTAAACAGGATCCACAGTCTTTGAGATAAGGCTCACAGTGCTTTTAGAGGCAACTGTGCTCTCGCTCAGTGTAGAAGGGATAGGACACTGAAGCCAGTGACAACTGCAGGGGGTTAGCTGGGTAATACATTAACAGAGAGAAGGATCTGGCCTATTCATTCACTCTAGGATAAGTAGTAAAATGACAGGAAATCCAAAAGAGCAGCTAACTCCTCTGCCACTTAAACATGTGAATATCATGTTACATGACTTAGTTGCACTGGATAAGAAAAAAAAAAACACCTCAAGAAAACAAGACAGGCATAAGGCATTCCCGGCTAAAGGGACTGGCTTGTCAGGCTGGCCAAACTCAGCAAAATTGGCCCAGGTTCAAATTTAATAAAATGTTCCACTGTATAGCTATCCACCTTAATAAACTCTTCTTTTATGGACTTCTGTGCATTTTGGCAGAAAAAGGAATGGTAAAAGTTGTATACTGGAACACTGCTGCAGGAATTCCTTCTCGTCCAAAAAGAGTTCCCTGTGCAAAGTCCCTTTCCCTTTCATTTTTCAGAAGAATCTCTTTTAGGATTCCTGAATAACATAAAACCTGTTAAAATAGAATCTTCTTGAAGATCTTTGCTAAAATTTCTGAGGTATTCTACAAATATCTTTTTTATTCTTGCATTGTGGCCTAAACTAAAACTAGTGAGAGTAACTCTTTACATATGGAGGATAAAACTTAATTTCATAAGAGAATGTTGGATATAAACTCTGAGGAAATATATAGACTATGTAGAATTTAGATATCTCTTTTTTCCCCCCAGATTTTATGAACTCTTTATGAGAAACAAGACATGTTTGCAGTGTTATTGACATAAAATCTGTAAGCAAAGCATGGATTTCTATAAACTCCAGAGAAAACAAGCTATCTTTAAATATCAATGCCTAGTAGCTCATTCCCTTGTGGTTTTGACCAGGGGATTAATCTAGCAAATTATAGTTGTCTCGCAATACTCTTCCTCATCTGAAATACCATCAAATATTTGTTAATTAGCTATTTAACTCATATGGCAAACTTGCAAAAAATTATTAACTTTAGAAAACTTTCAACGTCATCTTTCAAATATCTGGAGAGGAAAGGAGATCTGTGGTGTTAGTTTGAAAGCCAAAACATGCTTTCCTCTTTATTTTCCCTGCTTTACTGCCAACTCTGAATGCACTGGTAGAATGGAAGAATGGAGTATCTTTCTGGTTTGTGCTTAACTTTCCCCAAGACAACAGAGTTTTTAAACATAGCATTTATTTAGATCAAAACTTTGTTTGAAAAGAAATGTATTCAACATGGTCTCATGTGGCTGATAAGATTGTCGTGAAGGTACTGTTGTGGATTTGTAGAGGCAAGAGAGAAAAGAGACATTATTGGAGATCCTTATGAAAAGGAATTCTTGTAAATGAAATCATATAAGAAAATTGTTCATCACAACAAGGTTACTAGAAAGTGGTTTCCAATCATTTCCAAGACTACTTTAAGAAAAGTCTAGAAGTCTGGAAACTAGAAAAGTAATTCTAAAGTAAGGAAGTGAAATAATTTGAGAATATATTTGTAATAGTATTAATACATTTACTGTCTTTCATACTTTGAACATAATTTCTCTATTTCCAGTCCCTCAGGAACTGTTCTTCTATTAACAACATAGAAATTTTGTTCATAATTTGTTGTCAGAATATTTAAGAACATATTAAAATTCATAAGTATCTACATTTACACTCATGGGAAAAACTGTACTGTTTTATCCTAGGTGTTTTGACATAACAAATAATTCAGTTGCTTTTGCATAAAAATGCTAAATATTTGCAAAACAGTAATTACGGGTTGGGCTTTGTATGTTCACATTATTCACAGAACATACTAATAGACTAATATTTGCAGTATAGTTTTTGATTAACTACATTTGTCTTCTGAACTAGTTATCACCAGTTGCCAATGAATGAGTTTAAACTGTCAATATGGCCATTCACAAAATGAAACAAAAAAAAGGAAGAAGAAAAAAAGACTTTTTTTCTTCATCTGTCGCTTGCATATGATTTCTGGAATCACTCACAATAAATTGTAGTGATTCAAGCTGTGGCTATCTATCATAGATCTAATTTTACAAACTGTAATTTCCAAATGTAGTTTCTTAAAGCAAGACATTTTTGTCATCAGAATAGAGATTTAAACACTTCAGTTATCTTCAAAGGAGCGTATGTGTAGCATGGAGTATAGGCATTTGTGGAAGAGGCACATCATTTCACAGTCTCAAAAAGGAGTGAACACTTTTATAACTGCCGCTGAATAAGGTGAATCTCTGTTAACCATTATTGGAATTCTCATTAGTGAAAAGTAAAATGATCACCTTTTATAGTGGACCATTAGATTTGTTCAGAACATCCTTGGTGAGAGGCACTCCCAACAAGCAGGTTATTTAAAAATTGTCTTAGAATGAGTGCCTTTGCCATCAGAGTTTCCACTAAAGCTGAAAATATTATTCCAGGATTAAAACTAAATTTGTTCTTTTTTGGACAAGAAAAAAAGTCACTTTGTACTGAATAGGGAACCAGAAAGATTGAAGCACTAGGCAAAGCTCCACCCATTCCAATGGACCAATAAGTATTCTTATTTCCTAGGGAGTTAGCACTATGATATTTATCCTTTACCCCACTTTAGACCACATTTTATATATACAGTTTATAGTCATAAGGGACACTTAGATGAAACAGGCTGAAAAAGGGTGCTCTGGATACTTTTGTTTGAAGCCAAATAAAAACTCTCATCAGCATATCATGTTCTGGCTTTGTATCCAACTCTGTCCTTTCTCTCTTCATATGGATAATGTCTGGCCAGGAAGAAAATGACTATATTTTCAACTAAAGGATTGAAATCTGGCCTAATGTAAAGTTGGTTAAGTTACTTCCTGAAAGCTAGTGACTAAAGAGAACTTTCCAGAAGCTGACTAATATCAGCAGAAATGTGGCAAGTGAAAGTCACAACAACCTAAAATACCTTCAATTTTGATTTTCAGAAAGCTGTCTTCTGTTGCTGTGCAATTTGAGGACTGAGGGTTAGTAATGTTTGAAAAATCAAATAGGCTTTACATTCATACACCTGATGTGGTCTCTGCTTATCAATGATGAATTTGAGAAGCCCCACTGAGCCAATATGTTTTTTTGGGAGTATGCAGAACATTGGTCAAAACACAGCATTTGAGGGGTCACAAAGTCTCTTCTCAGATGAGACCAAAAACTGTCACCTTCCAATATGGACAGTTTCATACTCTTTCTGTTCAGTTCAAGGCTTCTGTACAGAATGCAGAAGATTCCTGTTTTATTTTTGCTTTTCTGCACTAATTCCTGAAAGAAAGGCTCTTCTAAATAGGTGAATTCATGACTTTATTGGACACAGGAAATATCTAGAAGAAAAAAAGTTGGTGTTTATTGGGTAGCCATATGAAAAATAAATAATAATCAAGTTCAAAAATTCAGCTGGGCTAGAAAATTTCAATGCATTAAATATATCTAATTTGAATTTACATAAAAATTTAGACATACATCTTGAGATTTATATTTGCAATTTATAAATATGATTTACGTTTTCCTTGGATTTCAGAAGAAACCAAGCTTGATGTGACCTCTTCTTCCTGAACAAATCAAGATCGCCTTAATGTGTCTGGATTAGCTACTTGGAATGACAATTTTTTTAACAAGTGAGTGTATAATGTCACAATCTGTTTCTAAGAGAAAATTTGCGATTTATACAGGAAAGTTTATGATATTTCTTTTTCTGGCATCTTTGTGTTTTTCAATCCCCTTTTTTCCCTCCTAACCATGCAAACTTAGAATTAAGTTTCCAAATAGTGCTAGTGCATTGTTTGATCTCTTTCACACCGCCTGCAGGGATTAGCTAAGGTGACACAAATTCTAATAAAATTTTACACCAATAAACTTGGCTTTAAGAGCAGATGTAAAAGTCCTGCTGATTGTCATGCATTTAGGCATTCATTCACAAGGAAGCCCACTACTGTGCATATACGAGACATGATTTTTCGCTATGCCGAAAGCAAATCTTCTTGATATTGGATTGCTGCATTTCCCACTGCTACTCAAAACACTGTTCTGAAATCTCATACCAGGGAGATCTCTCTCTGTGGAAAATGCACCTCTTCAGTTCAAGTCAAGAGGTCTGACTTTTGCTCTGTTCCCTATTCTCTGGCAATTTGCAGTCAATGTTTCCTTTATTGCTACAAATTAATGAGGAAAAGATTGTGGCACTAATTTTTGTTTCAGTGTGATGTTATGAAAGAGGTAATAAATGTCAAGAAGAGAGAAGGGAAGAAAAAAACAAACCAGAGACTCTGCAAAGATAAATGTAATATCCCCTTCACCCTCAAGAAATGAAATTTTTCTGACGGGGTCAGAGATTCTGCTTGGCAAACCATCTTAAATTAATTACCTGTCTGACATTTTAAAGGAAGGTTTCATACCATAAATTTAACCCAGACAAAGCATTCTTTTTAATCTTGTCAGTATGCAAACTACTTTGCACTGCTGTCTGTGAATTATTTATCAGAGAAATGACCCCGAAGGGTGAAAGGAAAATCAAGTGTATTTGATGTCAGGTTCTGCAGCCTGATGTACTTCTCTACCTTAGATCTGTACCTGTTAACAGTTGCTTAAATTCTCTTGGTTCAATGCTGCTGATATATAGCTCTCATGCTGTGCTTCTCTGAAGCCTATTTTTTTTTTCCATTAAAATTACTTCTAAAACTGTGTTCCAGAAAATAATTGTATCTACTTTCCATTGAGAAACAAGAGTTAAATAAAGGGGGAAAACTCAACTGTCTTTCTGTTTCATATGTTTTCATTAGAAAAAGTATGCAGTATTGATGACTGTTGTTTTTTTCTCCTGTACTCAAATATAGTCTGTAATTGTAAGTAATCTGCAAAACCTGATTTTTTACTTGTAAATTGCATCAAAACATTATTCCTGTAGCAAGTTATGTTACATTAATAATGGTTATATGAATATTTCATGCAGGCTTTAGTATTACTCCTTAGTAATTACTTAGTATTACTTAGTATTACTCCTGAAAGAAAAGACCTCTAAGTGTAACTGCAACATAAAAGATAATTATAACTCAGGGACCAAAATAAACCAGAACATAGCCTGACTAATACCTAGTCCTGGTTAACATTGAACCTTCTTTCTTAGTCACTCTGGATTTCTACATGATTCTCTGAAGACATCAACCAAGTTAGCATCTGATATTTAGAAGAAAGTCAGATTTGTAAAAAAACCACATTAGTCAATTGTAAAAACTTAAGCAAGTAGTGCTACTATATTAATTTTTCACTTTGAGAACATTTGCTCCCTGAATGTGCATTGTTAATTTTTTATGCTTCATGTTTCAAAAGAGTTCCAATTTTTCAGGTTACTATGCATCCTAATGTTTTCGTTCTACCATTTTTCATCTTCAGTGGGGGTGATTTTTTTCCTACTACCAGACTTTCTTCTTCCTTTATGCCAATGATTGAATGTTGCAAGAGCGAGACATGAGATACTTCATGATAAAAATCTGTCTAAACAAAACGTGGAGAAGTTTTTATTTTACTCTGTAGTCCTAATGAAATAAGTCAGTTCTGACAGATAATTTTCTTTTCAAGAAATATTTGTCAGATTTCTACTTAGGTTTTTAAGTATCCTAAGCATTTCAAACTTGCTTTCAGTTTCCTCTTTATGAGTTGGTGAAAGATGAACTATGTATGGCATAAAATCAGGGATACGACACCAGTTAATTGCAGGTCTTCCCACTCTAAGGCTGTATCCACTTTTCATTTGTTTTTACTGTAAAACTCACAAGAAATAGGTAAAGGATTGCATACATCCTCCAAAATCTATTTACCTACAAATTCCCCTCTGCAGATTTGTGTATTTCTACAAAATACACAACTAAGAAACTGAATACTGAATTTCCCTGGTCTCTCTTTAAAGAAGTGTAAGTATGAGCTCTAGTGTCCACAGATAAATTTAAATTAGGGATTTTGGCTGTTGTTTAACTATGACAATTTCCCCTGTGATTTCTGTTCAACTGATTTCACTTCTTCCCTCGGCCCTGGCTCAAACCTAGTGGATCATCAGTGCTGGGGCTGTGATTGGAGACCATCCTAATAAAAGCTGCATTACAACATATTCTTTCTACTTGAAGGTTTTTTTATATTTCCCAACTGATATGTGAGGGTGGTTAAGAATCACACAAGTGCAGAGAATTTCCTTTATCTAGATTTAAATAATATTTTAAATATTATTTTGTGCTAATTACTGAAGCTATTCTTTAAACATAAATAAAATAGACCCTCCTTGTTCTTTATGGATGTACCAATAGCGATTAAACTTTAATGTTCACTCTCCATGACTGCTTTTAGATTTGCTCACACTGGAATTATTGCAGGACTTTTTCAAGCTGTTAAAACACATATTTTTTAAAGTCATAATGAGTAGACTGTATATTCTTCATTTCCTAGGTAGCTGAGGCTGAACATTAGTAGAGAAGTAATAAAACTACTCTCTCAAATATGCACTGGTGGTCTTGGCTATGCTCCCAAACCATTCTGAATGAAATTCACCCCTCTGAAGCACCAGCTAAACCTTATTTGTTCTCTGCTTGCTGGCACACCAGCCTTTCCCTGTTGCTCTGCAAAGAAATGGATTTCAGCCACAGTGTGTTCAGACCTTTAGCATTTCAAGTCTATTTCATTGACCATGTGTCTTCTTTTATTTCCCTGAGAGCATTATTATGAGATTCTACTATTCTGATTTGTAATGAAATATCATTTGTATGGGTTTGGTTTGTTTTTACTTAACCTTGCATTTTCATTGATTATCTTTAAACTTTGTTCTTTCATGATGACTTTTCTTTGTCCTTCACAAAGACCTAATACGCATAATGAGATGTACGTAGTGCAAAGCAATTGGACCAGCAAGGAAAATCTAGCAAAACTTTCCTCTCTGCTGGAGGGTTGTTGTACTTCATGTTGCACATGGAGATGTCATGGAAAAGGACATGACACGTGATTACCATACATTGTTAATGTTCCTGGCTTCTCTCGTGGCAAAGTGTCCACACTTGGCTTGCTTAAAATTTTGGTCAGAGAGTGAATATGTTCCTGAAATGTGGCACAGCTCAAATGAACGATGTGCAGGGGCAAAGCTCTTCTTTTTCTCAATAGGCTGGTATGTAAGCCTGAGGCATCACATAGAGTTTTAAAATATATTAGGGTCTGTTAAGCAGTTGTTTTAGCATTTAAATCCTACAGTCTGCTGTAGGGTTTTTTTGTCAGCTTTCCTTTGCTGTTTATTTTCTGCCACATAACTATTCCATTTGTTTTGCCTGTGTGCTAACGATTTGTGGTGAGAACGCCCTTCAAAACACAGCATCCCTAACAATTCAGCATACTACCTTTCACCTTGGATAAGGCTTTTATTTATTTTTTAATAAATTCCACCTCATTTCTAACACATTAAACCTCATTATAGAGTAATTTCCCTTGGTATGAAAAGACCTCATTAATTGTTCTATTCAAAAACAATTATCTCTCCAATGGATATTATAAGGGAAGTATAATGGATAAGGGGGTTTTTTTCCACGTTGTGCTTGAGCACTGCTTTTTCTCAAGTGATTAGTTTTGCTGCATCTGTGTTTACTTAAGAACTTGAAGCTAAAATAATTAGTAACAGGTGGCTGAGGTCTTTATGATAATCTGCCTACTTTTTAGGTATGCTTCTATAAAAGGTTTTCAGTTCCCACATTCTGGTTCTTTCCCATATTTAACAGGCTGTAATGAGAAGTAATCTTGTACAGTATAGTATGGTACTCAGACTTACTTGATTCTAGGAGAGGTTTTATTTTAAGAATTTTATCTGGCTCTATGACACACATTTTACTCTTTAGTAATAACAAACCCCACTTCATCTCTTCCTGTTATATAGGAGTTTTCATGGTAATTATTTTCTATGGCCCAGTTTTCTAAGGATATGCTTGCATTTCTAGTTTATTCTGTGTTTTTACATGCGTTCTTTCCTGATTTTGTTTTAAGGAATTTTCAGTAGACTTTGCCTCTATAGCTGTACGCTGAATTTTTCAGATCCTTTTCTGCTGATTCTGGTGATGTTTAAGAGACAGGTTTTAAACTTTAAATTTTGTACTATTAGGAGGTCTTGAAAATTATGACCAAGTTTCTTTAAATTTATGTATTAAGTATGTTTACCTAAAATGTGGCATCTGTGCATCTGAACTACTTAGCTATCCAGCCATGAATGCAGTGAGAACAAGAAGTCATTCAGCTGTGCTTGATGGGCTGGATATGGTTTATTGACGTTTATGACTGCAAGTAGGAGATTGCTACAGCTATCTGAACACTCAGGCAGGGTGGTCTTGTATCAAGACCAAGATGGAAAGCCAAGATTATGAAACCATCCATGCAGCTACTCCACAGCCAAGTGGTTTTGACATATGCTAGGGATATATGCAGCTATAATTCAAGAGCCCCACTGTGCCCAGCTCATTCCAGGGGTTTGAAGGGTAGCTTTCCAAATCTCAAAATATAAAAGAAGTTTTCTTTGTATCTTTTATTGAAACCATTTCATTTTCTGTAAATACACAGTTACTAAGCTACAATGAAGCTGACGTTTACATTCTAATGATTAAGTTATTCTTCTGAGATGTTTGAGGTCACTGATTTGGGGACACTGATGTTGAACCAGATGGTTATTGGAAATAATTTTTCTGAAACATGGTTGAGTACCTTAAAAATAAAGGTTTCAGAGTCTTTAAAAATACTTCAAAGATTTAGGGGCAGCCTTTCTTAGAATGTGAAAAGAAAATTAGAAATCCTTGCTGCTCTTATGTGGAGCACAGGATAGTTCACATTTGCTGAGACAGACTTACATAGAACCAGTCAGCATGACCTGTACTATAGAGCATACATGGTTTTACAGCTCCCTTGGTTCATTTAGTGTAGACTGCATGCATCCTGACATGAAAACCAACTGTTAGCTAAGAAGTCCCCCCAAAAATCTAGCTTTAAAGGATGACTATCTCTGAAAAAAAGCAAGCAAACCCCAATTATCTGTTATCTTGCAATACTAGGAAATGCTTGTTCTTTCAACAAGTATGATTTGCAGTCCTTATTCAGGTTTCCATTAGGTTTAACATTATTTTCCAACCACATGATTTGAGCCCAGAACCAAAGATTTTTGCTCTACACCATAAAGGAATTATGAATCACATATAGAAGCTACATTCTTCTGCTCTTCCCTCTCCCAGCACACAAATCCTGTGCAAGAAATAAAACACACACAGAAGTGGAATTCTTGGGGTTTGCTTTATGTCCTAATTATCACACTGTCTTAATGGCTTTTTATTCTTAAACAATCATCCTTTTTAGCAATGGTCAATTTTAAAAGTAAATTGATGTAAAATTTTAAAGGAACAGCTATGGGAAAGTTAGTATAGGCATTTGAACAATATCTTCCTAGTTCTGGGATGAGATAAAGCAGTCTGGAAGACTACATGGAAAGAACTGCAGCACATAAAATGAAACATATATAGAGAAATAGTAGTGGCATATTTCTATTTCTTAATGTAAAAGATTATTAAGAAAGATTATGGTGAATTGTCTTTCACAGTTCATAGAAAAGATACTTACACAGATACCTGTTTAAATTGAGAATCAGATTATCATCCTGCAGTTCATTGTGAAGTAGTCAAAATATTAGTAGATCATGCATTTAATATGAATGTTTCAGAATAGGAAGAACAAAAACACTGCAGAAGAATGTTAAAATAATTATTATTTTAAGTTTTTTCATGGAAACACAAAGATCTTCATGAGCAGAACCTGGCAGACATTGTCATGCCTGACCAGAAGCAATGAGTGAGAAAGGAGAGGCAACAATCATAACATGATCTGGCAGACCTTGCTCCAGTGAGGAGTTCTCCATCAGCTGCACTATGGTTACCTTCTCCATTTGGATCCTCCATGGGCTGTAGGGGCACAACTCTCTCACAGCTGTCATGCAGAGTTTTTACTCTTTCTGTCACAGGGACAGCACCAGCATTGCTGATGTGCTCAGCTTTGGGCAGCAGCAGTGGTTCAGCTGGAACTGGTTCTGTTTAATGTGGGGCAGCCCCCTGTCTCTTCACATGCAGCCCCTCTGCTGAGAACAGCTGGACATGGACGTTTAGCACAAACTAGTAGGAGGACCTTATATTCCAAAAAAGAATATTCTCAGGAATACTGACAGTTCTCTATTTTCTCAAAAGGTAGAAATATAGCACAGCATTTGTTCATCTTGTATATTTAAAGACACCTGTTTTCATTAATGATGTTGGGCTGTCTGGTGGCTGTGTGTTGTTCCCAAGTCTGGTTCCAAACTTTTCAGATGCAGAGGTCTGGATCTTCTTTTACTCGAGGTAATTTATTCCCACACAACCCAGTCACAGAGTACAGCTCCCACGTTTCCACAGTCTAATCTGAAACTCTACTTCTCTCTTGCTTAAGTTACATTTTCCATTCCAAGGGAGGGGAAAATTATATTCTATTCTTTGACTCATTTCTTTTCTTTAAGTCTCAAGATTATTAACTGAAATATGAAAGTGTGTGTGGGTTGAAGTGTGTGGCCTGAATGCTCATAAGCTAGAATGAGTTTCTCTGAAAGCTCTTGTTTCATATCATTTGGTGATGCTGTGAGACATTCTACTATATAATAATACATGTGCCTTTTTCTGGGGCTGCTACTGAAAGCTGGTTTTAAGAGGTGTTTATTAGACATAGGGGTTACCCTTCATTACTTTAGTGCTCTTTTTCCTTCATTAATCTGTTTTTTTCACCATTTTTTAAAATTTTCATTATCTTCTGCCAGATGCTAGCAGAACTATATTACTAAATAGTAAACCTAGTAAGTCAAGAATTTGCTCCTAATCAGAAACCTGAAATTACTACAGAAAGATCCCAAATATAGTTGGGGAACTAAAGTCATCCTCTTGATAAACAATTTGTAGAAGACAGTCACAAGCTTGCAAAGAGAAATTCCCTCCATTACAAGTTTCATGCATCTTTACTCTGGAAATGCCCCACTACCTGACTAGAGCTGATGTAGTAAACAAATTAGTTTAGTGGGCTTTGGGAAACACAACTTTAAAAGAAGGCATTGGACCGTAAAGAGTTGTTAGAATTGTAATAATAGGCATGTGAGAGAAAAAACATTACTTTAAATATGCAGAAACAATCCTGAAAGGAGGGACCACAGGTGACCTCTGTGCCTTCCAACTGTATGTTCAACTGGAGCAGTTAGATTGTTTAGCTTCTGTTTACTCACTCCACTCCAGAATTTTTATTTCTTTGTCTGTGAGGAGGCACAGCTCTTGCTGGCAGTGGGGAATGTATTACCCTCCTCAGACAAGCCTGCTGCAGCATGGTAAATTCAAGTTAGACTTCCATAGAACCTAAGTCTCCCAATTTCTAAACAAGCTTCTAACCACCCTTGGTGACAGCAGTACTTTTACTGCTTTTTTTAGGTACTTGTCCTATTACTTTATGTTGAGCTTGCCCTGAAAGCCCCTGTCAGACCACTCTCGAGTCCCAAGGGAACTTGAGGAGGAGCTGCACATCTCACTGCACAGGCCAAGTGGATTTGGGTCAGAAACAGAGCTGCAGGTGCCTAGGAAAAAGGGTAGTATAGGCCATCATTTGAAGTGGGGTTGTGCTGGGAATATATTGGATGTCAGTTCTGATTCCAAACCCTGACTCTACCTTTGTATACTTCTAAGATTCTCTGTCACTTACAGGATTTAGACCTTAGGCAGATCTGAAAATCCCAGCTGCTGTGCTGAACCCCTTCTTTCAATGTCTTTGCCTCCAATGGAGGTAATTCTGTTAGAATTGCAGTTTGTTTTCTAGGACTTTGTTTTTATGTTATTATGTTATGTTTATTTTTATTTTAACTACCAGGAGAAAATAAAATATGAATTATCCAGATTAGAAAAAATGCATACTGGGAAAAAAACCTCTGAGGATCTAGTTCAAACTTCTGTACCAGTCTAAGAGTGTATGATGTGATTAGCTATCACAGAGAGAAAGTTAACGCGGTTTTTAACAGAGATACTTGCTTTAGGTTTGCAGCATGTACAGAGAGCAGCCTTGTGAATCCCCTGGGCTCACCTTTATAATTTTACTCACAGAGCCCATGGTTGCAATTACGTCTGAGTAATGTGTTACACTGTGGAGAGAGAGTGGCACAAGCAGTGGGTGACACAAGTAAGCATAAATAAATTGAGATATTTTCATTACATCTGGTAATAAGTTGGGAAAAAGAAGGAGGAAAAAAAATTATGTGTCATGTAAGGGACATAAACATGGTGTTCAGTGCCTGGCAAAGTAAGAATAAAAAGTATAGTGTCATGAGGTTTGCTGAGAGCAAAATGTCTTAGCATTAGGCCAGTGATAAAGCTGTGAGGAGGCTAAAAAATAATAATAGTGATCCTGCTTTGGAACACCACTAAATGTCATGGGCAAGTGAGGCAGTTTGAGCCCCAAAAAGCCAATTTCTAACCCCCTATAAATTTACTCAAGAGTGAGAGGAGTTTCACACCAGCAGACACACTCAACATGAGGAATTATATCAAAATTTATTGCTAACAGAATAAAAACTATAAAGCAATATATATATAACAATCCTAACTAACTCTCCTATGGTAAAACAATGTATTTACACAGACCACCCCTCTTTCCCCCCCATAAAGTCCAGGAAGAAGAAGAAAAAATCTTTTCACTTTCAGGGCAGCACAGTCTCTTCTAAATTAATTTCTGCGGCACTTGGAAATGTCTCTTCTCTTATATTTAAGCAGCAGTTCCAATTCGTCGTAGCTCCGAAATCTATCTCTCTTCATCAAAGTGCAGGGGGTGTCTCTCCCACCCCCACTCAGCCCCTCACTTCCAGTCGAGGGTCTCACCCATGGGCTTCGAGGGAAACAAGCTCGTCATCCACAGAGTACAGGGAGTTAAAGCTCAAAGTCTTTATCCTCTTCTGCATGGAAGTTTCCTTCCATGAGAGTTTCAGAGGATCCCCTAAACAGGATTCCACCCCTCCTTTCCTGGATCAAAAGTGTTCTGGGGGCTTTTGACTCAGTTCTTACCCCAGAAACGTTTCCAACTGGCTTCTCTTGCTTTGTTGCAGGCTCTCTCTGCAAGATGTCCCTGCGTCTCTCGGTCTGGCTCCATGCCATATTTTGCTGATTGCCTCCAAGGTGCTGTGGGAGCCCAGGCCACTCCTCTACAGAGGCTTACTCTGTGGCTGTGTGCTGCAGCTGCCTCTCCAGGGTCATGGCGAATCAGCCTGGCCTGCTCTGGGCCACCTCTCGACTCATGTTGGCTCAGCTCCAATGCTGTGCCTGCCCATCGGAGCTTGGTTCCAGCCCCTGGCTGGTTGGTCGGGTCCCACATTACCGACTCTCCCTGGTAGTGGGGGGGGGCAACATGGTCTTAGCTCAGCATCCTGGCCCAGCTCCAAAGTCATGCTGGGTCCCCTGAGCTAGGGTCGGGGGAGGAAAGAAGCCCCCGGCTCCTGCGGCCAGGAACGGGGGGGGGGGGGAAATCCCCAACCCCTCTCTCTCTCTCTAACACATGGTGTCTCACTTCATGGCTGCCCTAATTCCAGCTACACCAACACAAGCCTGCTTTTCCGGCTTGTGAATATGTCATTTCCACAGGGGTGCACTAAGCCCTCATTGGCTCAGCACCAAGAACACCACCCCTGGAGCTGGCTATTTTTCAACTCCAGGGAGTGTGTGTCTTTTTCAAACTATAACAGCAAGAGATAGAAATTTTATTTTCTTAGTGTCTCCGAATGAGCTGCCTGCTTTTTACCAGGCTATCTTCAAGATGGTGTTTCTGCCAGAGCTTGGAATGGAATTTAGTCACATGTACAAAGCAGTGTACTTTTAAGTACTTATCAGACTAAAGAAATTGTTTTCTTTTATTCCAGCAAAATCAGAGCTAAAGGTTAAGTTATCAGCTTTAATTTTTTTCTCCTCTTCCTTCTCTGGGTGGGATATTCCAAGCCTTCACTGAAGTAAATGTAAGTGACTTTTTCTTGTATTTCACAATATTGTCACTCATATGAAGTTTTACATTCCGTCCAACCTGTGATCAAGATAACCATTCCATAAATGAGTTCACTTTCATTGTCATTACCTAGAGCACTCACACACGATGATGAGCTGTGGGATAAGTCAGAGCGGCAGACACCTCCTACAGACCCCACTGGCTTTTCCTGTGAGGTCCCTTGTATCCTGCTGACGTCTCAATCTGTTTCTCCCCAAGGGTCATGAAATCAATTTGTTGCCAGGAACCTTGTCAGCCTTGTTCTACCACTTGACTTTCAAATTTACTGTGAGAAGGATTTTAGATGAGATGGCATGCCCACAACTGCTTTTGATTCTGGGATCTAGTCAAGCCACAAACAGACCATGCTTGGAAGAGCAAAATGCCTCTAATCACTTGATAAGCGAGCTTTTGTGTGCAGAATCAATTGACACAGAGTAAGTGAGTGAAGACCCTAATACCAAGGTTGAGGGGTAAAATCTCATCCTTTGCCTGGAATGTTTGCAGAAATCTCGACAACTTGGTGTATTATACAAGGAAACAAATGAAGAGTTTTCTGTGCACAGAAAGCTCTGTGTGCCTTTCCGATGCCTCTGGGATCAGGTTTTGAAGGATATCTAGATCTGCAGGTCTTGCAACCCACAGGAGGCAAAATGGACCATTTCTCCAGGTGACAGTTTAGGGACCAATCTTCAAGAAGAATATTTTTATTCTCATGGGTTTGGCCACCCAGGAACTAGAAAGAACATCAGCTGGTGATCCAGTCCAAATATTCTTTTGGTAATTTCTGTCTAGATAGCCAGCTTGTACCATTCAGTACAACCCACTAAACATATGCAATCTCCAAGTAACTAATGATAGTTCCATATGTTTTGTTCACTGAACTTCTGAATTTTCTTCCCTCCAGTTCAGTGCTTATGTTCTAGTAAGAAAAAATACAGTTTCACTGGGAAGCCTACACAAGGCTTGTGTGCTTTGCAAAAGCTTTCTTGAACAAGATTGAAGGCTTTTGACATGCCATGAGTTTGGTTTCTATTTCTGGGACCATAAGTTAGACTGGGGATACAGAATATACTGAGAAAATATAAACATCCAATAACACTAAACATGAGAAATTTATTCTTACATTCAATGATGTATTTTCAGATTGTTAATATTTTCAGTGTTTTTGTGAAGAAAAAAGACTATGTCATGCAGAATGGTTTCAGAGAAAAAGCTTTTCCTTTTCTGATGTGTTTCAGAAATAAAGAAAATATTGTTATATATATCTTTATAAATGTATATATATGCACGTATGTACATGTGTGTATATATATGTATGCTTTTATTTTTTTACCATTTTGATCTCTTAAATTTAAATTAGAAAAAATGAAGGAAAACAGTAACAGAAAAATAGGTTAATAAAGTTATTATATGTTTAGAAAAGTCTATTTAAAAAAAAGGAATTTGGAAGCAACAGCAAAAAAGACATGGAAAATTTACAACCATTGTGATTTGTTTTGAAGAAAACAAAATAAAAAGCTCTCAAAAAGTTGTTTATATAGCTGCTTGTAATTTATGCAGTTGTTGACCAAGATCTCCATCTTTTGAGCAGCAAAAATAAAGCTATTATTTTAAGGAAGAAAAAAATTGTATTTTTTTTCTGTGAAACTGTATCTTTTAATTTAAAGACAGAGAGACTGGAAGACAACACTCAGTTCACTTTAAGTCTCACTTTGTGGGAAATCTATGCTTCCAATTTTTCAGTATCCCTGAACTCTCGAATGGTAATCTGTGCTGCTTTCAGTGTTATGAAAACAAGCTTGCTCCTTTGAACAATTTCAGACAAGAAATCTGACAAAGATATAGTGATCTTGAGAATGGAGGGAGGTGAGAGAGTAAGTCTGAAAGGGAAGAAAAGGAAGAAGCTGCATATGAGCATTAGTACAAATGTAAGATACAAGTCTTATTTACTTTGGGATCTGCCATCTGATTTGCTGCCTTAAATACATGGTCTCACTAACTTACAAAAGTTTTCTTTCTTCATAACCATTTCCTCTGTGCCAGGGCCTCTTTCCAATTCCTTTATCAGCTCACACTAAAATCTGCATCTTAGGATGGTCTCTTGCGCCTTAGTGTCCCAGACATACCGCTCTGTGCACACCCAAAGCTATGCGTACTTCAGCCCCAGCCACCTGCAGAAGCGGGAATGCCATCTCACAGAACCTGCAGACCTAGATCATAGGAAATCTGGATTTTGACAAAATTCCAGTGACATCTTGAATACATCTAGGCATGAGTGGATGAGGACTTGCGCATAGACCAAATCCTCACTGGGATTTCAGAATGCTTAGGGATATTTATTTTTGCAGTATTAAAGAAGAGGACCATTTGTAATTAGAATAGCTTTGTATGTGTCACATATTTAGAGATGCCAGCTCTGCTTGATTTCCATCACTGGAGTGACCACTTATATTCTCTCCCCACATCTTTATTCTTAAATTCCTTGTTCTTCAGAAGGGAAACCATGACACCTACTTTATGTTACTCCTTGTCAACTGGTAGGAAAAGAATATATTTTTTAAAAGTTTATTTTGTAGCATTTATTCTAATGAGGTCTCAGTCAGAGGTTCCAGGAAGTTTTCTGTGTGCATAAATATTGTAAATAAAATGTGGCTAGCACCATCACAAAACAGAAACAATTGAGTGACCACCTGCTACGACAATCTTCTCTTAAGCAGGATACCTAGCCTAAAAAAGATGCTCATCACACAAGAGTTTGGGACAGACTAAGCATATCTTGGGATGAGACTGATGAAAGAAAAGTGATGGCAAGACAGACTGCTGAGGGTGCAATTTCCAATCTCTTTGTTGCACTGTGCTGGTTTTTGATGCACCTGGGCTGCCAAAGGTACAGTTTTGTTATGAGTGAGCAGTTTCCAGACACCAAGACAGGAGTGAGAGGAGTGGAAGGTGTGGAATAATACAGGGTATAAAGCTAGACAGGTACTGATGGGAGCTATAGGATGAGATGTGTGATTTGAGACAGAAAAAAAGAGGGGAAACCTTCTCTGATGAACATTAACAACAAAAAGTAGGGGGAGGGCTCACTTCCTGTTAGAGTTATGTACAGAACTCCCATTGATATGAATGGAAGTTTCAGCACAGAATAACATGCTTGGGGAAGAAAAATCAGGAGGAGGTCATTGTTTAGCAAACACCTATAAAATTAATTTAAATCTGTCCTACTATGATTCATCTAAGGTTTCATATAAAGTTCATTGAAGTCTAAGTGAGTCTCTCTACTGACTTTTGAGGGCTTCCAAATCAGGCATAGAAAGGATGCTCATTAATTCTGAGAAAGAAGCATTTTATTGTAAATCAAAAATTATGCTTTCCAGTAATTTTCTTAAAATGTAACAACAAAAGAAAACTTTGTCAGTACATTTATAATACTATATGTGTTTATGATGGAAAATGACATTAACAGAGTAAACTAGAATACTACTGTAAAAGCCTGATCTTTCCATAGGTGAATTTGTACACCAGCCCTACTAAACTCGGCAACATGAAGATCTCATATTGCATGTACTGACTTTAATCCATATTCAGAAACTCAGAAATGTCTTAAAGAAACTTCTTTTAAATGATCTCTGGGTCCAGGGATGGCTAAAATTTAGTGCTTTCAGTTTGTGTAATATATATATAATTTGTCTATGGATATATAATTTCACTTCCTTTCCCTCTTTGTTTGGAAATTGGAATGAAATATTGTTACTACTTTGTAGTCAAAGTGTTTGGATCGCATTCTCATGGAATCATACCTTCTTAAAAAGGCTCCTGACTCACTATCTCTTGCTGCATATTTTTATTGTGCTATTTTTTGTTAAGAAATGTGTGGGTAAGTTGCATTCCTTTGTACTCAGTTGCACTTTGAGGTACTGTAGTAAAATTCATCTGGCTTCCTTAAACTTAAGTAGGCCCAGTGGGACTTCCTTTTCCAGGTTAATGGTAGCTTTTTTTTCTGTGAACATGAAACTTCACTGTTTGACAGTGACTTCAAAAAGTCTCTTTGAAGTATATTTTCCCACCTTCTGTTACAATGAAATGCTTCGTTCTGTACATCAACAAGATGTGCTAGAGCAGATGACACGAAAGAAACTTTTTAAACTGAGAAATATACTGCTATTTTCGTCCTATTACTTGACAAGATATTGAATATATCTGTGAACTTGAGGTTTCCATCAGCACTTGAGAATAGGATGAAGATGATCTTTCATTAATATTATATGAATGTAAATGTGGATCACTTAAACCAAATAATGAAAAGACAGTTTATATGCAGCTTACTGCATCAAAAGAAGCATGGCCAGCAGGTCAAGGAATGTGATTCTGACCCACTACTCTGCCCTTGTGAGACTCCACCTGGAATACTGCATCCAAGTCTGGGGTCCTCAGCACAGGAAGGACATGGACCTGTTGGAGTGAGTCCATGGGAGAGCCACAAAGGTGATCAGAGGGTTGGAGCACTTGTATGAAGACAGGCTGAAAGAGTTGGGATTGTTCAGCTTGGAGAAGTCTCTGGTGAGACCGTAGAGCAGCTTTCAAGTACATAAAGGGGGCTACAGGAGAGCTGGAGAGGGACTTTTTACAGGGGTATGTAGTGATAAGACAAGGGTTAAAGGTTTTGTATTGAAAGAGGATACGTTTAGATTGGCCGTTAGGAAGAGATTCTTTGCTGTGAGGGTGGTTAAGCACTGGATCAGGTTGCCTAGAGAAGTTGTGGATGTCATATCCTTGGAAGTGTTCAAGGTCAGATTGGACCAGGCTCCTGAGTAACCTGGTGTAGTGGAAGGTGTCCTTGCCTGTATAAGGGATGTTGGAACTAGATTGTCTTTAAGGTGCCTTCCAACCCAAACCTTTCTATGACTCTATATTTTGTGCTGTCATAACTTGTGGGGAAAACAACATGCATTATATGCAGTTTCATCCATACGGCTGTTTGAGAACAACCCCTGGTCAAGGCTGTCTCTTGAGGTTGCTCAGGCATTATCCTCATAGCACTGGCTGTTTCAGACCAGAGCCTTGCCAAGGGCTCTATCAACATTTGTGCACAGTCCCAGTCCCATTCTTGATCCATACCATCTCCCTGTTTCATTCACTCGTACGGATTCATACAGAGATAGTAACAGAAAGAGTCAGACCATTCTGCTAAAAACCAGTCATAGGCTGCATTTCCCAAGGGAGCTATTTATCTCAGTAAATGTAGATCACAAAATGGCAGTTTATTATTTTTTGAGGGAAAGTATTTTTTTCTAGGATGAATGTGGTTTGTTTGAAAGGATGATGAATTTTATGGCTTACGGAAATTCATTGTACTAGCATTACTTTCTAATATTTTATGTAGGTTGAAATAGATTCCTTTACAGCTAGAATATCACAGAAGCCAACAGTAAATTATCATCTATATAGTTTTATACAGTATCTTTACAGTAGCATGCTCAATTTTTGGGACATTTTAATTTTATTTTCTTTTTACTGAATCATGGTGTCACACTTAGCTGAAAGATATTGTTCTTCAAATATGCATGAAAAAGAAAACCAAGAAGAGAACAACTCTTTTGACTTCCAAATAACCCACATTCATCTATATGTTGTTTGAACAGTATTTCATCCTAGTTTTTTTAGGCTGTGTCTCTTCTACTCCTTAGTTAGTAGTCCTGATATGAGGCCTGAACCACACTGCCTTGAGAGAAGAGTCCCATTGGAGCAGTCCAGGGAACTTTTCTTCCCAGGAAAAATGGAAGATGTTCTAATGAATCATGAACAGCTTTTAAATAAATAAAAAAAATCTGCTAACAAATGGAACTGTTGTAGTGAATTGTGCAGTCCTCTTGCTACCTTGTCATGGCCTTCCTATTCCTAGGCCTATTGGGGTAGGAGGGTGGTGAGGAATGCAGCCCTCGCTGCTGACAGAAAGCACACTCTGCCTTCAGGCACCATGCAAGTGCACGGTGACCTCTGTGTTCTGCTACACTGAGCACTTCATCTCAGCCCACAGGGAAAAACAGTAGCTTCTTTTGCACTTGTATCTACATATTGAATTAAAATAAAGGAAATGTTTAATTTTAACTGTGAAAGTCGCTAATAATTTTTTAGGTTGTACTAATTTCAGACTAATTTCTCCTGCTTTTTTTTTCAGGTGCAGGTGTTTGATGTAATAGCATGAATTTATAATTAATTTTAATCTAATTCAAAGTGAATTTTGTGTGTGCAGGAAATTTATTATTTTGCTAAAGAACCTACAAATTCCTTGAATAACAGTTTTATTTTCACTCTTAAACTAAATCTTACTAAGAAACACAGGAAGGGAGGATGAACATGTCCACATCATTTAATGCCCTTATTTATTCCAGCACAAATAAAACAAAATTAAAGAATATGGTTTGTGCACTACGGGAAGACAGAAGTGCTTTTCCTCTCTGTTAATTGAATAGAAGTCTGGAAATTCTTTATCAAGACCTGAATTAAACTCTTCTGCTACATGAGGTTGTTTTCTCCACTTCTAAAATACTTTTGAAAATTATATGGTTCATATCAGAATGGATCCCTTTGAGCTATTAAGAATATATAATTGGGTAAGGTAATATCAACTGCCTCAGCAAATCCCACTAATTTAAAAAATGCTTACCTTGTCTAGTTAACTGGATTAATACTCTGAGAATATAATAGTTTCCAGGAACAGTGTAAATGATAAAACCTGAGTACAGAAATTGCACTGCTACACACAGAGTATTCAATAATGAAGCTGGGACTCCTGTTGACAGTCTGGAATATTTCAGACTCGTGGAGGTGGTGACTGCAACACTAATGCTTTTAAGGTGACTTTTTAATCGAATCAATGTGATTCAGATCCATGTTGAACGTAGCCATGAAGATGGAATCTCATCTTGAAAAGCAAAGAAAATAACATGCACTGCATGTCCTCAGCCCACAATTGCCTCAGGCACTACAAGAAAAATGCAAGCTCCCCCTTTTCCCGAAACATAGCATTAAAATTCAGATTGATAAAAGCAAATAAAGAACTGGTAACTACGACTGTTTTGTATTTATATGTATGGGCTGCCTTAAAGTTCAGGGCAAGAAGATAGAATGAAGATCTAGGAACTAGGACTATTTATTTACTTGATTTTTTGTGCATTTGTTCTCAGGCGAATGTAACACACATGAGTGTCAGGTGTTGCACACTGCAGTTGTAAAGACAGTTTTCCCCCAGCTTTTGAACCACGCAGAGCAAATTTTACATGTTACCAGTAATATATGTATTCTTATTCTTCAAGTCCTGATTTACTTTTTCTCTAAAAAGGTTGTCCTCCATAGGACATGAATGGCCTTTTGATGACAGCTCAGTTGGATCTCAGAGAAACTAGGTTTTAATTCCCTATCATAGAAAGAAAGGAGTTGAAGCAGGGAAGAAAAACAAGGTTTTTAAACGTGCCTTGCATTAATGAAGAAGCTATAGGAACCACAGAGAGAGAAGAAGACAAAGTCTCACAACCAGGGCCAGTAAATGTCTTTTGTTTATTGGGAATGAATAATTTTATAATTCCTGAAAAAAAACCAAAGCAGTGTGCTCTGTGTTTAGTAAGGGTACAAATCCTCAAGTCACTGCGCAAAGGCCACTTAGTGTGTACTTTGACCACTAGTGCCACTGAGTCATGCTTGCTTGGATACCAGGACATGTTTTCAGCAGAGGAAAGCAGACTCACCCAGCCAGCACAGTAGCCCAGCAACCTGACGATAATGCTTCAGGACATTGTAACCCAAGGGAGGGCAGCATAGATTTGATCACTGATTTATTCTTCTGTGTCAAATGACAGGGTTTTTTTCATGTCAGTCTCCATGGTGATGAGTTTGACCGTCACCCCTGGGACAGCACTGAGAGTGGTTTTACAAAGCTCACCTTGGCAGATTTACCACTGAAATCAGTGACAGCAAACTATTGACACACTGAACTGTAGAAAGTCATTTCCCATTTGAGGTATATAAAAAAACCTTTCCTCAACTGGTAGGTCATCTGAACTGCTAATTACTGGCAAAGATATTTTCTTGTCGGATGTTAGCTAGAAAACTAGCAAATACAAGTCAGCGTTACTTTTTACCAGGACAACAAAAAGGGAGTTGACAAACATATCTAAAACTAAACCACAATTTTCTGCTCTTTTTTTTACCTCAATCTATGCCTTTCCTTTCCCCTCATTATTCAAATTATATAGTATATATATAGAGAGAGGTCAGCTGAATTCGATCAAATTGCAAAGCAGGTGTGAGAGGGTGAAAACTGAATGTCAGTTTGAATGCCAGAGCTGATACTATTTCATGTCCCAGTAGAACACAATATTCTGGAAGAGTGGGTGGTGGTAAAACATTGGAAAAATTATTTACTTAATTAAATAAATATCAATGTAGACAGTTTAAGATCACGGTCATTTGCATTCTACTTCAGGTAGGATGTGTTTTCTTCTGTGAATCAGGATTTTCAGCCAAGATTCTCAGAGAAGACTATATTTTATACCTTTTGCTGGTGCAGTTGAAAAGCACAGACAAATTTGCCACCATACCAGGCCTTTCCACAGGACTGAGAAAAAAGTAGTAACTGTGCAGTCTCTTCTTGGCCAGAGAAGCCTGAATCCATAGCTTTTATAGCATTTTGGGTCCGGAATTTTTAGGTGACCGTGAAGATCTCAGTGAGCTTATCTTCCCCACCAAACCATTAGGATGATCTGCCATTACTAAGTTGCTCTGTTAATGATAGAAGTATGTATGTACCTTTGGATTATGCATAATATGTATATTTCATGCATTTATGATGTTACATGAGCATATTGAAATACAAAACCTTACAGACAACACAAATCGATCTAAATGTGTATATGGTAACAGTCCTGAAAATCAACAATCTGAGCCCATTGACTGCGCCTAAACTTTGGATTGTAAGCAGAGACACTGCCAACTATTGTAGGTTTTACCTGCCTGCAATCTGTTTAGTTTCCAGAGGTGGATGTGTATGGTTAAACATTCTTGTACTTTGCAAACCTTAAAAGTATATTGAGAAATCAGTATATGAATTCCCACACTGTTGAATTCTTAGAAATGTTGATGATTTCACAGAATGCAATAAAGCTTTGCCAAATACGCTGTTTGTCGTGTTTATGACTTTTTTGAGTATGATTTACACACATCTACCCTGATATGAAAATGGATTATGCACTTACACCACTCACATTTTCTTTCACATAAATACTTTTAATAACTTATTCTATAATGTAGTGTCTTGCATATTTTCAATGTAGATAGAAAATAGAGGCTTTTAGACTTTGAGCAGAAGATGTGTTCAGTGAGTTGACTTGCATATAATTACTGAAACCACTAATGTTGGGAGATGTGATTGTAGGCAGATGTGAACTATTTTATGCATGAAAACGGATTTGAAAAATACTTTGTCTGATTACGATGGAATTTGCACAAGCATGCGTCACAGAGCACATCAGGCATAAATTAGGCTGCTTTACAGTAGTCACAGATTTTCAATTTTGTCTGACGCTATGAGAATACATTTATACCACACAATCTCCCATCACATGGTACAGAATTAGTTTCATCTGACATTGCACTGTTTAACTTCTGGAGTGTGCACAAATCTGACATCTGTATTTGTCATGACACACAACACTTAACAGGCAGAAAATATACACATGCTTGTTTTGTGGAAATTTATGCATGTAGCTTTTCTCTGGCTTCTTGGTGAGATTTGTCTCTGGATTAAAACATCTAGAATAAGATGTCCATATGTGTTAGATGCCTAAACTCCCACCACAGGCTGTGGAGACAGGGAGTTCAGTTCATCCACACACAGTTGACTGATGTCACCTGCATGAGGCTAGGATTTGCCCATCTGGCCTCCAACAAAAGCAGAGAATCTCTCACAGATCTACCACGCTTGGGTGTTGTCAGGGACATGTGAGAGTGTCTCAGATGTCACTGCACAGCCACCTTTATATGGCACCTCAATTCAGAGTCATAGATCTCCACTGCCTGCAGTGGGAACTCAGAAAACCATCTCCAGTGAGTAAACCTGTATTCAGTTACCTTCGTTTAGGAATCTTCATCTTGAAATGAACCGTACCTTCAGGATTTCCATCTTCTGAGACAATGTAAATGAAACACATGAAAAAGCAAATATTCATGTTCAGTCCTGTTGTAACATATCTCAAATTTTTGAAGGAATATAGCATGGTTTTTACATTCACTACTGTTTATGGCAGAAATTTCCTTAACCCTTTAAAAAGATTTATATCCTACTGAAATTCTCAATTTAAGCACCACATGAACTTAATAAGCTCAAATTTCATCTAAAATGGTTGCAAAAGAGATGGAAAGCAGAAAGAAAAATTTTTACTAATTTTCTCTCATTATTTTACTATGTTTAGGATTGTACTTCAAAATGGATTCCTGTAATGAAAGAAAATTAACAGTGTTGGTAGTGTACATCGTAGTGTCAGAAAATATAGTTCTTGCTATAATGACAATTTTCTGTGAATTTTAAAACAATATATTGTAAATTAATATTCAGTGAAATTTACTATTCACCTGGAAGGGTAAGAGTTAGAAAAGACATGTGGAGCTACAGTAGAACAGTTCTTCTTTATGCTCAATTTCAGCTTATTTCTCTTACAGTTAGCTCTTTGATGGTCAAAGGGAGATGCTTCCTCAAAACAATATTTTAAATCAGTATTGCAGCTCTTGGGCTTTGCCAGATATCTTCTCAAAACATTATTTTCTTTTTTGATTATGTAAATGTCTTAACTGTTTCTCTAGAGATCTTTAATGATGTTTACTGAGGTAAAGATCCCATAAAGACAAACAACCTTCATGAGGAATAGTACTTTGTGGTCGCCATACTATCTACCAGGATCAACACAGAAAGAGTATTTTAAATTCAAATACAAAATCTATATGCAAGCTTAATGTTCATCACTAATCAAAACCTATATTTTCTAATCTTTTTTGCTTTAGGGTAAATTAAAGGAGAAAAATCTATTTCTAGTATATGCCAAACGTAAAATAATGAACAAAACTAAACTTTTCATATTTTTTTGTATTAGCAATCTATGATTGTAATTAAAAGGATTGATAAAGCTCTTGAGTCACAAAGAATAGATAAAAATTACACTTGGCAGTCTTTGAAAATGGTGGAAAAGTGACCTTGAAAACTCTTTTGAACTTCACCGTCTTCTGGTGCAGAACAGAAGAATCCAGTTGCATGATATTTGAAAGCCAGCTCTCCTGTAAGAGATAAATATCATAGTTAAATCTGAAATATGTCATACACATTTGCTGCCAAAAAGAAATCAAGTCTAAGTCAGACTCTTATTAAAGACAAAGAAATGCAGCAGGTATATGGATAACATTAATCAAAAGAGAGGATGTGTAATAGAGTCAATAACTAACACGACCCCAGTTTGGAGGCACAAACTGGAATACTTTATTGGACTTACAAGTTCATATTTAAAAGGTTTGCATATTCAACAGGGGGTTTACATATGCATCGGGGGGCAGAATTATTACAATTGAGAACTTTACAGGGATGAGGTAATGGGAAAATCCTAAATTACAAACTTTTGGGTCTTAGCACTTATATCATAGGAAAAACTCTATCTTGGAGATTTTACAGGGGGGAACAAGTATTGGGTAATACACATGCAAAAAGGGGGGAACACAATGGTTTTCATGCAGAGGTCTGATGAGATTAGGATATGAATTCTTTGGGTTTGGGTAGGATGTCATAACATCATGTAAGGAGTTTCTTTACATCCTGCTGAAGAAGGCAGGAAGAGTCCACAGTGATGAGGTCATTGAAAAGGGTTTTCCCCAGCTTTTGTAGTTCATGGCTTTTTGCAGAGACTGCTCAAATCCCTCTCTGCAGGTGTTATATTTTTGAATCCTACAGGACGTGTTTTACTAAATAGAAGGAAATAGAAGGATTTACCAGCATGAATGAATCCCTTCAGCATGTACCACGTACTGCTGAATGGGAAATTCATACCATTGCTTGGCTTCTGTTGAGAACTACAAACATAGGGGTGAATTTTAACCCAACATGCTGTATTTGAGAACAGACCAGAAAGTCATCAATTAAGTATTTTGTTGACTTTATAAATAGCATGGATAAACTGACAATACCCTGAGTGCATCAGCAGTTTGTAATTGTCCTGTAATGTCTTTCTGCATACTCCTCTTCTGAAGCTTCTGGCCCCATCCTCACTCCAGAGCCTGGGCTGCCTCAGGATCTGTTCTGACCTGGTACAGATGTCCTGCCTTGGAGCTCACTGCCACGTAAGCAGCTCTGTTGTGAGAAGGAGCCAGGAGAAGCATGACTCTCACCCTCCATCTGTGCACCTTCTGCCTCTGATTCAGGAAGTCCATTAACACCTGTGGTCCTTGTCTGAACTTCTTGCAGGCATGCTGTGTCCAGTCTTATGCCTGGTCTGTCTTGCCTGGCTGACTGGACTTCAGACCTACTGTGTCACTGCTAGTGTGTCTGACTAGCCCTGGGCTATGCCAGGCCCACTCTAAGTCTTCAGGGAAGCTGAAATTGGACCCCATGCCGGGGAGAGCACTGCCCTGATTGCTTTGGTGTAGCCACAGCTCTTGGATTGTTGTCATTTGCAGGGCAGCTCAACCTTAAACCTCCCTGGTGTGAAAACACAGGCTGTATTTTTAGTTATCTTGATTGTGGGAACTGCTCTTGCTTTTCAGATGCTCAGAAAATGGATGTTTGATCTATACTGTAGACATCACAGGGCATAGGCCAATAGATTTAAAATGTTCCTCTCTTGTTACAAGCAGTGCTCAATTATTGGTGTCGATAATATTTACCTGCATTTATTCTTATTAATTAGGCAATACAAACTTAAATATTTTTAAGTGATGACCACCTCTCTAAAAGAAATGCTCTGCAATGTCAAAAGAATATCCATTAAAATATCCAGAAAAAACAATCTTTTACTGAGTGCTCTGAAGTTTTCAATGTTGTTGCAAAAAAGGAGAAAGAACTTCTGAGTATTTAAATTACCATCTAACTAAAAGACACTATAGTTAACACTATAGTACCACACTAACAGCAAATTGAGACAGGTGATGCAACCCCTCTACTCAGCACTGGTAAGACACATCTGGAGTGCTCAGACCAGCTGAGTACAGTAATCCTACAAAGTACAGAGCAATTTCTAATTGTTATTATGTGTTCCGGAAAGAGTGGCCTAATTTAGTAAAGGCTAAAATGAAAATAATTAGTTTTACTTGACTTGGGAAATCAGAAATAAAACCAGGTGTTGAGACTTGATTTTTTTTTCACCAATAATATCCCTGCAAAATGAGATAGGGACTGCTTTGTTTGTGTTCCCATTTCAATAGCTGATGTTAAGAATGAAGATGGACCTGTTAATTTTTCTTAGCAAAAGCTATTGTCCTCCCTAAATTCGTGTCTTAAGCACAACTGGGAAAGAAACAAAGCCAAATTGCCTTGAAAGATATTACATTCCTACACTGAGGCCCAAACCAGTGAGGGAATTCTTTCTCCAGGCAGTATGTATGCAACCAGAATGCAACGCATGAGAGGAGATCTTGTCTTCTCACATCCCACAGCACTGGCATTTTGGATAACATCTGCTGCACAATCGCTCTGAGCTGTGATTAAGTGAGGATGAAACCTGGTTCATCTGCATGTATTTCATCCTCTCCCTACTTTTCCCCACACAACTTTTCCTTCTCAGCATCCTTGGCATGAAGTAACCTAAATGTGCAGGGCAAGCTGAGTTTGCCAGTTTGTGCAATGACGTACACCAGTCTTGGAGAGAAAAGTGATTCATATTTTGCTCTGGACTTTGTGAAAACAAATATGTTTGTGTCAGTCTCACCACTGGCCTTATATGCACTTACAAGTGTAAGACATTTTATGGTTATAAGAGATTAGGGAATGTAAATAAAAAAATTAAATAGAACAAATTTCCCGGGGAATAAATCTGCTAAAGTATGTTGTATTCTGGTTCTATGACAGTTTTCTTCAAAAATTATATTATTCAATTACACAAAAAGTTTAGAGAAAAACTTAAAGGTACAACCCCTCTCAATTATGCTACAGTACACATATTGGCAATACTGAAAAGTGGACAAAAAAATCTATAAAATACTTTGAACAGTATCCTGTGGGATTGCAAAGTCCTGGTTTCCTGGCAAATTAGGTACAACTTTAACATTGTTCCCATGGCTACCACTATGCTGTGTTTGCTAATAAATCTGAGAAATCTGAAAAAAAAATAATAGGAAAGGGTCACGTAACTCTACATATGACTAGGAAAGGGAATTTTACTGATTTGCATACTCAGCTTTATTCACTGTCACTGGTGAGTTCTCTTTCCCTTGATGTTGTCTTCAGTTCAGCTGAAATACTATCTCATTCATTCACTGCAGCATAAAATGCCAGAAAGCAGTGCATCTGACTGCTCCTCTTTTACTGTGCACAAAGTGAAGCATGTCCTTCCATTTCTTCTGTTAATTGAGGAAATAATCAAGCTACCCATTCTCACGAATAGGAAAGAAAACCAATGCAGTAGACCTTTCCTTTGTCACTGAACACTTTAAGAAAAAAGCACAGATGTATCCCAGAGGCACATTGAGAGATACGGATGTGCAAGAATCCTAACCATTTAAGAGAGCTAAAGTTTCACAAAAAAGAGGGCATGTGGAGCACAAGGTATACAATCAGTTTTGTTACTTTGTACATAGATAAGGAGATGTTGAACTGGAATCAGCATGCACAGTTGCATGGTATCAACAGGCCTAAAAAGAGTATGAAAAGCAGCAGAAAGTGGAAGGAATGGACAAAATGAAAATGAGAAACCACAGAAACGTTACAGCAGCATGCTAGATGAAGGTTCAGAATGAAAGGACATCATAGCAGTTTAAGATGCTATTATGCTGAGATACCCAGATGTTTTTGGCAGGGACCATTAGAAGAGAAGAAAGAGATCTCACCTATGAGTCCTGCTGAAAAACCTAGAAGAGTACAATAAAGGCTAGAAACAGTTCTGAATTTTGAAGCCCCATCTGATAATGGGAAGAGTAAAGAAGACTGAGGAATGAATGCAGTGAGAGGGACATCTCATTTTTCAATGAGGAGTTAGAACACTGTTGTTACAGCTGTTACATAAACATGTATATGCATGCAAATGTTGACATGAACTCAAGTACAAAAAATATGAGGATACAGAGTCTGATTTTTTTGAATGATGTAATCTATGATCAGGAATCTTATATAGAAGAGAAAGAGAAGTAAAATTAATGTAAGGGGAGCCTTATGAAGCTTCAGTGTTAAGTATAAGAGAAGGGAGGAGAAGGCAATTGTAAGCTGCTGCTCCAGTTGGATCCCTACAAATCTATGGGACCTGATGGGATTCATCCAAGAATCCTCAAAGAGCTGGCTGATGTCATTGTAAAACCTCACTTGATGATTTTTGAGTGGTCTTGGGAATCCAGAGAGGTCCCAGCTGATTGGAAGCTGGTCACAGCCAGCATATCTTCATGAGGGGAAAGTCCGGCTTATCAAACCTGAGTTCCTTTTATGACAGGGTAATCCACCTAGTTGGTCCAGAGGAAGCCAGCTGATGTAATCTTTTTGGATTTCAGTAAAGTTTGTGGTACTGTCTCTCACGGGATCCTTCCGGACAAAATGTCCAGCACATAGCTGGATAAACACATCATGTGGTGGGTGAGCAACTGGCTCATGGGTGGAGTCAGTTGGATAATAGTGAATGGGGTAACATCAAACTAGTGACCTGTCACTAGTGGGTTTCCACAGGGCTCCATCTTCAGCCCTGTGCTCTTCAACATGTTCATTATTGGCTTGGAGGTAGGACAAGAAGGGATACTGAGCAAATTTGATGATACAAAACTGAGAGGAGCTGTTGACTCCCTTGAAGGCAGGGAGGCCATGCAGAGAGACCTCAACAATTTAGAGGACCAGGCAATCACCAACCATATGAAGTTCAACAAGAGGAAATGCTGGATTCTGCACCTGGGGGGGGCAACCCTGGATGTTCATAAAAACTGGGGAATGAGATGCTGGAAAGCGGTGCCACGGAAAGGGACCTGGTGGTCCTGATCAATGGCAAGTTGAACAGGAGTCAGCATTACCCTGGCAGCCAGGAGGGCCAGGGAGGCATCAGGCAAAGCATCACCAGCCAGTCGAGGGAGGAGATTGCCCTGCTCTGCTCTGCACTGGTGTGACCTCACCTTGAATATTGTGTGCAGTTTTGGGTGCCACAATATAAGAAAGTTATTAAGATGTTAGAGAGTGTCCAAAGGAGGACAACAAAGATGGTGAAGGGTCTTGAGGGGAAGCTGTTTGAGGAGTGGCTGAGGTCACTTAGTCTGTTTAACCTGGAGAAGAGAAGACTGAGGGAAGATCCTGTTGCACTCTACAACTTTCTCGTGAGGGGAAGAGGAGGGGCAGGCACTGCTCCCTTGTCTGTGGTAACAAGTGACAGAACCCAAGAGAATGGCCTGAAGTTGTGTCAAGGGAGGTTCAGGTTGGATGTTAGAAAAAGGTTCTTCACCCAAAAGGTGGTTGGCCACTGGAACAGGCTCCCCAGGGAAGTGGTCATAGCACCAAATCTGACAGAATTCAAGAAGTGTTTGGATGATACCCTCAGGCACATGGTGTGATTCTTCAGGATGGTCCCAAACAGATCTAGGAGTTGGACTAATGATCCTTGTGGGTCCCTTCCAACTCTGCATTCTTTAAGATACAGTTGAAGGGCATTTAGAGAGGAGCTACAAATCCAAAGTGCCATGCAGGATTAAGGCAGAGAAAATGATAGGTTTTGCTGAATGTAACCAATAAACTGAGATGGATGAGAGTAGAAAGGAGGTCTATAGAGAGAAGAGGTCACAGCTGACCTTGATAAGGGCTGTTTTAGTGGATTAGAAACAGCAGAGAGCAGCTTGGGGGGATCTGAGGGATGATGAAACACAAAGGGAGCCAGAGCATCCAAGGCAGGTGGCATGTGAAGGGGCTATAACAGCCAGGAGGAAGTAGAAGCTACCTAAAGACAAGGGGTATCATGTCAGGAACCTAACCAAACAATGACATATTAAAAAAGAAAAAGAAAGATAAAAAGAAAGATAAAAAGAAAGGGAAAAGGAAAAGGAAAAAAGGAAAAGGAAAAGGAAAAGGAAAAGGAAAAGGAAAAGGAAAAG
>NW_020884873.1:36297339-36584957 GCF_003945725.1 Corapipo altera
AGGAAAAGGAAAAGGAAAAGGAAAAGGAAAAGGAAAAGGAAAAGGAAGGCTAGCTTGAATTAAAACTGATAGGTGACTGTAACTGAAGCGAAACTGGGAGGGTGGAATTAAGTGGGAGAAGAAAAAGGGTAACAGAGATGAAAAAGATTCCCATCTCAGGGATTCTGGCAGAAGACAGGCAAAATGTGATGCGTGTGTGGGCAGAGAGACTTGAGCTGAAAAGGAGAGAGATAATATACAGCTCAACGGAAGCTGAATGATATCTGGTCAAAGTGTAATCCTTCATACTGTGTTGTGATATTCTAAGATGTGACACAGTTTATCATAGCAGAAAAAAGAGGAATTTTAAAATATTTTGCTTCAATTTATGAGGAGAAAAAAAAGGTTATTAGTTCATCTAGGCTGCCCTCCAAGATATTGCTGATTTAGAGACCATTAAAATTCAGCTAGGTATTCCTGTATAGAGCACAGTACAAACAGACAAAGGTATCTGGAGAGATGTAGTGGCATATGGAGAATTCATTCAGAAATGCTTGCCTCCATCATGAAGCTTTTCCAGTTTCAGTGCTTCCTGTTCCATACCCATATGAAAACAAAATGTTATTGAGCTTCTTTCTAACAAAATAAACAGAAAAATTCAACTCAGAAGTTGTTCAATATCTATCCACATGGCAGATTCAGGTTCAGATCTGTGTTTGCCTATACACACACAATTTCTATTGTGTGTGTAAATTTGACTGGAGTTGATTTGAGTAATCTAAAAGACCAAAAAAAAACCAAGGCGTATATCATCTACCAGAAAGTGACAGGTAGCATTAAACCTGCATTATATGGGAAAACTGTGGTTTAAACAGGTTTTAAAATGGTTTTTGGTGGTGTCTTTGCAAACACATGCTTCTTCCTCCCAGCACCCCCCATGTTATCCATGCAGGAATGTCCTGGGAAGGTGTCCTGAGCCCTTCCTGTGATTGGGTATTCCTGTAAACCCCTTGAGACTTCTAATTGGTTACTCTGTGAATCCTCCTAAACCCTATAAATGTAACATCCCCAACAATAAACTCTCTCTTGCCTCCTCTCCACGCCCAGTGTCCTGTGTCCTGTCTCCCTGCCGGCCATGGGGCCACGTGCGGGGGGGGAGGGGGGAGCACCTCTCCCCTCCAGGCTCAGGGCCTGAAAAAACCCCTGAGAAACCCCTGGAGTTCCCTTTCCCCATCCCTCAAAGCGTCGCAATGGTTCTTCAGATGGAAACGGAACTAGAACTGGGCCGCCCCACGCCGTGGGTGGGGAAAGGGATCCAGAGTGACATGTAAAACTGTCTTTTTTAACTGAATTTTAAAATCTGTCCTACAGATAAGCTGGCTAGTTAGCAGTTGGACTAGCTGCCTTCCACTGTTAGAACACCAAGGTTTCTATTTCCTCTATCCCAAAAAAGTACTGATGACACAGTCTGCAATTCCTTGTGAACCAGTACCGTTCTCAGGACAGAAATGTAGTTACTGACTTCACAGAAAGAGGGTGAGGGCCTAACTAGTTACCAAGAGAAGCAGTTACGGAAAGCAATGTGCTTGACTGGAGGAAAAGTATATTAATATTTTTAGGTTTTTATATGACTTTTCCGATTGAATAAATACACATAAGTTTTGTGCTTTTACAGCAGCTCTTTGCAAAGCATTCTTTCTACCTAATGCTTCAGTTTTACAGTCTTGTCTTGAAATTAGTTTAACAGAGCGTTTTTACAGAGGCATGGAAATCAGGTTGCCCTTATAGGCCAAGCAATATGTTCCTTGTTTCCTGAGCCTGTCCAGCAGTCAGAACATCCTCCTGCTTGGAAACTTAAATTAGAATAATGGTTAACTGCATAGACTTACTGTCAAGCCATTTGTCATTCCAAAATTATAACAAAATCAGCAACTTATATTGGTTTTAAAGTCTTATCAACAAATAAAATTCCTTACTTGTTTATAAAGTCTTCTTCTATTAATTATAATATTGATTATGCTGCCACAAATTTCCCTAAAGATTATATATGCGAGTTTTAAATTGCTGAAATAAGAAAACATAGAGAAAAACAAGCAATGCAAGGAATACACATCTTCTTGTCTGCTACTCGTTAGCTGGAAGTACTGTACATCTACTGGCACTATGGGATACTCTTTCATGAGCTTTAATATTTTAGTAAATCATAAACTCAGAACCAATTAGACCCTTTCAGATATTAAGCAAATGTCTCAGAATTTTTACTGTACCTTAAATAAAGATTACTTTTGCATCCATATTGCTCCTCTGAGGTGCTGAGCAAGGCAGGAGTGGGGAGGATTGTGTCGTGTTTCTCCCTCATGTGAACATTTTCACACTAAACAGTGTAAGTGATGAAAGGAAAGTTTCTCTGCTCCCTCCCTTAGGAAACCTGTCTATTCCTGATTGAATGCTATTTTATTTTACAGTGTACAGATATATCATAAATCAGTTTAAATTTGGAATTTTAACAGGTACAGTTCAAATCCAGGTATGAATGATGAGGAGTTCAGCTTCTCTCATCTCCTCTCTGAAAAGGAAAATGTCCTAATTCTATTGAAGATTGCAATAGTCCCATATGAGGTACAACATTGCAAGTTGTAAAGGATCATACTCAGACTGAGTTTCTCACAAATCTGTCAACAGGATGGGAATGAGTAGCATCTAAAAGAAAAGGGGAACTTTCCAAATGGAAGATAAACCAAATATTGAACTGTTACTGCAGAGTAAATTAGAAACCACTCCTTTGTGTTAATCATCTAAGTGATGTAAATAGACCAGCCATTCCCTTGAAGCTTTAGTGAGTGCCTAATTAATGCGCTCCTGAGATCCCAAACAAAGTAAGAGTCAATTAACTGTTATGCATGCCTTGTGCAGCAGGAATGATCCATCTGAGCTACACTTGGAAAGAGTTAATGCGTATATCAAGGCAAAATGGGAAACATCAGAGAGGCAAACACAGGAGAATGACTGAAGATGGACTTGATTAACAAAAACAGATCGATTCTCCTGTGGATATGCTCACATAACCCCTCTTAATGAAAATTACATGCATTATGCATCAACAAGAAACATAACCTGAACTTCATATTTTGCAGTGATAAGGCAATAATTATTTAAAGATTATAATCCTGCAATGTTAGTCACTGATTCTTATTTGCGGTTCAAGGAGTGGAATGTGGATTTGGAAAAAAGTATCACATGGAGTAAGAAATTAATTATTTTTTTGTTTAAAACTTCTATGAAAAATACAGGCTTAATTGTTTAGATGGAAAAGGCATGCTAATATGTTCTTAGAGATTGAACTGGAGACAAAAAACAAGTGACACTTAACTAGGGGATACTAAATTTAGATGTGAATCGTACAGTGACAAAAACTAAGAGTATATTATTTACAAGTTATTAAGATCCGAAATCTGCATTTAAGGACAGATTTGTAATTAAATATAAGCTTGTATAGACAATATTCCTTCAGCTCTGATAAAGGTACTTAAAGACAAGAAATTTATATATGTGGTTATGAAAATACAGTGTAACACTGGTGTATAACTCTGTGAACACAATAGAAGATTTAAAGGCTGGGATTCAATTAACATATGGAACAAATAATGATTAGGCTTTCAAATAGTCAAGATGGTTGACAATGCCCCCCCCCACACCTTTAATGGTGATGAAAAATCCAGATGGAATAGCAGACAAGAAGTGCCACATGAGTAGAAGTACAGAATGTGGCAGTTTGGAGCTGTGAGTATGACGAGCTGCTTTAAAACCTAGGAGATCCATTCAAGTATCCCTCGCTTCTCTCAGCAGTGATTTATAAATTTACTGTCATATCAAGAAAACATTATGAAAAGCCAGACTGTCAATTGCCGTGGTACCTCACTGGAAATATCATATCCAACAATTTCCTGAGATATGTCAGTCCTCCATGTTTAAATCAATTTTGATATGTTTTATTGATGTTATGTAGCAGTAATTAATCTAAATATTAGGCAGTACATATACCAAATCTATTACTGTTATGGAGTTACTTTTAACAAGCAAACTTTCATCCTTATCAGAAAATGAAATATTTGCTGAGATATGTTTCTTTAGAAAACTACCATACTGTTGGTTGCAATTCTTATTAGCTCAAACTCTCATCTAAAATATATCATATCTTAATTTCAGTCATTAAGTACTCTACAGTTACAAGAATCGTTACACCGGCCTCATGAATATCAGTAAAAAAATTTCAGAGTTTTCTGAAACGCTATATTTTATCTTGAAAATCTTTTGAGTCAAACATCTCAGCAAATTTGTGATAGAAGAAGGTAATTTTGCAACTCTGTCATTCAGCTGCTCAGTCCGTAACATAGACATCAAAGGCATCGCTTACTTCTAGCAGAAATAGGTACATTTCTCTCTTACCAGACAAGATAAGATACCTCTCATATCAAGTACCAAATGATTTTATGTAACTATTTTCACTGAAAAAGAATCAAACCCACCATTAATTAATTAATTAATCAAACCCAACAAGAATCAAACCCAACAACTCAGAGGTTGTTTTGATGTTCATCTCTTTGTTTTCAAGTTAAACCCATTGTTTTGTGAAGACCAGACCATTCATAAGTATTTAATTCTCCTAGTAAGTTACTGGTAGGACAGACTGACAGTTCTATTGCCACGAGTCTCCATTTAGTGGGCATAAAAGATAGAGAAAGGTCATTCAACTTACTAAGACTATTCTTGCTGTTATAAGCTTGTGCCAGTGGTGAGAATGTTGAGCTCAGTGGGAAGTTTCCACTGATGTCCAGACCTCCCAGTGATACACATTGTTTCTGTGGGCTGGCTGCACTCAGACTTGACTCAAATCATCTGCCTCCCTTAGCAAGAAAATTTCAGTCCTTATCGAGAAGGTAGATACAGCTATCACCTAATGTAGTCTAAATCTCCATGTGGACAGATACAGACTGGCTGTCAGCATCCCCATACTCTGATACCCTCTGGCTAGCTCTTTGCAATTGCGAATTAGAATTGGAGTGAGAACAGAAGGGCAAAAGGAAAACCTTGGACAACACCTACAATCTGGCTGAAAAAAAAAAAGAGAAGACATCTGTTAAGTGGTGGTCTGAAAAAACTAAA
This sequence comes from Corapipo altera, assembly GCF_003945725.1. NCBI lineage: Eukaryota > Metazoa > Chordata > Aves > Passeriformes > Pipridae > Corapipo > Corapipo altera. The sequence goes on from NW_020884873.1 coordinate 36,302,482, forward strand.
CACGATTCCAGTATGTGGTATAACTGGAATAGTCTACTGAACACAAGAACACAGTTTTAAGGACCTCGGGGGCTGGACATGTTAATGAGGGGGACAAGCTATGTTAATTAGGGAGTTACACAAGTTTTTACTGCAGTTTCCAAATAGTTAATTTTTCTTCAACCGGGATTACACAGGGGAAAGAAGGATTAGAGGGGTTCAGACATGGTCTTAACAATCATCTCAGCCAGGCTAAGTCCCAGGGTTGTGCATCAACAGGTCTTGTGACAGGGATCCAGCTCTTTCACATCACGAGGTTTCTCTCAGCTCTTGTTGACTAAGGTTTATGATTCAAATTGACCAAGCTCTTTTTGCTGACAGCTGGGTCTGGACTGCTACACTGATAGGTTGGTTGAGCTAAAAAAACTACCAACGAAATCGGGTACTTTAAGGAGAGTTCATGGACTAGAATTGTGATCTGATTCTATACAAGACTATTAAAATGAAAAAGGACACAATAAGAAATTGGACCAGCAGACTGATCATTTTATGTTTGGTAAGTAAGTCATGTCATTTTAGGCATAAGAGACACAAAATTAAACCCCTCATTTAAATGGAATTCTTGCAGACTTATGAAACATGCAAAGAATATTACTATAATTTAATAAACACAGTATCTCTGCACCTATTACAAAGAAAGCCATATACTCAGGAGAGTAAAGTAATACCAGTGGAGCAAACCTACTTGAAAAATGTACATTCCAGATCAGAGACAGTTTACAAATTAAAACAAAACAGAGAAATTAAGTAAAGGATGATACATAAGTTAACAGTGCCTGGAGGTAACCTTAGCTTTAATGTGAACAAATCATGCACGTTTTACACAGTTATTCTCTCTGGTATTCAACAAAAAATGAGGCTACTGTAACAATACCAAACATATTCTTAAAGAAACATGTTCAGAAATAATTCATAAGAACTTTACACTGTAGTGAAGAGGGTAAATATATTATACATTTAAATAATAGATGTTTCTCAGGGTTTGAAACTTAGGTACAAGTTGGAAAACTGTATTCAATGAATTGAACTGCAACAGGACAGATATGTCTATGTCACTAAATTAGGACTGTTATGACATGAACTCGATGAAATATATATGATCATATTATCTTATCCAAATATTTTGGAATGAAAAAAATCATTCTTTGCTAAAATAATATTTTCTTTGCTAGTAAACAAATGTTTGTGATTTTTCTTAGTTTCATCCTTATATAAGATGAAAATTGAATAAAGAAAAAACGAAAGAAGGTGTCCCCCAGGGATCAGTGTTGGGCCCGGTTCTGTTTAATATCTCTTTATTGATGATTTGGATGAGGGTATTGAGTCCACCATCAGCAAATTTGCAGATAACACTAAGTTGGGGGGAGTGTCGATCAACTGGGAGGCAGGAGGGCTGTGCAGAGGGATCTGGACAGGTTGGAGAGTTGGGCTGATTCCAACGGGATGAGGTTCAACAAGGCCAAGTGCCGGGTCCTGCACTTTGGCCACAACAACCCCCTGCAACGCTACAGGCTGGGGACAGAGTGGCTGGAGAGCAGCCAGGCAGAGAGGGACCTGGGAGTTTGGATTGACAGAAAGCTGAACATGAGCCAGCAGTGTGCCCAGGTGGCCAAGAAGGCCAATGGCATCCTGGCCTGCATCAGGAACAGTGTGACCAATAGGTCCAGGGAAGTGATTCCAGTGTCTAGTTCTGGGCCCCTCAGTTCAGGAAGGATATTGAGGTGCTGGAGCAGGTCCAGAGAAGAGCAACAAGGCTGGTGAAGGGACTCAAGCACAGGTCCTATGAGGAGAGGCTGAGGGAGATGGAGTTGTTCAGCCTGGAGAAGAGGAGGCTCAGGGGAGACCTCATCACTCTCTAAACTCCCTGAGAGGAGGTTGTAACCGGGTGGGAGTTGATCTCTTCTCCCAAGCAGCTATCAGCAAGACAAGAGGGCATGGTCTTAAACAGTGCCAGGGGAGGTTTAGGTTCGATATTAGGAAGAAATTCATTACAGAAAGGGTAATCAGGCATTGGAATGGGCTGGCCAGGGAAATGGTGGATTCTCTGCCCCTGGAGGTTTTTAAGATGCGACTGGATGTGGCACTTAGTGCCATGGTCTAGTAACCACAGCAGTGTTGGATCAAGAGTTGGACTTGGTGATCTTGGAGATCTTTTCCAACCCAGTTGATTCTATGATTCCGTAAGGAAGAAAGATAAAAGAGGGGGAAGAAATTAAAAGCTCCACTTAGCAATGTAAAATATTAAGAAAACAAACTGTGTCTATTTATGAGGAAAATAAAATCTCAAAATACCATTAATGCATAATTTTTCATTGTTGTTTCCCATATAAAAAACACTACCACTTCCAAACTCAGATTTTCTCTAGAATTTAATAAATAAATATTTTTTTAAAGAACAACATTTTGGGGTGGATTTTTAAAAAATATTCAGTAACTCCAAAAAGCATTTACCACAGGAACAAATTTTAATTGCCATTATTGGTGTTGGTTTTGTTGTTACTTTTGTTATTCTAACCAGTGTATATTTTAATATTCATGACAACCTATTATTTCTAGCAAAAGTCTTAGCATAAAACAGACCTTTACATTTTTAATCATGCAGTCACTTTCCTTACTATTTTAAGATGTGTGTATATTCAATTGCTTTAGGAAGTGAAAGAGAAACAACAAAATGAAAAATACTGTGTCTATGCTATCCTGCTTGTCCAAATGGTTTGAATTTAAATATTAAATTGCATTAATAACTCTGAATAATTGAAGATTACAATCTTTACAATTATTCACAAATGGTTGATTTTATTTTAATATTTCAGCAGTACTTAATTTCTTATGGCAGAGGAACAGAGACTTTTAGATGGAAACATAAGGAAAAGGACAGGCAAGAAATAATTTCTTGGTTTTATTTTTGCCTTTATGTAAAAAACTACCAAGTGATTCTGTGGTTGGGCAGAATAGGACCAGCTGAAACTAACTTTTCTATTGCCCCTATATTAGAATTTCTGGCTTGTATGAGAATTATTGCAGGCTTTCTGTAATAAGTACAACTGAAAACTCCTCCCTCAGAAGACTTCTGTAAATTTAGAATCACCAGATATTTGTAGAAAAAAGAGTCTGGGCATTTTTCAGAAGAGAAAAATGCTGCAGGTGACATTAGGAAGAGTATGGATGAGACTTCTTTTAGACAGGGTATATATAATCAGACTGCCTAAACAAGAAGAAAAGGAAGGTCTTTAGAGACAGGGACAAGGGGAAGGGAAAATAGCATGAGGCCTGATGCATCGGATTGTAATGTGTTGTCTGCCCTGTGGGAAGGGTAATGCATGCTTCAGAAGGGAGTGATAACCTACACTTACACGGCTGTCGAGTATGGTGTTTAGGGTAGGAGTATGGGCTCAACTCTACTCTTACTCAGGGTCTGTGGTAAATGCTGGAGCAGGAGAAAGCCGCATTATTTTTTTCTTCTAAGGGCTACTCTTCCCACAGCCAAGCAGAGAAGTAGACTTAAACCAAAGTGCTTTCTGGTCACTGGGAATAGAATAAAATTGCAGCAGTAGCTTGAGATGGACTTCTGAAAAACCTCACTTCTTCACAGCATGTAGCCTTTGAAATTTGTAGGATGGATTCCACCTCTGACAGATATTCATGCTGTGATGAGAGCACAAGGGCAGGTATGACATGGGACAGACAGCCTGCCTGACCCATTGCATTGGAACCTGGACACATTCAGGACAGCTCCCAAGAGAATTTTGCTTCCTAGTAGGCTCAAGGATAAACTTCGTGTACACTTTTGGGTTTGAACATACATTTGAAATATTATATAGATGAAATCATGGCCAAGCAAATGGAATACCCTATACAAGCAAGGGTGAAAAGGTAGATTGGTGGTAGTATTGTTGATGAGAAATAGCAGTGTATTTTCTTCAATGAGGTCCATGTCGCAATGTGCACAGAGTTATGCAGTCTCTGAATGGAAGATTATCCTTGGCAGTGCAAGGATTAAATAAGTGTTCCAGTGTAAGATATATCTGTTTGAAAACAAAGAAAGAAGAATCAGCTAAGATCAAGACCGGGTCAAGACATAAGCATTAAAAGGTGCAGGTACCCAATACACATCTGAAGAGAATGTAATTCCCATCTCCAAATAGCTTTGTGTAATCATTAATGTCTGGATTTAGAGCTGGGGCCCAGCTTTGCACTTCATCTGTTGAAAGGTGTACCGTAGCTCAGGAAAGGAATACAAGTTTCTGAAACTGGAAACAGAGTAAAAATTGGTCCATATCCAGTTACTGGGCTCTGATGCTACTTCTGTGGCAATTGTACACATTTCACACAATGGTGCATTTAGCATGAAATACAAAAATATTCTTGGCAGCAAAAACCAAAATAAACGTGAAGTGACCTGGCCACTTGCTATAGAAAACATGAAAGGTACCATGACATGGAAATTACACCAACCAAAGGTTACAGACTTCTGCTCATTTTGTCTAAATGAAGTAAAAATTCTTGCTTGCATTGAGACTTTCCTTAAAAATGGGAATCGAGAATCTTTCCATCAGTCAGCACTACTTTTACCATGAAGATGTACACTTTCTTGTAAGAACCCACAGATGACAGAACCACACAGAACTGAGGTGCATTTTGGGCTGGTCTGCAGTTTCCTGCATAAACAATCCAATTATAGGTTATTATGTAAGAAGCAGACACCTAAAAATGTTTTTAGGATTCTTAATTCCTTAGATGTGCGTAACACCCACTGAGAGGTCATTTATCAGATCCAAATCTTTAGGGGACTTCAGCAAAAAACTAATTTGGCAAGATTAATATAATCTATTTTATATGTCTACAGGGCAGACAACCACTTGGGCAGATCAAGACTGTGATTCATCTTCTGATATAGACTTTGAAAACAGACCAGCTGAATACTACAGCAGAAATACTTATTTCTTCCCATTGATTCTGAAGAGATTGTAAAATCTGTCCTTTTATAAAGTATTCTTTCCACTGGTTTGCGCAGACATAGGTGTTTGAAAATTAAAAACATTTAAAGTTAAAAGACATGAATTTTATCCCTACTTTGACCATGCTCTGATAATAGTCTAGTCCTGAGCTGCTCAGAATTTGAGTGCCTGATTTCAGACACTTTGATAAGAAGTTTGAAAGGCCTTTTGCTTTTTCAAATGTGTTAAGTACCCAGCCAGTAAATTTAACTCCCAAATCTTCATTCGTGAAGCCTGACCATGATGATGACAGTAAATTTAAGTACCTCTGAGATTAGGTATCACCAAGTATGGTTTTCAGATCATCATCCAGGATGTGGGTGAAACTAAACTTTCCACTTTCAGAATGCAAACCTTTATTACACTTACCTTTGGATTCACATTTTCAACGTAAATTATATTTTTCTTTGTTTAGAAGCTATTTCTAAACTTCAGTACTAAACTCTCTGCTCTGGCAAATTTGTCAACATTTAGTTAATTTATTTGGCAACTGTCAGTTTACTCAACTCTGCATGTACTTCTGTTACCAGCAGGCCACAATATGCATCCCTTTTTAAGGAAAAGACCTAGAAAGAATCTTGACTGAGAAGTTTATGAGTTGCAATGGCCACCTAATGCTTTTTCCACCATATACCTTCCACAGCAGTCAGAATCAGCTGGTGTCTGCTCATAGGCAGAGCTCACTAAAGGTCAAATTATGATTTAATTTGGAAATGACACCTACACCCTCTGTTATTTTTATAGCTGGCAAAACAGATATAAAAAAAAAAATCAAAAGACAGGAATAGATGTAACTCCAACTGATATTAGACTCTAAGGATGCACATTGAAATTTTGCATTTATATGCAGATAACACAAATAATGCAAATAATTCTAATATCCTTTGTATAATTGACTGTGCCTTTGTATCTTGTTTCTCACTAATTTTCATTGTCTTGCATTTCAGGCTGATCTGAGTGCATCTTGTGTGACTTGAACAGATGGAACTGAACTGTACCCCACACACTGACATTTTTCCTTATCGCTAACCATGAGGATGTGTTAGCTTATTTCTGTTCTGAAAACCACACAAAAGGTTGCCTGGCTTCTCACTGAGTTCGTAGCATCATGAGTTCCACCTACAAGAACTCCTGCTCACATTTGATATCTGTGCTCTGTGACAACTTTCCAGATAGTATGATTGAAATCAGAGTGTTAAACATCTTCTATGATTGAGCCCCAGATTACCAACTGCTTCCCCATAGGCTACTGATGGCAAGACTGCTGTCTGTTCCTTCTTCTAAAATACACTGGCTTGTGTTGATCAGCTTCTGAAATTATTCCTTCTCATGTTATTTGTTCAATCATGTCTTACTGTTTACAACTGCATTTCTGGCACTTGTGTTTAAGGAGGACCCTTTCCTCCTTCCAAATTAAACTTTCTATCATCAAGGATAATTTTATTTTGAACAGGAGATAATTAAAAACTGTGATTCACTCTTAGAATTAGCATTACCAAATGACACTTATCTGAACCCCTCTGATTTGTTTGTTAAACATGTTCTAGATAGATCTCAAGAGCAAAATAAAATATTTTCTATAACTGGATAATGAAGTCATTAATATGAGTAAAGACCAGTTCCTTGAAAGCAGGGACCTTGAAAGCAGAATTTTATCCATAGAAAGCAAAATGAGATACTGGGAAGTTATGAGGTTCTTGAAGAAACTACCTCAATCACCAGTCTCACAGTTTACAAGTGATTCTGAATTACTAGGTAAGTATACCACATCATTATTTTGTTAATAATCTTATAGTCAGATTCGTAAAGTGCTGTGGAAAGATGGTGTAAAGCAGCAAAATTCAACTGATGATAGCATCAAGCAGATCCATGCACACGGAGGACTGGGCTCTTTGTCCAAGTATAGGTTGCCAATGTCTCAATAACGTCAGACAGCTTTTTTTGAAAAAGTCTGGTGTGAGAGTAGTGCTTTTCAGAAGAATTTGTAACAGGAAAGATAGAAACTCTGCTAGGAAGGATTTCTACCTAAAAGGTACCTCTTTCTCAAAGGTAGTTTCAATGCTTTCTTCCCCCCACCACATAGCAAGAGAAGTTCTCAGCCTCTCTCTCTGATATGTGAGAGGAGAGACACAATGTACAGAAATGCTACAGGGCTGTTGCAGCCCTGGGGAGAGTTGGGAGGGCCAGCAATGATAAAGGCGGGGAGCGAACAAGAGGTCTGCTTTTTGCTCTCTGAGGCCTGATACTGCCTGGATTGCCAAGAAGTTTGCAAGTTGTAATGTCTTCACCTCCAAAACAAACCCATTTTGAACCTTTTCTTCTGTCTTGGCGTTCTTGAGGAAGACACCTGCATATGTTTTACCTTACATTTGGGGTTTGTTTTCTTTTGGATTAGTGGATGTGAAAGCAGGTTGTTTATTTTGGTGTTCTGTGTTGTTTTCAAGCTCTGTTGCACAATTTCTAAGTGTAGTTCGGAACTGTTTCATCTTGAGTCTATCGTCCCCATTTGTGGAGGGTTTTACATTTACATTTCTATATCACACACACCCAGAATCATGTAGAATGCTGAGCTGGAAGGGAACCACAAGGATCATCGAGTCCAAATCTTAGCGTTGCACAGAGGACCATCCCCAAGATGTCACACCATGTGTCTGAGAGCATTGTCCAAACACTTTCTGACAATGTAACGCTCATTATTCTCATTGTTGAGAATCAAGATCAAAAGAATTCAAATCCTCAAAATTTCACTTTATATTCCTCCATGCATTAAAATAACTAAATACAACTAGAAGCAAATGCTCTCAAAAACTTTGATATGATAAGCACACCCAGATGAGGTACTAATAAACATTATGTAATGGCCTGGCTTTAATCACTGTGGTATCTGTTTTATTCCAGGACTGTGTACTTTTGTCTCCTGTGTCCCTGCCTAACAAATGGGTTGAGGGTTATCTTGGGTTTCAATGCCCAATTTTCATTCAAATCTTAACTTTTAACTTGGTTAAGTTAATATTTGCTGAATATTACAATTTTGTCTGAAGAACTTTGGCCGGCTCTGCTGTTTTGGATAGCCTTTAGATCTGGTCTGTTTAGGTGATTGGGTATCTGCATCAGAGCATCTGTGTATTCGGGGTATCCCATGAGGCACATGCCAGTCCCCTCCACTACAGTTAAGTGGAGACTGTCTGGTCAAAGGCTCAGCATTCCTGAGGAAAAATGCAGAGAAAATGCAGAGAATGTTACTGATGAGGTGCATTTCAAATATGAACCACATGAATTTGTGCCCCTAATGACTTGCTATAGCTCTAAATTGCATTAGTACACAGCAATATAATCAGGCAAAACAGGTGAATATTTGACAATGAAATTTTTTATAAGTGATTGTAAAAAAAATACTCAACTTGTATTATTGACATAAGAAATAATGAAATGGCCAATAATTATGACACATAAAACACTTACTATGATTAAAATAGTTATTATATGACCCAGTTACACTAAGTATTCTCTTTCTGCACAGTTGAGGTAGCTGAAAACTGTGGATGTGCTCAATGTAAAACATAGCAGTAAAAGGATAATTGAAGATAGTGGAATAAAAAAGAGAGTTAATGCACTGGATTAATTTTCATTTGGGTTTTTTTTTTGCTTTTTAATTAATATATAGTTAGATGTGCATTATCTGTTGAGATTTCATAGTACTTTTCTTTATTGTAATAAAGCTGCTTGCCTTGATAATTACACATATTTGGAAAAGGACTAATTTTTAAAGCAAAACCATTCTATATTCCTGCTCTGTTTCTTGGATATTTTTTCCTAAAAAGCACTGCATATTCTTTTCGAATGCTCCTGCCTCTTGCTTACTAGAAACTCTGTATTTCTTTAACTCTGTGCACATTGGAACTTCAACAACGAATTAGAGCCTCAGAGCAAGGAAAAGAGAGGATGGTTCATGCAGTGTGTGTGGACATCTGACTGTGTTATTAATTGATCTTAATTCTTCTTTACTAATGAGCTCTTTAACCAAACAAATTTCTATCCCAAAGGAAAATAAGAAAATATTTTTAGAAAACACACAAGACCCCTGAAAGGAACAGAATAGACAAATAAAACAAACTAGTTTCCTTGTGTCAAAGTAGGAGTGGGTATAATTTCACATTTAACAGTGCACTAATAAAGTGAGTTTCACAGTAATAAGCCTGGGTTTGCTTCCTCTTTCAAATAGAAATATTTTGATTGTTTTAAATGAGAGCATGCATTGTGAAAGTACTGTAGATGCTGAGGAAAAGTGTTCATTTGCATTAAATAAACTGGTTTTAATACTGAAGTTTGCTAAAAATAGCATAAAATACTTTATCGCTGTCACCTTAACTAATACATTGAATGAAGAGCAACATTGTCCCCTAGTGGTAAAAGAAATATTTTATCCCAGACAAAATGAAATCTGATTCCTGCATTGATGAATTCAGTGCCATGAATTTACAGAGAACAAAACAGTCCTCAGAAAATACTGACAGTGATAAAATCAAATAGGATTCAAGTATGGTGATTCTCTCAAAAAATTGAATTTAGTTTTAAGAGCAAGTAGAATATTCAAATGGCACAGAAATTTAATTTAATCTATTCTGGTCTTCAAACAGAAAAGCTGTTTGTATGATGGTCCATCTGTATCATATATACACGTGTGCACACACATATACAAGTATATATATAAGATGCAGTGAAAAAGTGCCTTTTGCAGGCAAAAGACAGTCTACAAAATGTGGCAGGAATGTTGAAGGAAGAGGGGAGGAAAACCACAGACTTCAATCAATTTGATGTGAGATGATGCATGTCCACCTTTTTGTTTCATTTGGGGTGGGACCAGAAATTAAACATTCACAAGTGTCTGACTGATGTGATATCATGGCATGCAAACCTGAGTAGCAACACTTGAGAGGATTCCCCAGAAACTGTCCTCACAAGACAGGGCCTTGGTGACTTTTCACATGGAACTGGGCAAAGCTTAATAGTCTTCCAAGTCTTCCTACTGTCGTTCAGTCATGTGAAGCCATAAAGCTGAGAAAAATCGGATAAGCTCTACCAAGAAATTTCAAGCACTACTTCTTACTGTCTCAACAGAAAGACTGATCTAACAAACTGGCTGCTCAAAGGCAGGACCTACCTGTTCTGGAGGCAAATGTCCTTAGGTTGCCAAGAGCCCTACTAGAAGATTGTTCAAACTAGAGTCCATTGAACTACTGTAAAAGGAAAAACATACATGAAGAAGATTCCTTGTCTAAGAAATTGACATTTTCTGACTAGATTGGTTTCTAGTTGAAAGCTCCCTACCAGCTCTAGTGACAAATTTGTCAATGCCTTCCACAGATTTTACTGGGACGTCTTCTCTCCTTCTACCATTAAACTTGTTCCTTTTCTTCCACTCCCTCTGCACTCTGTCATTCCAAGCAATACTTTCTCAACATAAGTTCTGTTGAAAGAGAATAAATAAATTAGCAACTCTAAGTCATGAGACTGGCAATATTTCCAAATTTCACAGTGCACATTGTACCACTACTTTCTACTGCCTTTCTTGCAAACTCTTGTCTTCTAGCTAACTAGCTGGTAATGAAACCTGCTTGCAGCTGGAGCTATGTCTTATTTTGTGTTGAACACAGGAGAGTAAAAGGATGGAGGCAGCAATCCTCTTTGGGCTTCCCAAGCATCATCATGGAATGGGACAAGACCAGGAGGTAATTGACACAGTAACAAATCAGGAACATCGGAAAAAATGGCAAAAGCATATATATATAAAACAAAATGATGCAGCATGCAGTCCTGCAGGTGTGAGCCCATTAGGGGTCTTAGACAGACAAAGCCTTTCCTGAGTCCCATCAGACTTTTCTAATATGTGTGTGCAGAGAGGCTCAGTCTTTGCAGTGAAACCAGGGACAGAACCCCAAGCCTAAGTCCATGTTGTACATCACCTGGGGTAAGTCTGGAATTGCCCTGATTTCTCAGACCTAGATATTTTTTTCAAATAGTCATGCAGAGAATTTCATGATGACATATTATGTTGTTCTAGCAAAATCAGGGCCTCTGTAGGAAAAAAAAAAGCTGGTTATTGTGTTTGTTTAACACTGGTCATGCAACTTTTTCAAGGGCAGATGGGATAGCTTGGGTTGGCCAGAGAAATCCATTTGTATATTGTTGTGTGCTTTTGTGTGGACTCTAGTGTGTATTTGGGGTTTTCCCCAAGGAAGTTATCTATATCACATTAAATCAAATTGTGTGGGTATTTTTGAGAGTAAATACTATGGGGAACTGATGAGAGCCTCAAGCCAAGACTTTAAAGCCCTCATGGAGGTTTGTGAAACACCAAATTTGAGTGTGAAGAGTCTGCAGAAGGTTTTAGGAGCTCAATGGAGGCTGTGAACTTCCAGTTTCATTCATATAGGACTTGGTTCTACCTCCTTCCTGCTCCTCAATTTCATTTCTGTTTGCATCTCATTAATTGTAAGTAATGTGTACAAGAGGGGAGGCCCCTGAGATTTACTAGAAAGAGTGTTACAAGGGTCTGGTTTTTGCTGAAGTTTCTGCAGATGTATTAAAGAATTTGCATGAGGAGCTTTCTATAGCTCTTTATGCTATAAAGTAGGCCCTTTCCTTCATACTTTGCTGTATGAGACAAGGAATTTTTCAAAAATGGTAGTTTTCATTACTTAATCTAGATTCTTTCTGCTGATTTACTAGCATTAACTTTTTTTCAGTGATATTTATTCTTCTTTTTTCTTTTTCTAATTTATTCTAATTTTTCTAATTTCCTCTCTTCACTACCTAGAATTAGAGTTCAGTATTTTTAAGTTGGTTTTTTTTGCTTTTCGGTATGGAAACAACAAGATATTTCATTTCATATCGTAAGTTAAAGTGTCAGAATGGTTCCTAATGTGTTTCGGTACACATTGCGCTGATACTTAAAAGTTACTCATGAGTCTTTTTGAAAGAGTTAGCAAATCTTTACTAATAAGTGTTACTGAGTCTTTGAATGAGAGTTTATTTCTGCATTAGATAAGGCAAAAAATTCAATTTATCTTCTCTAGAAGTGGTAGGTACATGGTGAGCAGATGGGAAATTAGGATTTACAGCTAACTTCCTAATTCTAAATTAGAATTTTTAAGGAGAGCCACCAGTTGCATAATTCATATTTATGCTACATAATAAAATGAGATTCAATTTATGCAGCTTTAATACATCCTGTAAACAATGTTCCAATGCCAACTTTTCTAAACAAAATAAAAGAACAAATGTGTTACAGAACACTGAAGCAGACTATACTGAAAAAAAATAAATTAAGTCCTTTTCTTACTTTCCATTAAAAAGTGTGGATTGTACAGAGTCAGCAATATTACAGGAATGAAAATGTACCAGTAAATGTGGATTAATTTTCAGTATAAATTAGCAGTCCAAATGTGATCATTGTGTAATGACTGTGAATGATGATTAGTATCTTCTATTTCAGTGAAGGGACCACACCAAGAGACCCTCTGGAGAGGAGCTATCACTCCTGTTGCCTCTTCAATCTTGACCATCATAAACCTGAGGAAACCTTCAGAAGAGAGAAGGTCTGGAGGCCACCAAGCCAAACCCCCTGATCATCACAGGGCAATTATGAAATTAAATCAAGCAATACGGTCAGAACAAGTTCCTTGGGGCCATATCTGATAATATGTTGAATAACTTCAAAGACAGGTTTCCACAACTTTACTAGGCAAAATAGAGACAAGCTATATGGAAGTGAGAGTAAAATGGAAAAGGTATAAAGAATAATAGAAAGTTAGTGAAATGACACAGCTGATGGCAGAATGAAGTAATTAATGCTTTGCATAAAATAAAAACTTAGTTAAACAATTAAATTCATGCAAAGTGAGGGTAGAAAAGCAAACTAGAAGCAGTAATATTTCAAACAGTACAAAAAGAGTCTTGGTATTACCCATTACTGAGAACAAGAGTCTATAAGCATAAACTTCAATCTTTCAAGTCCCTCTTTGTTTTGGTAAATATAGATTTATTTGTTTATAAGAGTGTCTAGATACATTAAACACTGTCATCTAAGAAACCGCAGAACATATAACTAAAGGAAAACATTCCATTAAAAGAAAAAAAAGCTCTTTTATAGAGTATGACCTCATTTTTTACTACCTTTTAAAACTTCACCATCTTTTTCACTGAAATACTGTGGTAATCTTTCACAAAGAGATCTTTGCACACTTATGCTTATAGACTCCTGCCTGCTTGTGGCTTGTAGAAATCCTTTAGGACTGATTTCTTGCCACTACATGACTGACATAAATTTTCCCAGGTAGATGCCAGACTAACGTTTGAATTCTGCATAGCTATACTGCAGATCAAACTCTAATCATTAGAAAACTCTCTGTAAATATTCTTAACATGCTTCAGAAACAAAGAAACCTCCCTGATAGTTGTATGATAATTTCTGCCAGCTTAATCGATAGAAATTTAGGAAAAGAATTCTTAGGTTGTGCTCTTTTCCTCTCACTAGTTAGCAGTAGTGTTACAGTTAATGGTTTCTAAATGGGATTGAAAATTTCTAGCCGTTCCACTTAGTCCCTAAGTATAGCAAGGAATTGTATGTTGACACTAAAGTATTTTATCTTGGCAAGTTCTGACTGTAGTTAAAGGGCTGCTAGCCTTTTCATTATAAACCCAATTAAAACATCATAGCCTATATTGGTTTAAGTAATATTAAGGATATTACTTAAGCATAGTTTTGTATTCATCATAGAGCTAATTTGAAATCTAACCAGTAATTGCATTTGTTCTTTCCCTCTAAACATTTTATCAACTTTTCTAATTATCCATATCCCCTTATTTTGCATTCTGGAGATTGTCTGTGGTTTGGACTCTAGTAATTGTTTATAGCATGTTACCTGCTCTGGGGTTTATTTTCTTAGTCTTGTAGGAAGGGAATAATACTTGAAGAACTATCCTACAGAACAACACATCCACCCACAACCTCACATTCAGTCCTGTCTTCCTTGAGAAGTTTTGGCTCTCCAGGAGACTTTTAGGGTCTTTAAGCTTGCTTAAATCTTTTTCTTAAACTGGTTTTGTCCCTCTACCACAGCACTGCAAACAGACTTTAGCATACACTCTGGCCTCAGCTTTTAGCTTTATCAGAAACATCTTCATTCCAGTAACTCTGAATCCTTCAAAAAGACTTTTATTTAAGCCCAAAGCCTCAGGCTGCAAAAAATTAAGATAGGTTAGGTTAGGTTATGTTAGGTTAGGCAGGGCTGGGCAATGTTAAATTGCATTGGTTTGGGTTAGGGAGATGTTATTCAATGGTAGAAAAAGAATTTACATATTTCAGTGTGTAAATTTTACACAAGAATTTAATGCTTTGTGACTTGTCTTGTTTTTAGTGGTGGAGAACAGGTAGGGGAGACCTCTCAGGTAAGATATAGGGCAGCAGCATTTACAGAGACAAGTGGCAGTTTTGCATGAATTCTGGAAGATACTTCTTCAGTATCCTTGAAATTCCAAATAAAAACTAAACTTGGAAAAGATACACTCTGCCATAGAAAACACAGTTGTCGAGATCCAGTGTGGCATTTAGACACTGTGATGCTTAGCAGTACACGAACAGGGGCTGGATACCCAACCCAGAAATCAGTCAGAATTTTGAGGCCAGTGTTGCAGCCATGCTGAGGACAGGTTTTTAGTAACAGTGATGTGAGATTAACTCAATAACTTACTGACAGACATCTAAGCCAGTTTTTAAGGAAAATGGAACAGCAAACTGCATCTACAAGTCTAGGGTTCCCATAAGAATGTCACTGAGGGCTGAACCTATGCATCCTTTGGAACCGGGATATACAGATTAATGTCTTCTCCTGCAGTTGGGCACCTGCAACACCACTGTGAATAGAGAGGAAAAGTTCATTTTTTACCTCTGAGAAGGTGGCTCACAGCATTCAATCTCAGAAGCATGATGAGGGTAGATGGGTAAACTAAAAGTACAGCTTGTTTAGTTCAGAAAAACATCAACTGAGTTTTGAGCTGATATTTTCAGAGTCAACAGGCAGAATCTGTCCCTAAGCTTAGGAAATCTGGCCAGATATGTTGTAAACATGAAACTGGGTGATTGGTAATCCATTTCTGAATGTTTCAGACAGGTGCTTTGCAGACAAGAGCCCATTTGTAGACATTATATACAGTTCTGCCAGCAACCATTACTCATCTCCTATTTTATTTCCATTAACTAAAGTAGAAAAACTCTACTCAGACTGCAGTAACATTTTTTGGATCAGTGTTTTGTCATTATTAGAAAAAGTACAAGAGGGAGAGAACCCTGAGATTAGTTCAGTTGGTTAGAGCATGGTTCTAGTAATACCAGGGTCATGGGTTTGATGCTTGCATGGGCTATTCACTTGAGAGTTGGACTCCATCCTTGTGGATCCCTTCCAATTCAGAATATTCTGTGACTCTGTGTAGTTGAATTAGCACGAATAAAAATTTGCATTAATACCATCTAGAGGTTTCTAAATATGTTGGGTAAATAGGAGAAGAATGGAGAAGGAAAGTAATAGACCAAAATCTGGATGCTGGAAATTCCAAGTAATTGGTAAGTGATATAAAATGTTACTTTCTCTTTAGAGAATATATTCCTTTAAAAGAGATGTCCTGAAAGAAAGTAGGCTTGCTTAGCAGCACACTACACTGCTGCCCTTGCAAAAATAAAGTGGAACTGAGAGATAAATTCTCATCTTCTCCTCCCTCAATTCCCAACCCCCTTCCCTGCTCACTCAACCTCACACATCTATTGCTTCTTTGAGGGCTCTTCTTCCCTTCTCTGGAAGTGAAACTATTTTATTTCAACAGTACTGGTTCTTGTATTAACAAATAAGCTCATGTTAAAACCTTCAAACAGCAAAAGCTTGTGTACCAGTTTCTCAGATAGGAGAGTGGCTGATAAAATCTTATCCATGTACATTCCTATAGCAATAAAAAACTAGGTAAAATTTGGCACCATTGCAGTTGCTTTCTCTTCATTGCCTTTTTTTAAAATTTATTTATCTTACCTTTTTATCAAAGGCAAAAGGCTTTACAAGCCTGTATCTTTCTCAGCTCTCATTGTTTTACTTCCTTATAGGACAGAATAATTATCTTTTTAAAAATATTTCAAAGATAATCAAATAGAATTTCCTGTAAAACTACCTCTGCCGGTGAAGGAAATTTTAAACTGTAATTTTCACTTCAAAGAACAAATTGATAAATCTGTATTTTTCTTAACTATTTTTTTCCAGTTATGTCAATAATGATAGAGGACATAGCAGAACTGTACAAATCCATATATCTGTATTGAACCCTGATTCTTGCTCTGTTATTATGCAGATGAGACTGTTTCTTTATTCCAACAGTAGATATCCATCATAATCAGTCAGATCTCAGATTCACTTGCAGAGGACTTTATTTTTCCATAATAACTATTGCTTAAATAGAACCACCTTCTGAGCATAGTTTTAACTAATATTCCAGTTTCCTAGGAGCAGTAAAAACTGACTGCGATTCTACTTCAGTTGTCTTCCATTTCTTGTTATGGCATTGAGCAAATAGGTAAATGAAGTATTGGAGATACTAAGCTGTTGTAACTCTTCTGTTGAGGAGGACAAAAACATCAAATTTATGAAGGAACTAAGAGAATTTTCGGGGATTTAGTTTTTGGGTTTTTTAAATGCTAATTTAAAAAGTGTTCATTCTTAAGAACAGTAATGTTCTTATAAACAAGATAAGTGAGCTAATTTGATCGTCTTTTTCCTTTTTAAATTATGTATCAGAAATATCCAGTGGTTCTATTATGTTGACTCAAACTATTGTTAATGTGAAGAGGCTTGAATACTCCTGTTGCTTCTAGTCCGGAATCATCCATTTGATTATTGCATTCCATGGCTTTGCACTTAAACAAATGTCATTGCAGGTAATAAAATGAAGGTAGCAAAGATTTTTTTCTGACTAATCATTTCTGGTAGTTGGGGAAAAGGTTCATTCAGAATCTGGGGATTAGCAAAGTGTATTTGTGCAGAGGAGCTGTGTGGTCAAATGAAAAACTGGATCTTTAATTCTGAAGGTCTCTTCTTGTTACAACACAAAAGCCTTCTTTGTTACAACATGATAAGTTTCTTGTTATTGTTACCCATTCACTTGAAGAAGAGAAAATCCCATCTCTCTGCTGTGACTTGGATTATATAATTATTATAATGCCACAAAAGAATAAAGGAAAGCTTTGTACCAGTGCTAAATTATTAAAAGGAAATTATTAAAAGCTGAGGAGAAATGAGTTAAGTGGAACTCTCACATAATGCTAAAAGAAAAGTCTCAAAAAAAAAAAGAAAATAGATACTTTTTATTCGTTTTAACAGTGGAAATCGAAATACTTTAAATATGTATGACAATGTTTATTCATTTATTCTTGTGTATACTCTGATTTGAAGCCTTTTTTTGAAATAGCATATATCTTTAATCACAGTGGGTTACAAATGATACTACTTGTCTTCACAGACATTGAAAAAATATAAATATATTTTAAATGAAAACCCACTTGTGTTCCATCTTCATGGACTTGACCATTCTTTGAGTTTTATTTCTCTAGGTGATCTATGCATCCTTGATTCATTAAATTTATTCAATTTGAAGATTAAAATAATTTGAGTGGGAAATTCTTGACATCTTAATGTAAGATGCTTAAGATTAACCTTATATGAATGCATACAGAATAAATGTATTATCTACACAAATAAACACCAGTTGGAGGGTTCAAGAAAATTTTTTCTCTCAATTTCTATTTAAGTATGAATTTCTACACCTTAAATAAACTTCAAAGCTACAAAAACCACCACAACAAACAACCTTAGGCATACTGACACTTGCCTATAGCGTTCTGAGTTAGTTTAAAATGCAATTAGTTGTCCCTTGATAGACCTTCTTTCTCAAAAATTGAGAAAAATAACATGCAATGTTAATACTTTCCAGGACTGAAATGAAGGAGTTAAAAAAAAAAAAAAAAAGAGAGATAAAGAAAGTAAGAGTATTTGCAAAACAATATCTGAGTCATTAAAAATTTTTAGATGTGAAAGTGACAGAATAATGAAAGAAATATAATCATACATTTCCAGTCAGAGAAATCAGGATCAGAGCAACAATAAGAGCATCTAAACTGTGTACTTGTGTCCACTACCTGTGACTTCTTGGGAGTGCACCTTTTGCTTTGCGCTTTTTGAACCATAATGCTACCAGGCTGAAGTAGTGACAGTAGTCATCCTCTTCTATGACCTCACTGTACCTCATCTCATATTTTTTTCACATTCATAATAAAAAGTCTTTCGCAGCACTTACAAGACGCCCTGGATGGTTCTTGTTTATTTTCTCATTAGTGAAGCATCCCTCGATTCTTAATTTGTAAGAGTCCTGCTGTGGCCTGAAAGATAAACTATTTTTTTGGAAACTTTTGAATTCAGCAATTTTCTGATGCAGTTTCTCCTTGACTTTTTCATATCTAAAAGACTTCTGCCTTCATTCAGTAACTCACCGTAGTTTCTGACTGCTTTGTTTGAATTTCTGACTGTTAAGATTGAAATCACCAGCTGCTCTTTTATCCTTTACCTATTGGTAACCTCAGAGAGAGTGACCACAATTAAAATTTTTAGTTGGACAGCATCAATTTAGCAACAGTGAAAGTATGGTCACTTTTGTTCTCCACCTGTGATCACAGCCAAGAGATGGAAGTCAGGATAAAATAAAACCCATCAGAATGGAGTATGAATGGAAAAGCTTCCAGTAAACAGAAAGGTGTAAGGTGGAGTCTTGGAGAGCTGGAAGTAATGAGCAACAGATGTGAAAAGCTGATGACAAAAGGGAAGACTCAAGAATCAAGGTGCAGTAGCAAGGAGAATACCAGATGATATAGTAACTTCATTTCCTTGAGAACTATCCACTGTAGTGCAGCCATGTCAACACATAGTGCAAATATTGGCTACTCTATTATCTCCTTTAATCATACAGTTGTTTCAATGTTACCTCTCAGGATCATCTGCCAACTTAAAAAAATGATAGCATTTTATGAAAAGTTTGCTCAACACGCAGCAATATCTGACAGCACACAAACTTGCCAAGAAAAGTAACACTTTTGGTTTTACTGTCTCCTGAGACAAGAATCAGAGATGATTTACAGTTCATTTGTTTACTCAGAATATGTCCTATATTTTTTTCATAAATTTTAGAATGAAAATATCATCTATTCCCATTAAAAAAAAAAAGGAAGTCCTCACAGACCTTTGTTTTATTACACTTAAAGAAACAGAAAAAACTGCTTTATCAGGTGTTTATGAGACAACCTCAGTCTAGGGAAGTGATCTCAGTACTTTTATATTACTGAATGATTAATACTATGATCAGAATGATTAGAATGATTAACACTATCGTTAATAGTGTTACAAACTGCCTGAAAAATCAAAGTCTTCTGATGTAAAGTCTTTGATTTGAGACACACGAAGTGCTGTAATCTGCATTTAGTGAGGCAGAATGTTATCTGCCAGTTATTTTATGCCAGTACTGCTCTTCGGGACACAGATAAACTCTTGTTTGCCACTATGTCCTACCAAGAATACAGTAAATAGAAGGATTCCCTACTTTTAGTTGTAAGGTTGTTGACAGACAGGAAAGCTGATAGAAAAATAGTTAAAACTAGGTAGATGGAAACTCATCAAGGAATTTTTCAGTCAGAATATGCTGTTTTCCCGAAATTACAGCATTTCGGAGAAATACAGCAGCTTTTCCTGGTTTCTTTTCTAGTGGGGAGAAAGCTCAAGACAAATTAAGAGTTCTCATTCAATTAGTTGAATTCGTATACTTCATTTGTTATTAGCAGATGCTCTCTATACAGAACTTTGACTTCACAGAAGTGGTAGGAATATTGTGCCCTTACTCCACGCAGGGCACAGGCTCTGAGAGTCCCTAGGAAAGAGAAGAAATTAGGAGGTATGCGGGACACACGGAGGGGATAAGGTCCCATGCTATCAGACCACCTGGAAAACAGAAGCCGGTGGTTACAAATGTCATGAGGAAGGCTGTGAGAGCAGCTCTGACCACCGCAGCTGAAAGCAATGATCAAGCCATTAGAATGAGGCAGTTTGAGGGGGGTCTTCAAAATAAAGAGGGGAAAGGAAGGGGATAAATGGAAGTGAGAACTGAGTATTTAGGGGATTCCCCTGTGTTTGAGGTGCTCTGGGTTTAATTTTCTTGTGTTTTAGTGACAACTGTGGAGCATCTGAGACTCAATATATTCTTTGCATTTCAAAGTAAGAAACACGAATAATTAAAACAAACAAACAAAATTCCTTACATCCTATTAATAAAATTCTGTATTGTATTCCTGATCCACACATTTTTCAGAGCCTCCTCTCAATCTCATGACTTTCATGCAGATTAATACACAGCAAAATACAACCATGAAACAGAAAATAAACTACAATTTCAGTAAAAATATAGTAATTTTAATCACAAATAGGAAATCTGTGTTGTATGAAAATGGAAAAACCTCAAATAAATATTTTGCTTTATGCCAAGAAAGGCTCAATTTCCATCTGTGTCATGAGACTTGACATAAATATAACTTTGGTATTTCTATCCATAGGTGCACATACAAGACCCAATAAAGCTAAAGGCAGGTGAAGAATTTTACTTCTGCCAGTTGGTTTCAAAATCTCAACTTTTTTAGAACCGTATCTCAAATTTTTGTATCTCTGTTCTAATGCAGTCACAACAATGAACTTCATCAAGGTTCCTACAAGTGCGTTGTCTTAGCAGTAGCACAATACTCATCAGAGCAAGCTTTAGACACATAGCACAAATTATCCTTCCTTTCCCCATCACCAGTGTTTGACCTAATGTGCATGTTCATCATACTAAATTATCTTGTGGCAATCAACTCCAATGCATGCAATGCCTATATACCAGGGCAACTCAGAATGTTAAATATCACTTCAGGAAAATGGTATTTACATGCATGCTGACAGTTCATTTTCAGGTAGGAGCTTCTCAGCTGATTTGTACACAGCAGTCTTATTCTCCAATCTTCCCACTGTGAAATTTTAGACAGCTTGTCTGCTGAGCCCTTGCCAGATCTATTAATATTTATACATTCCATACACATTCCAGTCAGAGCATGTTGTAGATCTCTCTGACTTAGAAGCTATTAAGATTCATGACCCCTTTAGCTATTTAATCTATGGTCCTGAAGCCTTTGCAATCAGCTTACACTTGAAGAAAAGAGGACAAATCATTACTGTTCAAATATTGTCCTGCACAGTGTCCATTTGTAGTCCATCAAAGAGTAGTTAAGAGCTTCAACGCATTCATTTATCTCAGAGACAAAGGTTATTATACGAGCCATTCTTTCCTTGGAAGAAGAGAGAATAAGAACGTTATTTACTCAGTTGCATTTAATTTTGGATTAAAGACTTTTTTTTTAGCTGTGAATGCTTCTCTGCATAATAAACTAAGTCTAATTAATTTTTTCTTTTCTCATATCTCAACATGCATTTGGATACATTGCACAAGGACAGATTGATGTGTTGACAAGGATATCCATGTAGAAAAAGCACAATCTGCCTCCTGAAATGTAGTGCTGACTCCACCTGAAGAAGGAGTTAGCATCCTCCCCTTCTTGAGGTTTATATGCATCTTCTTAGAATAGTGCTGTGTTCCATCACATACTTCTTCAGGATCCATGAGCAATATCAAAGTTACTTTTTATTAAATGCAAGTCATATTTTTCTCTGTAACAGAGAGTTCAAGAGTGACTTCAGATGTCCACAACTCTCAGCGAGTACAATGAAAGCATGGGAATTTGGCATCTCTAAAGATTTAAGTGTGAAGTCTGTAAAGGTACACATCTTTGGAGCAGAAAGCAAAGATGTAAAAAATTAATTAAAATAAGTGTTACAAGTCTTAGGATACTCAGATTTTAAAATAGAATTTGTAACTGTGATCTTAAGGGTCTACTGAGAGCTTCAATTCTGTGTCCTTAGGACTGAAGTTTCTTTCACCTTGGGACGTAAATGGGTATCATCATACAATCAGTATCACCATCAGAGTGCTACTATTTTATGCTGCCCTCTTGGAAATAGCAAGCATTATACAAGTGTTATATTTTGAAAACTTAATCACCTGTTTTAAAAAATTTTAGGGGAAGATTGGGGGAGAATTTTGTCTGAAAATGTAAAGGAAGTATCGTACTGGTATTCTTGTACAGAAAAAAATAAACTATGATTTCTTTTAAAGCTGATCTCAATAAGTTTTCTATTTTGTCTTGGGTTTGTTTGGTGTGTTGGGTTTTTTTATTTAACAGAAGCACATTATGAAATTCTTTCACTAAATCCAGAACTTTGCTAATTGAAAGGGATGTTTCCAGATCTTGCCTACAGTCTAAAGGTCTAAAAAAATGCAATGATTGAAATTTTGAAATTACGTTAAGATCTGTGATTAAACATTCTCTTCCTGGGGAACCTGTGTAAATACACTATGAAAATTTGTGGAATAGTGCAACATTGGCTTCCACAGGAAGAAGATATATAGCGTTTACAGCATATACAGTCCATATATTTTGTACCCTTTTTTTTTTTTGTACTTTCTTGTCTCTAGAAACACTCAAGTAAAAAGGAGATCTTTCTTTTAAATTATTTGCACTCAGTCACTGCCTTCCTACAGGAAGTCATGAAGTTTCTATCTGCAACTTTATTGTTTTCTGTGTGATGAGATGATGTGTTTGGCAATGGTTTAAGTCATAGTTTATCTAAAAGTTCAATTTGTAAGCAATTTGTAAAAAGTTTAGACTTGCCAATGTGTTTTCATAGTATACATTAAACAACTGTTGGCCTGTTAGTGTGAGACAGGCTAAATTTTTTGTGCAGATCTTGCACAAAACTCTGATTTTAGAACACAAGCCTCTTCAATATGCTTACATGTCCCTTCACTCTTCAGAAAAAGACTCCAGTTACCAAAGTGTGACTGAATTATGACTTGAAGGGATGACAAAATTGCAAATCTACTATCAGTAATGGGATGTTCCATTTCAGAGTGGAGCTGTTCTGAAAATAGAATATCCATTTTGCTGGAAATTTTGAAATTGTGAATTTATTTTCATCATGCTTCAGAATGGAAAGCTGAAAGCATGCCTTTTTTATCAGATGTCATGGGTTAAAAACCATTTTTTGGAAGAAAAAACTTTGAGTTTCAAATTTTGGGCTGGGATTCTGGCTTCTAAGCAAAAAATCTGGCAAAATCTGGAATAATCTAATTTCGTAATATTGAGAGGAAAATTATTTCATCTGAAAACTTCACATAAGTGAAGTTGACACAATACACCCTGTGATAAGGACAGGACAAGAAGAGAAAACTGAAAAATATACTTAAGCGTTCCTAAATTCAGGAGCAAGTGTGTACATGTACACAGTGATGTTAGAAGAAAACTAGGGAACCATTTTAAAAAGGAGGTGCTGTGGGTGCCAGAATAGCCTCTATGGCTACCAGAATTTACCTCTGATTGATCTGTTGGAGTAGATTGTAAAGGAGACAATTTTGTGTCAGTATGAGAAGAATAAAAAAAGAAAAGTCATTTTGTCAAATTCTTGCTAAGTATTCAAGAAACTATAAAGCCTTTGAAAATTAAAATCAAGTGTCTGAACAGGATTATGCTCTTCAGCGATGGGGTAAGAGATGATTTAGGCTCTGAGACTGGACTTGAAACCAGTGGTTCTTTCAAGACACCCATTGTTTTCCTGGAAGAAGTTCAGAGTCTTCTACACCAAACTTTAGCCTTCTTTCAGTAGGCTTGTCTTAGTTGGTGACTTTTCAGAAGTGGTCTTTTCTATGCACAGCAGTCCACCTCTTTGGACAGCAGCAAACAAATCCTATGGTAAAGAATAGCAATAGCACAGCCACCTCTTGAAAACCGACTGCAGACCTGACAAGTCATCTGCTGCATTTAAACTATAATAACATGAGGGTTTTTAACTTTTTTGTTAATGAAGTATAGTCAGAAAAGGAAAATAAATCTTTACCAAATTGGATATTCTGATGAGCAGTTTAATGAGTAACAAGCAGCATTTTCTGATGTCCTTTGGACAGATATCAAATAAATATGTTTCCTCTCTACAACAGATGGATTTGATGCTTTTACTGACAGTGAGAATTGCACATTCTTGGCAAAGTGAAAAATCCTTCTATCCAGGACTGGGCTGGCACCGCAGTGCTTCCAAGCCATTGTGCAATGGCAGTCGTCCACCTTCCCATGATTATGCACAATACATGCTACATCAGGAGCTAATTTATAGTGCAAAATGGGGGAGCATAGCAGAAATTCCTCCATAGATCTAAAGGACACAAAATAAGAATTTGATCACTGAAAGCTGCCCCTCCCGTCTACATTTCCCCACAGTGCAATGTATAATTCACACAGAGTAAAACTCAGCTGCAGCCATGCACAGTGTCAAAAATGCACAAAACCACTCACTGAAGAGATCTGTGAGAATCTGATTCACGTTGTCTCCTTAAAATGTTAATTCCATAGAACCTTCTTTCAATTTCTTTACTTCCTTCTATACCACTGGCAACATCTGACCTGCCTTCCATTGCAACCAAATATTTTCTTTGCTAACAAACCTGAATTGTGTTTTTCAAGGAGGTTTTGCAGCACATTGTTAACTATTTTGGTTGCATGACAGCAGGTCATCAATGTAATTTTGTAAAGCTACTGTAAATGTTGTCATAAATTAGCATGTTTCATTTTAAGGTCTAAATAAGCTCCAAATATATTCTGAAGTGCTACAGAGGAAGGGAAAAGAGTGAAAATAATATATGTGCAGAGTGCTATGCTGTTGTCTTTGAAAAACTCTTATTTCATGGTAATTCACATGGTAATTGAGATAGGAAAGGCTTGTAAGGATATGCAGCTAATATTCAACAAGTGGTAATAAGATGAATTTACATTACTGCAGCACAAACTGTGCAAATGCAATTCTCTGAGTGTCTCAAGGACATATTCACTCTGTGAGACAAACATCTAAATATAACCAAAAGGTGCCAGTAGAGAGGTATTTTTTCTGCTAGACATCTTAAAGACGATTTACCTTTGGAACAGATCAATTTACTTTTAAAAGTACCCCATATGCCTACTTTGCCTTTTAAGGCCCCCAAGTAGAAAACTCTATATATGATAAACCATCTGGAGCTGTGTTATTAGAAAATCATTACTGTAAGCTGTCCCTGATCCAGTTCACAGGTGTATAACTCAGTTAATTTCAGTGGCATTTTAAATAGAGGCGGGTTTGATACTTAATTTACTCTTCATAGTAGGAACATTTGTCTTGAGAGCAGGAGTATGGTGTTACCATTTCCCTTAAGTCATATTCATTTAGAAATTGGAATATTTACATAGTACAGCAGTAATTAATCCTTAAAGTTTTCAGTTCCCAAGTTTGTATTTCCTAGCATATACCTTTATGTGAGCAAAATTACTGAAGATGTTGGGTTTGTAAGTACACAGGTAAAAGATACATTTAAATTATCTAACACGGTTTGATATACCATGGACTGAGAAAAAATGCTAAACTTTGGATTTTGATTTTCTTTTCCTGAAGAATTTATTGAAATAACATTTAAATCTAATAAAGTCCAATTAGCTTCTTCTGAAGAGCTTTTTTTCAAGCCCTTACATCAACAGAAGGAAATTCAGATGTGTTGCAATGGGCATTGGTTAGACAAAAATTACTTCATTCTTAATTTTCTCTGGGAAAGAGAGAGTTAAAGTATTTTGAGTTATTTTACTTGTAAAGATGAGTTAAACCTCAATTCTGTTTAAAAATACTTGAATAGAAGAGGAGAGATTGGTGGCAGGGATTCAGCTGGCTCAGATCATACCATCTCCAGTTAAATGTTATTATCTCTCCCCCTTCAGTGTTTCCAAACATACCTCTGAAAGGGAAAAGGAATATGTTTCAGGTTTTACTCCTGTCAATTTCTCTGAGGAACTTCAGAAGAGGATTAAGTCCTGGACCTAACACAAGGGACACAGTCACTTGTTTCAGGAGACATTTTTCAGCAATGATTGCCTGTTGATATAAAGTAAAAATAAATAATATAGGAGAAATCTAACCTGATATGTATATATATGAAGAATGGGGATACAAATGTGGTATTTTCATATGTTTCCATTATTCAGGAGCAGAATCCTTGGGTTCGTGTATGGGTTTTAGATGGAAAAGTAATAAAGAAAAAAGAATTAAGTACTCAAAATTTCCCTCTAGAGGATCTCCTTTTTCTCTTGACTTTTTAGGACAGATGGGATATTAGCTATATAATTTAGGCACCCAAGCTATAGAGAATAAAAATGTCACACTAGAATCGCTCTGCTGGTAGACACAAATAAGCATAAGCTGATGCATGGGCATGGTAAGTACTGGGCCACAATTAATGTCGAGTTCACCAAACAAGACAGATGAAATATAAAAGAAATTGTTCAAGGAAGCAAGAGGGAATGCTCCTCCTGGTCTCTTGTGCAGTCACTGTAGAAGGCACAATAGTCATTCTCCTCCTGGAGTACCTCTCCTATGAAGAGGCTGAGAAAGTTGGGGCTGCTCAGGTTGAAGAAGAGAAGGCTCTGGAGAGACCCTACAGCAGCTTTCTAGCACCTAAACAGGGCCAACAAGTGAGCTGGAGAAGGACTTTCTTAAGGGGCATGCAGTGATAGGACAAGGGGTAATGACTTTAAACTGAAAGGGAATATGTTTATATAAGAGATTAGGAAGAAACTTTTTACTGCGAGGGTGGTGAGGCATAGGAACAGGTTGCCCAGAGAAGTTGTGGATGCCCCCAAGGACAGGCTGGATGGGGCTTTGAGTAACTTGGTGTAGTGGAAAGTGTCCCTGCCCATGAAAGGGGGGTTGGAATTACATAATCTTTAAGATCCCTTCCAGCACAAACCATTCTATGATTAGGCTGAATGCTAATCATCTAAACTTTGTGTTGATGATCACTTAAGGGTAAATACCTATTTGTGCTATCAACAATATC
Organism: Corapipo altera; assembly: GCF_003945725.1. Lineage (NCBI taxonomy): Eukaryota > Metazoa > Chordata > Aves > Passeriformes > Pipridae > Corapipo > Corapipo altera. The sequence continues at coordinate 36,329,640 of NW_020884873.1, forward strand.
CTAATGCTTATGTAGTGCAGAAGATATACTCTTGAAACATTAAGAAGCTACTTTAAATCAGACTATGATCTCTGAAATTTAGAATTAAATGTTGCCTTGTCTCCCATTCTTCCCTCATTCGTTACCTTTAGGTGTTCTTCTTTGCCTGCATGATAGGGCTCTTTTGTTTATATATATTTATATATATATATAGTACTGGTTTGGTTTTTTAGGCCTTCCTGGTAACCAGGTCGGAACTAGGAAGTGACCATGTTCCCAGTATTCCCTATGATTTTTTACATAAGCCAGAGTATAAATAAGACAGAGAGAGAAGCCTCTTTCTCTCTTCTCTTCTGACGAGGTTTGGAGACAGCAGACTCCCACAGCCGGTCTCGCTTGTGTTGGGGAGCTGAGGCCTGGTCAGGCCTACGGGGCCTGTTGTTTCTGCCGATACGGGGTCCGGTAGCATGGTGGCAGCATTTGACGTGATTGTGCTATCTCCAGGAAAGTATTAAGGTTTTCTTTGGCTAGTTCTTTATTGAGTGTGTATATGTGGTTTTGTTTTTTTTTTTTATTTTGTCCCTTTTCCCTTTCCCTTTGGGGGTGTTGGGGGTTTCTTTCTTATATGTATATAGTCTTTGTAATTGTATATAAATGTAATATAAGTGTAAATATATTCATATATTTCTTTAGCTCTCTTATTTCTATTTTCTTGTTTTGTTTTTTTTTTTCTCTTTTCCCTTGGTTTTTGGAGGGGGAAGCTTTTGCTGTGGTGTTGGGGACTTGATAGGGAGCCAGCTCCAAGCTGCCACAATATATGCATATACATATATATGTGTGTGTGTGTGTCTGTATTATAAAGCACTTATTAGAATATATATTGATTGATCAGTTATTTTACCAATAAACTATTTTCAGGTCAGTCATGGCTAGACTTCGTGAACGAAGATTTGGGAAAAGCTCTATCCACATTTGTTACAAACTATTTTTAGGTATAAATATGTTTAATTCATAAAAAGAATGAAATTAATCAAGCAGTTTTGACACCTCAGATGTTTATCAGCCACCCAGTGTTGACTCTTCTTCCTTTCCCCCTTTCTCCCTCTTATCTACAGAAACATGAGCCTTGAGGAGCAGAAAACCCAGCTCTGTAGTTTCATAGTACCAATTCATCTTCCAGATTGCACAGCTGAGAAAGTGTTTTGCCCATGGGTGCTAGCTTCACCTCTGGGATTATCTGCTCCTCTCCTATGCTACACAACATGACAGAAATCTAAGCCTGAAGATCTCATTTTAAAATTTCGTGTAGGTCCTTAATTAATTCAATTTACGTCATGAATAAGGTAACTAGATATAAAGCAAAAGAAAGGCGACCTACCTGTGCAGCAGGAACTGAATTGCCTATAAATATGTCCATCTCTATATCTCAGAATGTGAGTTATCCAGATAAGTCATTCAAAATAATCTGATATCCATATTAATGATTATAACTTACTCCTTCCAGCCATATTTATGAGTCATTTTTTGTGTGGTTCCAGAGAACATTATTAATATACATCGAAGGACGCAGTTTAACCATGAATATTAATGATCCATACAAAGTAAAGTTATGTGTGAAATTCTATGAAACAGTAGGTTTCACTCATTAATTCCACTTAGTGCGTCATTACAGTTATATTGTCATTAGTTAACAAATACTACATTTTTATGGAAGTGTTTCTCTTCCTTACTCAGGATAGCAATTTTTTATGCTTAAATATCCTTCTCAGTTGTGTAATGTAGCAATTATGTACTATAATAAAAAAAACCCGTGTACAGTGTATTTGGAAGTAAGTTGCTTTATAGCATTTATAAGTTGCTGTTCAACGTAGTAAGAAAGAAGCTGTCATTTTCAGCAGCAGTAAGATGAAATTCAATTAATTTCTTCACCCTAATTGGTGAAACATTAATCAACTATTTAATAGGAAATTTTCATTAATTCTATGTGCTTTACCCAATATCTAACATCATATTTTTAAAACATTTAAAAATTGGGAAGTGGCTGTCTCACAGATGTTCTGGTTTGGTTGTCAGAGCAGCTTACTCTTTTTGTTTGTAATGAAAAATCAAACCAAAGCTGAATGCTTTCTAGATCCTTTTAGTGTGACACTCACCATAGTATCAATGGATCTATTCAAATGAATAAACATACACAGTGAATGTCACCCCAGAGATATCACACCTAGCCTGCAGGTTCCCCTGCGAGAAGTGAACCTATGTTTCATAGGTCCATTTTGCCAGCTCTGCTCTCAGCTCAGGCTATTTAGGATGTTTGGCATGGTACTAGATATCTGTGCTTAGATTCACAAACTGCTTTCTAGCCATCAAAAAGCTAGTAAGTTAGTTTTCCAGACTTCCTGTGTGATTAAGTGAAAGCCATGAGCACTTCCAGGGGATGATTTGTCTTTTCCTAAAATGGAAGGCTGAGATAAGGTAGATGTCCATCAGTTACCTTTAACAGCAAATAGAGTGTGGATAACCAACTTCCACTTGTATGTACTCTAACTGGAGATGCCCCAGAATCCACAGACGTGACCTAGGAAGAGCCATGCCCTTAACTAGCAGGTGGGACCAGGATATCCTATAGGGATTTCTAAATTGTACTAGGCATCTATGATTACACAGAGGAACTTGGTCTATAAAATGGCAGTCAGGATGAGATTCAGGGACCTTAATGTTGGTAATCAAAATATTGTCATAATAATATTGTCTTCATTAGAGTTAGTTATTTCTACTCCAGCATACCTAGTCGTGACAAAGGGCAAAATGTTTTGCCTGGATGTGGAAGTTTAGTACCATGTAAGACACTTGAGAATATTTGAGACAGCCTTGTGCACGGACATAGCAGAGACACATGCACCTGTGAAACAGCTGTTGGAGGTCAGGTCTCATGTCCCAGGGCTTCCTAAATGGCCCTTGCTTGTCACAGATGTGGTTGACTGTATCTGAACTATTGACAATACAGACAGTGGAATCAAGAGAGCTTTTCCCATGATCAGCTGTGAGTATCATGTCTCAAATGGTGCCGCATGCTTATGTTTAGAAAACTGAATTACATTTTTTATTTCCACTTTTTGATGAAATTAGTTATTCTGAGAGAGTTGCTTACTGCATTAATCATGACTGGGCTCCAGAGACTGTCATGGGAGCTGAGACACCTTATAAAAAGTATATAAAACTGTACTGCAGACACCTAAATTTAGATACGTAGTCATATCTCTAAAAGACACTGAAAGGAAAAGTGAACTGAATTCCAGATGTTAGCGGTTAAAATCTAATTTTGGGTCTTTTTAAATCATATGGTAGTTCTATCTCACTCCAGTTTCTCTATCAAAATTTAGTCTGGAATAAAAAACTTGTATATGTGTCTGTGGCTATGCACAATGTCAACAACTCCACAAATCATTGAAAAGACAAAGTGGTAAGGGCTTTCATTCATTTATGGACGACTTTTAAAACTCACCAGTGTTATCAAGCATTAATAGGAAGTTCTGCTTGCTCTTGAGGGATCTGACTAAAAATGAGTCCTGCATGGTTGGAAGTAACCCCTCTTTTAATCCAGGTAACACCGAGATGCTATTCATTGATCGAAGGCACTGGTGTAGACAGTCAAACTCCTGTAGGTTATACTATTCTTGAATTCATTAGTTTAGTAAGAAATCTCATAATTATTTTGAATCCTATTATATTCTGATAGAAAGAGAGAAGTAGAGTGGCAACTGAACGATTTAAATCCTGTTTATGCTCAAGTTTCCTGGCAAATTGAAAATGCTTGAAATAGAGAAACAAGTCATTACTAAAAAGTGAGTTTTAGCAGAAACCTTTAAATGATAAAGGCTGTATCCTTCCTTTTGATGTATATGTGAATCTTCCACTGAAGTCAACTGGAACAGCATTTGTACCTTCAGAATCTGGATTTATTCATAATCCTTTGAATTTTAAATTCTCATTCCATTATATCAAGTAAGGGAGAGGGGATTAGTTGGCAGTATCTGAGAGCTTTAATTTTTTATGGGACGTGTATATCTAATAGAAAAGTAAAGGCAAAACTGAGAATGCATTACTCATGAAGAACAGCACTTTAAAATGTGTCCTTTACAAACCTCGATTTTTGCATCAGGAATCTTCTTACTGTCTTAATACTACTCTTTATCATTGACCAGTAGGTAGAAAAAAAAAGAGATTAGAATTTACAACAAAGGGAAACACTTTTCTTTGGATTCAAGATACACAGTGTTCACAAAATCTACACGCTCACATTTTTCTGTTAGCCATATGCAGAGAGGAGTCTGTCTGTTCTGAACTGTATGCTGCTTTAATTTTGCTCATCACTTCTTTGATGAGCACTATGATAGTACTTTTTATCTCTGATAGATGGTTTGAATATAGGCTTTTTAGAATGCCAAGCATATAGGAGATGATAGCACATTATAGAACTTAGCATAAGGCTCTGCTAGATCATTACCCCATAGAATTATCAGCAATAATTTCAATGCATAGTTTCTGACTGACACATCAAGTAAAAATTTCATTAGTAGTCAATTAGTGTATTTTCCACTTATTTTAAGAGTCCATTGATTCAAACATGTTTAATCATGGACATGCGACATTAGAATTCAAATTTTTAGTTCCTTAGTATAAGGGTAAGTGGATTGAAGGAATATAGGATTCATTAAGTTACACGATTGCAGACTATTTGCGTATCTGTATAAAAGAAACAACAGATAACAAGCAAAATGAAAGATAAGACACACGAAATCAGAGGCAATAATGAGAAGGTGGTATCGGAGACTGTAGCAAAGACCAGAACTCTCTGGTTGATACCTGATGGATCATTGAAGGATTTGCTCAGGCACAGACTTGCTGAGGGTCAGATTGAAGTTTGTGACTGGAAATAAAGGGCCATGAGTATTTTGGGATATTAGGAGGAACTAAGGTTACGTAGACCTTGTTAAGAGGTGTTTAAGGTGTGGAAAGGAAAAGATCAAGGCAGATCATGGAGAAGCAAACATGAAAGAATGAAGGAGAGGTGGGAATAAAAAGAGTAAGACAGATGTAAGTTGGCCAGTGCACTTGTCTGAGTCCCAAGCCCTCAACCTAACTGCTATAGCCTGTCACATCTTGCTACTAACTCTTATTCTTATTTTTTCCTGTGTAACTCAGTCTCTTCTATGTGTGATTCCTGCAGTCTAAGTGCCAGCAACCGGAGAAAAGTTCACATCAATAGGTCTAGGTGCCGGTAACCAGAGGGACCAGCAGGTAGAACAGGGTTGATTGCTAGGAACCAGAGATGTAGGTGTTTGCATTGCCTGGTGATTTACACAGGAACACCTATGTTGAATTAAAAGGTATTCATTAAAGTATGCATATACAATTCACTAACTATGAGCTTGCAAGTAGAAGACCTGCATCTGAAAGGACTCCAGGTCTGAGTAAGTGGTAGGTAAGGAAACCTGAGGTCTGGTCGTAGACATCAGGCAGTCTGAGAGCCCATGCCGGCATCTAAGGGATCTGTGATGGAGGCACTGCCCATGAGGTATCTTGGTACATACATATGGCTGCAGGAGAAGATCAAACTGGACTAGCTGGTGAGCAGGGGGAGACCTCCATACAGGGAGAGGGGGCCCAAGGTTTGGGCCTCAAGGGCTTGGATTATGTTACACAGAATTGGAGACTGTGTGGATATATAAGGTCATTGTCACTGTGGGTATGAATTTGGAGAGTGAATTGTCTTGTGAATTGTCTCCTGAATTTGGATAGTATGTGGGGCTTATTTTCATCAGCAAACTCCAGTCTTGATCAGCCAGAAGGGAGTAACAGGATATGGCTCTCTGCACCTCTATTGTCTGTAAGTTTTCATAATGTTACATAGTGTTAGCATGTTTTTAAAGATAACAGTCTACATTTGCATGTGTGTGCACTAGTCTCTCTGAAATACTCACTGTGTGCTGCTACTGGTCGGATCTGTGCATGGGCACAGCAGTAGCAGCAGCACCCCTGGAACTGGGATGGAGAGACGTTCAGGTGTTGAGACCATGCCTGGCTGGACTGCAGCAGCCAGGAGTAAGCATCCTTCATGTCCTGGGGACTGCTCCCTTCACGTCTTTAATACTCAGTACCTTCATCAGCTGTTTGTCAGTCCTGCCTTTCATATCTTATTCAAGTTCATTGCAACTGGCCTTTAAAAAACATAAATTACTTTTACTGCTACAAATGGAATTAAAAAGCCTGATGCAAACAAAGTCGACAGTTTTTGATTTTGAGGAGTTTATTTTTTGTTGTAGAGTTTGGAGGCTTTGATGGAGGCCAGTCTTTTATCTTGTCATCTGATAGAAAAATAAATAATGAAAAAAGAAAGCAAATCAAAACAATGATTTGACCTCTTTCCAACAGAAGAACTCTCTGAAAGGTGATAGTTACCATCTGTCAAAATTTTAAAAATGCTAAAAATTAAGAAAAATGGATAATTCAATAGATCAATCTAATTTAAAAAACCCTATTAACTTCTTAAAAGCTGAGTAGAGATTTTTTGCTAAAAAACCCTCCACATTCCTTTGAGGGAAAAAAAAATCCAACTTGATTAAATCCCAGATAATAAAAGACAAACCTTTGCAGGACTTAGTAGTTCTGATTTTCAGGTGTTGAAAGAAAGTTCTACTCATGGAAGTGTCAATTTATGCTTGAACTGATATTTTGCTTTTCCTCTAAGCATCTGCTGCCAGTAGACATCAAAGGTGGAATACAGACTTAGATGAATGTTTCTTTTGTTCTCACATTAAATAACTTACTCCTGGTCTTGCCACTCTCCAGTCAAACAGCTTTTGAGGTTCTGTTAGAATTATGACATCAAGCTGTTTGAATTGAAACAAAAATGTAATGCCATTGGTACCTGGACAGTTCTTCCTTGCCATGCTGATTTGTAGAATACTTTTTGAGCTATTCTCAACATCTTACATAGCTTGCTCAAATTCAGGAAAAAAAATCCATTGTAAGTTAGTAGACATTGTTGAGTTTCGTGTCAAAACTCATAGGATCAGGTCCAGATGTAATAGCTCATTTAAACTCCTAGCACCTATTTAGTTCTTTAATTGCCCATTGAAACAGTTAGGAACCTAAATACGGGCTAAAACAATAAATTAGCAACTGGATTTGGGACTCAGTTCTTCACTCTAATACAGACTCATCCTCAATAAAGGCCAGAATACTTTTGTGATGAAACTGTGGGTAATTTGGATGCTACCAGCTGTCTAGACAGTCCCAGCTGCCCTGAAGCAACTCTTGGTGTTTTTCTTGGCTTTAAGCCTCCTGTCTTTTCAACAAGGGAATGTCAACTCATACAGTCCACTCAATGGTGACTCTATGTGCTTTCATCACAAAAGGTTCTTAATAAAAGCCAAGGAGCTGGCTTTATTAGTCATTTAATGTTATTATCAATGTGTCTCCCACTACTAGATTTGAATTCACTGGATAGAAGTGCTTTTTCTTTTGTGCATCCCACAGCACAATTGAATTTGAAGTCTCTGCATGATAATGATATAAAAGCCAAGGAGCTCTCAGTATAGGCTGAGACTACCGCATCATACCCTGAATTACACCCAGTTTACCAGCGTAGTGTTGGAGTATGCAGGCAGTACTCCACCACTGCTTCTAGGCTAGGCTAATCTAAGCTCTCATAAAAGCTGACAAAATGGTGGAGGACCAAGAAAGGAGAAGAACTTTCAACCTTAACTCCCCATACTCCTTTAGCAGAGTGTCAGCTCACATACTGTCAGCAATATCAAGAAAAAGAAAATTGATCCTGCGATTAGCTCAGTTGGTTAAAATTTGGTGACATCAAGGTCATGGGGTCAATGCCCAGCATGGGTCACTCACTTCAGAGCTGGACTTGTTGATCCTTGTGGGTCCCTTCCAACTCAGAATGTTCTGTGATTCTGTAAAAGCAGTGCTACTGAATGTTCAAACTTAAAATTGTTTGCAACTTTAATTCAGCCATCTTTACAAGACAAATTTTCTCCCTTTACTCTTTGCTCCTTTTTCATCCAAGTCAAATTGGTGCTGAACTTTGTGCTGGAGGGTTGAGAACGTCGTATGAGAACTGGATGGGGGAATAAAGGGCTGCAGCACTGCCCAGAGGACCCCTACCAGCACTTCCCAATACTTGTCATCAAGGAGAGTGGATCAAATTTAGCAAGATGATAATCACAGGCCAGACTCTGCTCTTTTACACAATGAGGAGTCTACAGCGAATTCACTACCTCTGATTAGATTTACACCTGTGGAAATCAAGTATTCTCTGCCTTGTCCCTCTAGTGCTTTCTGCTTCTCCTAGCCTCAGGGCACTTTATTGAACAACCTCTAGGCACTCTGAAGGATGCTCCTGCCATCATGTCACTTCCACACCTGTTAGGAAGTCAAAAAGAAGCCTTCTGGGTATGTCTTTTCTACACACCTTGAAACAAACTGCATTGAGCTTTGTCAAAAAATCAGTTCAGTGAGTAGAAGAATGTCTATGAGTATCAAGTGCTACCAGGTTTTCCAGCTAATATTTATTGCTGAAAGAAGATTGCAACAAGTGCTTTGATCCTTTGAAAACTTTCCTTTAACATGACGCTTCTTGTCTGTATAAGATGTGGCATGCACTGCTGTTATAAACAAATTATAATAATTTCTCCTGCATTTCCAACAGCTGAAATGTTATTGATTTTTACTTTTTTTTAGTTAAGGTGTCTCAATGGCTTATCTCCTTGGCTATCTTTGCCACAGTTAGGTCAACTCCTAAACCAAGTACAATCCAGTCTTGCACAAAGAATTAGAAGATAGCTTTGAATTCTCTATCTTGACTTGCTTATCAAGGTCTAACAATCAGTCTTCATGCATCCAGTGTGAAATTACATCTCTGGAAAAGGTGATGTTGTTGCTCAGAAATTGATTACTTAGCTAGATAAATTTATGATCTCCCAGAAGAAGCATTAATCACCAAGACACACTAAAACCAGTCGATTTGAAGACAACGGCAAAAGTTTATGTCTAAGTATAGGAAAGCCTTGGCTAAACAATTATTTCTCTTTCCATAAGGTGGAATAGTAGATATGAATGTCATGTCAGATACAATCAATCACTATTCAGGAGCTTATAGTTGTGCATAGTGGGCTATGTATTAGAAACAAAAAGGTTTCATTGCTACTCTGAGGATCCAGTTTGTCTTCCTGCAAAGAGATAGGTGATTTCCCATCTTTTTAAAACAAAAACATAACCTCCCTGGGAAAGACCAGACACAAGAAATGGTTCTGTTTCCATTTGACAGAAAGGAGCAATGCCCACAGCAAGGCATATCTCTGACACCATGTTAATAAGTGAACTGCAGCAATTCATGACAGTGTTTGGAAAACAGGCAGACAGGGAGTATATTCTGATTAAGGATTTCTGTAAATACTATGGAGAACTTCAGTCAGTGAGTATTATTCTGCTTAGAGTAGGAAAGAGGCTACAGGATGCAGAACTAGTTATCAGTTAATTAAAGAGGATTACAACTGATCAAGTTACAGTTACCTTCTATTTGATTGCAGTCTCTAAAGGATTATTTTTACAATACAAAATCAGTGACAGATTATATGTAGTCTGCTGTTAAATCATCAGAAATTTTTTTTTACTGTACAGCTGGTTAGCTTTTTCATTTTGCTATTAAAGAAAAAAAGGTGAACTATAAATACACCCAAAAGTGCCATTACACCTTTGTGATGTTTGGAATGGTTAGTGTCAGTGTTTTATAAGATGATTGGTTTGTGTTTGGTTGTTTTTTTTTCTTTCTCTTTTGTCAAAGGACAATTTGATGGGTTAGGCTTTATATATCCTTTTTTCTTTCTGAAAAGAAAGAGGAAACATAGCATTTAGTTGTGAGAGCAACTAAAATGAAAGTATTTTGTGCCAGATGGGATTTTTATGAGCTGTTTGTCACTATATACCAGTCTTGTTAAGGAGCAATAGTTTTCTGCTTCATTACACTAAGATAGCTCTGTTTAGGGTTCCACTCAGCTGTGAAATTACTTTAAAAGTTCTATAAGGAATAGAGATGGGATTTAAAAAAAAAAAAAAAAAGAAAGAAAAAAAAGATTGCTAACATAGTGTAAAGAATAGAAATAAAAACCAGAAAAACCCCCATGCACTGTTTTTTTGGAAGTACAGTGGAATATAGAAATATTGCATTGTGTACTTACACTTAATCTGCTGGTTTGTTTAAGATGTAGAGGCTCCAGAGTACTGTTATTTTCTGCACCTAAAAAAAGTAATGTTCATGTTAGTCTATACAGAAAAACTAAGAAGACATTAGGAAAAAAAATATTGGTTTCTTTATGCTGCTTTGACAAAATGCAAATGAAAGAATTAGATGAACAGAGATACTAGTATGAAAATACTCGGCTAGATCCTCATCTGCTATCCATCAGTGGCCCTAGTCAGGATTATGCCATTCTTATGTTTTTCTTGAGTGTAAGCTCTGAATTTTTAAACCTTTGCATCTTGCCCCAGACAATTTCAATTTAACATAGTCCCCTGGGAGCCCTAAGTGATCCTGAGAAAAGCAAGTGCCAGTGGAGTTTCTCTTCTAGGTGTTCCTGCTCCAGGGCCCTGAGCAGTGCTAATGACATGATTTACGTGTCCAAGTCAGTCACTGATCCAGACATCTGTCAAAGCTTTTATATGTTTACCTGACAAAATTTAGCTTTCTCTGGGTTTACTCATGCAAATTCACACATGGGACTCTATTCATATGCTTGGCATTCATGTCGACTTTTTCCCTAAGATGCCAAGACTCTTTCTCTTAATGCATACATCCAGTCTTTCTGAATATAATGGTATTTATTAAATCATATTTGTTTCATTCATATGTTTAATTTTGGAAAATGTTGACTTCCAATAAAATATATTGAATACTTTCTTAAATAAAACTTGACTCTTCTGTCCTGAAATGACTTCTTACTGACTCCTGAAATCAATTTAAACAGTGTTACCAAATTTCCTAGCCACCAAGAAACAGCTGGTACTGCTATGTATCTGATACACCTTTCTGATCAGTTGTGCACTTCTTTATTATTCCCACTGGAACAAGATCTCCTTCTGGCTGAGCAGTATTCCTATTTTCATCTATGAATGTTACAAACACAGAGTTATAGCACATCATTTAAAACATCACAGTATTGATCCCAGTGTCCATGTGATCAAAATTCTCCTGTGTTACATTTTAATTTAATTCTTTCATACATACTTTTGTTACTTTCTGTTCTGATTTCACTGTGTTACATTTGAAATATCTCTTTGTGGTAATTCTTCCCCATAATTATGTTTCAGCCCCTTTTTTTCCAGTTATTTCTCTTTCTGTCTTATTTTAATGTCACATCAAATCTTTATTCTATGATATAGACTTTGTATTATCTGCAATAAAAAGTCTTTATTCTTAGTGTATGTCCTCATAATTCTGTGGACAGGCCACCAGGAAAGAGGCTTGCCACAAGTTTAAGCTGGGCTGCAGGAACATGGTAGACCCCTCTATAGCCAGTAGTCAAAAACCTCTTAGTGAGCAGCCCCTCTTTGTCCTGCCCTGCTCATACTGGTGTAGATTCAAAATTTTGGCATATGTTCATGTAGAAAAGGTTGATCTCTGTCAGCCCCTCACTTTCTATGAATGTTTTAAAAGTTAATCAATCCAAGTGTCTGACCCTAACCCCACATCCATAGTCCCTGGGTCTGCTGCTGGGAATGGTCTATTCTTTCATCAGCAAATCCCTGCAGTTGGAAGTTTTCCCTTAACCTGCAAGACCATTGTCAAGCTCCTTCCTGCTGATTCTACATGGGCTGTTGGGAAAGACCCATTCTCTGACTTCTGCATTCTTTTTACTGATGGGCAAGAAAGAAATTAATTTATATCTGCTGTAAGAATGGTGCACACCACAGTGTCCTGGGAATGGTTGCACCTGGGGAAATCAAATGGTCTGCTTCATCACTGTCATTCAGTTCTAACCTTCTACTTCAACTGAGACAATCCCCCAGTGTTGTATTTACCCTGGGACTCCCCAAAGAGAGAGCTGCTATACTTCTGGATTCAGACATACTCCCTGCTACTTCATCATATTCTGCAGAGAATTTCCTTGATGTTGGAAAATCTCAACAGGACATCCATATAGGAGGTAATCACACTAGACCACTTTATAACAGCACTTAAGCCTGTTATTTGTCTACCTTTTAGTGATATCTCTTTTGGGATGAGCTGAAATATGGTCAACACTCAGGTAGATTAAGCCCTTCTGAAAAAGAAGACAGTAGCTGATGAATATCGATAAGTAGGTTTCCCATTGTACTATCCCAAGTCTTATCAAGAAAAACTTTTATAAAGTGTTTGGTCTAGACAAAAACATTTAAATAGAGGTAATTTGTGCTTGAGAAATTTCTATGTTGAAAACCTGGGTACATATTGTCTTTATGCATATGCATTTACAGAAGAGGAAAACAGAAGTCTCATGAGTAGGAATTAAAAAGTTCTGCTCTTTTGAGGGGCCTTGGCTTTTACATTTACTTATATATTCTTTTTACCAGTTCAAAATTTTTATCTCCTGATCGTGTTTGCCATGAGGAACTGATTACTTTAAAGTGCTTTAATTAGGTGTTGCATTTGCAATTTAAATTCACCTGACTTATGTATGAGTCTTCATGAGTCAGGTGCATGTTCTATGAAATGTAGGAAGTCATATTTTTATCATTACTGAAGCTGCATTCTTACTTCAGAAGATCAGTATCACTAACTGCACTTTTTCTTGCCAGTTTCATGTTGTCTATGTTAAATCTTCTTAGTTTCTGACTAATCCAAATTTCCCAATAATACTAAATTGATGCACCCTTTCCTAAAAGCTCTTTTAATGTTTGTCTAACATATCTAGTAATTTTATGCAGCTTCTATTGATAATAATTTATAAGTAAATTGCAAGTGAGATTAATTTACATACAGATAATGATTAGGTTATCCCTCTCAAAGAATTGCACAGTGAATTACTTCACACTCCCATTGTAACTTTGGATCAGCTTTCTGAAGGTACATTAACATGGAGGTGTGATCCCTCTACAAACACTGCTATCTGTACTTACAGCTGTTTAAGGGCTTACGTGATTGCTCAGCTCTTCATACTTGGGGATCGAAACACAGATGTTATAAAGTTCTTCTGTCTTTGACTCAAGTGTTACTCTTACAATACATATTTTATTGACAGGTTTTTAAAGAGCTACAAACCCTTAGCATGGCCTGAGAGTAGCATTTTAATTATCTTCTAAACCTCCTCTTGCACACCACACTAAGAATTGTTGCATTTCGGAATGACTGGCAATATCCAGGTCACACCATGGGCAATATATGGGTCTGTTTAGACCTGTGAGTGTCAATATTAACTGCCTTTTAATGGAAAGGTGGGCTCATAGTATCTAATCACCAAGGAGGAAGTGTGGGGGTATTGATGAACATTCTCCAGCATCTTTTCATCTCTTACTTAGAGTTTGCCTTGGAATGAGAGATTTTCCTACAGCTCTTCAGCCCCTGATGAACTTGGGAGAAAAGGTGAAAAAAATAATGTGAAAATGCCTTCTCTGACATTACTTTTGCATGCAGTACACAGAATATTAGTGTTCCAGGCTTTGGTTCACTCTCAACTCTATAAGACTTATAGATCTTTGAGCTATACATAGAATGACCATGAATCCCAATGTACCAAGATAGTGGACAGTGCTTGATCCCATAAATCATGCAAATTCAGTTATTCAAGTGCTCGTAAGACAAATGTGGTCATTCACAAAGACATGGACCAATTTAATCTAATTTTAGATCTGATTAATAATCTGATTTTAGATCTGATTTTAGAAAGATAACTGGGTTGAAATTTTATGGCAATGTAACCTAACAGTTGGCAACTGAGAGGAAGAATAGACAAAAGAAACATTCAAATAGGTGATCTGTGTTATATTTTTTATAATCAATTGTGGAAAACATAGTATTATTAACTTTAGATGACAATACAAGCTATCCAATATAGAGAGATTTTTTTTGCAATGAATTCTATGAATAAAAAGTACAAAAAAAAAAGATTATATTAAAATTTTATTTAGTTTGTGATTTTCTCAATGGATAGATTCAGGGGCTAGCACTGGCAGATATCATGCCATGGGTAGAAAAGGAGTTCAAAAAAGTGCCGGAAACCTAATTATGGGATCTTAAAGAAGCTGTTTTAAGCCACATGAATGTTGGAAAATCAGGTGTTAAGTTTAGGAGACTGGTTACCTCAATCATAGACCTTTGAAAAGAAATTCACGGGTCAACAATCTTATAGGAAGAAGAACACATATGGATTAGCTTTAGGCATACTTTGAGTAATGATAAAATAAAGAGGCATTTAGGCTTCTTTTTTTGCATAAAAGCCCATTCATTATACAACTGCTTTGTGTAAGTGGAAGTACGTATTTTTGTCAGAGGTACATTTCTCTATTACAGAAATAAAGAAAAGGAGCACAGCAAAGCTCTGGAAAGAGGTTTTGAGAATACCTTTATATTTGCACAAAGTACTAAAATTCTTTCATGTTATATCATTCATTGTTAAGATATAGGTACACCAGAAAAATGCTTTGGATTATTCTGACCCTTGGGGACCATTTCTGTGTTGTTGGTATCTCTGTAGAAAAATGTTTGAGCAACATCTTATGCTTTCGGGGGTCACTGTTTCTTCTAGTCATATAGTTAGTTGTGTTTTACCATCTTGAACTAGCATGGGATTGATGTTTACTATTACAGTTACACTTACAACTACTGTAATTTTCTCCCAATATGTGAGGAGAAAACCAAGCTATTGAGTACAGATTTTTATGTCCAAGTGAACTAAAATTAGAAAAAACAAAATAAGTAGTACAAAAGGGTAGAAAATTTGATTTCTCTAACTGCTTCTTGAGCTATTGAAATCAAAATAGCTCCTAGCATAGACACATTTAACAGTCTGAAATGAGAGTCTTAACTGATAGAAAAAGACATAACTCTGTGACAGCCAAAGGCAGTTTTACCTCAGTTGAGGATCTATTTTACAGTATTTTTCTCATACAATGTCCCTACCCTATTAAAACTACTGAAAAAAAAAATGTCGAAATCTGTCCTTTGGCCCCTGATTATGACCTCATGTGTTACATGCTAGCTAAACCCATATTTCAAACTGAATGCACTTCAAAACAGTGAAAAGCTTGAGAATCCAACTAAGGAAACTTTAAATGACTAAATCCACAATTTGAAAGTAAAGAAGCAGTTGATTTGTTTGCCTACAGAGACTTTGCAGGCAGATTTTATTACAAAAAAGCTCAAGTCCTCCAGGCCCAGTGACAGCTGAATCCTACAATCTGCTGCATTGGCAGCAACTCTTAGAAGAGATATATGCGTCTCCTTTTCCTGTTAAATATAGGTGTTACATCTTCAGTGTTACTGGTGCTGAGTATACAAGTTTCCATCATAAAGATGAAGAACTAGACAGTTACTCTTGGGTGGCTCTACCAGATAGGCTTTTATAAACTTGCTATACTTCAGAATGTCAGGCATTTCTTTATTTCAAAAAAAACCTAAAAGGATAAAACTCACAAGAAAGAAATTTAGAATTAGAGGAACAAAACAAACTTATGAGCAAATCTGTTTTCCTTACAATCCCATACCATTTCATCTGTTCCTCTGCTCCCTTTCTTTTTTTTTTTTAATTCTTCAAACTTCTCAAACCTTTCCATGTTTTTTAGAGGGATTAATAGTTTGGTTTGTTTTTTTTTTTTCCTGCAAACTGATGGATTTTTTGCTTGGTTTTTTATGGTTGTAGATTTTTGAGATTAAAAATCAAAATCCTCCCTTTAAATACCCTAGGTCTTTTATTGCCCCTATCGAGACAGCTTCCTAGGGCTAGAAGGGTTATCTTTTCTTCTAGAAGAAAAGCAGCAGCAATTATGTATGAGCCACAGAGAGACCAAAGGATAATGCTGGAAACTAGCAATTTCTGAAAAAGCATCTACATTTCCAGCTATAAGTTTTTATTAGATATTAGAAGATAATTCCACAAAGAGTTTATTAATTGCCAGCCAGAAGACCTTGAACATTAACCAGCTACTGTTAGCAGATATAGGTGTTCACACTGAGAATCACACTAAATTTTCAATGAAGATTTTACCTAAGTCCCAACTCTTAATGTGGGATCAGAGTCCACTCTGTTAAGTGACATGCAGATGTTGCTCAGATGGGAGTTCTAAAGGAAGATTTGGGTCCCTAAAGGCTTTTGAAGTACAAAAGACTTCTGAATCCAGATGTCTTCTAAATTGCCATTCTATAATCTCTTCTTTGGTGAACACAAATATGATTTTTTGGCTGAAGCTTTCCTACATTCTTTTTGTAGTTGTCCACCACTATCCCAGGCAAGCTACAAGGTGTCTCAACTTCAGAGAATTACATAAATGAAGTGTGACTAAAGCCTGTGAAGAACTTGGTCTACTAGAGATGCACTGAGTTACAGTTCATCACAAGTAGTACCCTTGGCAGGGACCTTCAAGCTCGGGGGAAAGGTAAGCACCTATTCAGACTCATTTTTCTCAAATACAGGACTCTAGTTATCCAGTGCCCTGGGATATTCTAGCTCTCCTCTAACCACCTCCCTTGGTGGTCATGGTTACCTCAAACCCCATGTCATCCCTACCTTGTGCATATCTTGTACACAATAGTACAGTGTCATCTCACTGTAAGAAAACATGTAGACATGGCTCTTAGGAACATGGTTTAGTCCTGGCCTTGTCCATGTTAGGTTTACAGTTGGACTTGATGATCTTAATGGTTTTTATTAATATCTTTATTGATGATCTGGATAAGTGGATTGAGTCTACCATTAGCAAATTTCCAGGTGACACTAAGGTGGGGGAAGTCTTGATCTGAAGGATAGCAGGGAGGCTCAGGGGAGACCTCATCACTCTCTATAACTACCTGAAAAGAGGTTGTAGCCAGGTGCGTATCGGTCTCTTCTCCCAGGTAACTAGCAATAGGACAAGAGAGCACAGTCTTAAGCTGCACCAGGGGAGGTTTGGGTTGGATATTAGAAGTTCTTCATGGAAAGGGTGACTGTGCATTAGAATGGGCTGCCCAGGGAGGTGGTGGAGTCACCATACCTGGAGATGTTTAAGAAAAGACTGGATGAGGCACTTCATGCCATGGTCTAGTTGACAAGGTGCTGTTTGGTGGACTTGATGATCTCAGAGGTCTTTTCCAACCACAGCTGATTCTGTGATTCTTTTGCAACATAAATGATCATATTATTTTATGATTCTATGACTTGAACCTAATCCTGCTGTAAATTACTAACCTTGCTCTTGAAATATTTCTGGTTTTTAAAGACATGTCCTTCCTCTCTTATTCTCTCTCTGCACTGATTGGATGACCTCTTATTTTTCTCTTTTTTTCAGTCTCTTGGATAAGTTTTCAGTTAGGAGATGGAATATTTCCTAAATTCACAGACATCATAGGCCTTTTCAGGGAGCTTCTGACCCTCTGGGATTGGCTTCTGATAAGCCAACAACATGCTCAGGCAACATCTGCCCTAAAGCATATAGAGAAAAGAAAGATGAGGCAACACACAAAGTATTTATCCATAAAATGTAAACATAAATGCACAAAGAGGTATTTATTTAAGGAGGTAGCAACCTTGTGTAGTAGGAAATAGCTGGGAAAACAAGTAGGACTACCCAAATTTTTTGAGAAAGCTTAAATAGTTATCAAAACTGGATTTGAAGTAAGCAAGTGTAATATTTGTTCATACAATGAAAGCTCCACTGAGGGTGAACAGCTTGAGACACTAGTGTACAGCCCATGAAGATGTTTCTGTGAGGTAAAATGGGTGAAATACCTAGCATTTATTGTGGGATACTGCAAACCTGTTGTCTCCACAGTCTCTGCAGGCCTTACCGTTTGCTGTCCTGCTCTGGCTGGACTGCAGCAATGGCAACTTTACTATTTCCTTTTTTCCTCTCATGGGTATGGGCAACAACAGAGGTACTCACGGCAGCTTGCTATTCTCAGTCACAATTCAGGGACTTCTGCTTTCCCCTGCACACCAGATAAATAAGCTGAGACTCAAATATACATAGGGGAAAATAAAAGATTTTTGAGCATGGGTAGTAAAGGGATTTAGACTAAGATAATTGACTCTTCTTCAAGCATAAGCTGTAAGTGCTGGGGATTAGTGTTAAAGAACATTATGTTTTGGGTTTTTTTTCTTTTTGGTAAGTCTCCTGTTGTCAGTGTGTTTCTTATTTAATTAATACCACAGATAGTAAATCATTGCTTTGCTTCCAAATTGTGAGAGCATTAGCCACTTTCAGAGTACGAGCTGTTGAAGTGTGAAAAGATATCCAAACAAATGTACATTTCAAAATGATTATTTTACCCTAGAGACTTAATTTATACAAAACAGATTACTGGAATACAATAAAATTCCAGTCAAAACATAAGTCATCAATTTTCTGTTGAGTGAAGCATAACTTAAATTATGAGGATTTAATTATAGTAATGATTATACAGTTGGGGTTGAAAGGTGATTCATGTTCTGAGCTTAATTTTTTTTTTGCTTCCTTTTCTGTATTTCTCATTAGATTCACTTTATATGTTCACAAAAATCTTTCCTGCCACAGGAGCATGCTGTCTCCAACTTCCTTATTGCCTCTAGACACTTCTTGTCTGGAGATCGATCAACAGCTACACTGTGGTTTCTCAGTACATATATTGCATTATAATGCATTGTCTCTCTTTCCGTTGCTTAGCACCCTTATTCCTCTACATCTGGCTATTCCTACCCTGCCTGGTGGGAGTGATGAGCTGCCAGCTCCCTATCCTGCCTAATTGTCCACTCTGTAGAAGCCTCATAGCCTGTTGCCTTGGCCTAAAATCACTGATACAGAGGACAGGTGAAGGATCTGAGTCATCAGTTACAACTCAGCTGCCAAGGGAATGATTTGGCAGAACTCTCAGTATGTGGCAATATGCAGAGGGAAAGGGAGGAGCTATAAGTCTAAACCCAGAGTCAGTCCACTGTGTTTGCTGACATGGGATGATTCAGATTCATGGTGATGATTCAGATTAGAAGGGGCTTCAGGAGGTCTCTTGTGCAGCCCCCTGCTCAAAGCAGGGTAAGCTCTGAGCTCAGATCAGGTTCTCTCAGAAGCTTCAGCTGAATGGTTTGCTGGCAACATAGCTGTCTGGGCCTAGTTTTCCCTCACCTTTAGGAACATAAATACTTAGTCCTGTACTCCCACAGAGAGCAAGGCAAACAAAAAAGCTTAATTCTGATTTTGCATCTAAATTAATTTCATAATTTTCCCATTTTGAACTGTTTTGCCATGTGTCCTAGAAAAGATACGTGTCTTTGTAACATATTATTTAATTTTCAACTGATCTTTACTACTTTTTGATAGCCTTTACTTCCAAAATCCAAATACTTTTAGCACGCTATGTTCTCAGGGGAATAAATGTGGTTCCAAACTCTTGTATATTGAGATTAGCATACATGCCATATAAAAAATGAAGCTAGGGGGACAACTTTCCATTCAAAGTTGTCTTCTGTATAGGCAAAATGGTCAAACTGATCTATGCAGAATTCCAGTTTTGCCACATTAATTTAAATCGGTATTTATATACTGAAAATCATATGAAAACTCTTCCAATCATTTCTGTATGTGAGGCTCAAAATTTTTTCTTTGAACTTCAGATTTTTTAGTTCTTGAGATATTTTCTAATGATAAAAGTCAAAGTTCCTAGAAGATTCCTGACTTCTTTTGTGCTCCTTCAGAAATCTGATTCCAGGTCCATGGCCAGAGAAGATGTGGAGTTTAAGCCAAGGAGGAATTTTTCAGTACAACTGCTCAGGACAGGCTCTGAAACGTGTTTTTCATACCTACTTTGGAGCATGGAACTCACTTCAGCTCTCCTTCAAGCAACATGAAAGTATTATTGATGCAGTTGCTAATCAATCTGACAGGGTCTCTTAATTTATTTTGCTGAAAATATTTCAATTTATTATTATATTGGTGTAAGTGGAAGAGACAAAATAAAAGCCAATTTCTATATGGAGGGCAGAAATCCATTTAATGCCCAGAACTAATGCATAGTTATTTTGAAAATTTTATAGTTTAAATTTACTATATTAAATAAATGGATGAAATTCCCTTAGTACACTCCAAAGAAAAGCCTGAAAAAGAATTGTCTGCTCTCTGGTAGAGTTCTAAGAGCATTTTATCCTGATGACCTGTGGAAATCTACTGGGTTTGTCACCTTTGTTCCTTTGTATCTGTATGGAAATTTGACTAACTTACAAATTTCTCCAAGCTGGCAGTTGATTGGAGAAAGAACAGCCTAAGTAAACACCGCAAGGAAATAAAAGAACAACCACAGCTGTTCTGTTTCAAAAGTCAAAAACAAACTGGCCAATTATTCTCACTCAACTATGAAACAGCCCTTACTCCATCACACAAATTAAAGGCAAGACAGGAGTGGCTAAACCAAAGATAAGCACAGAAAGAGCATGGTTTGGAAACCAAGTGTGTTATAGTGCAAAGATCATAGGTGTGAGGAAACAAGTTCTTTGGGGAGGAAGACTCCCAGAATAAATTCTAGAGCAAATCATGTTTTATTAGATTTGCTGCTCATGAGATAAGTCTTATTTCTTCCTTGTCCAAAGCATTATATGCTCTCATTTTCTTCTTAGCTCCATAATATTATGGAGATACAGAGAGAAGTCCATGAAAATACAGTACCTAGTGATACCTGAACTAGTTGCTAGGCAGAATTGAGATCGAGTTCACATCCATTCTCTTCATTACCCCACAGTAAGTTTCCACAGCAATGACAGTAATTCAAGTTTACAGATACTGGGTGAGCTGTTTTATTCTCTCTAATGTGATTCTTTGCTTTTAGACACACACACATGAGCCAGTGAAGTTTTAGAAGATGGTACGAATGCAGTGTGACCACTGTACTCAGCTGTGTGCACTGGGCTGAGGATTTGCCTTTCTGTGAATATGTTGCCTGTGATCAAGGCTTCTTTTTGGAGCAAGCAGAAAGCAAAACATCTGTCAATTACTAATTTTTTACTCCTTCAACTCTGTCATCTGAGTACTTTCAAGTTTGATTTTCATCTTTAATTTTGTAGTTATTGAGGTTTAATGTTTTTCCTCTAGTCCATCTAATGTTTACTAAGTACCTACAAATAAAAAAATTCTTATATATGTAGAGAGGAATTTGAATGTATTGTACTTTTTTATTTAATGTTAAGCTGACACATTTAAAGAAAATTAGTCAGGCATCATACTGGAGCAGAGAGAAAGGTGAAACTTGTGGTTTGCTTCCTCAGAGCAGCAAAAACAGACAGACTGAAAACCAGAGTCACAGCATTTACATTTAACTTTTTTTTTATATTATACATGCTGGTCTTCTGCAGATATGTTAGGTAAGACATGTCTCTACATACTCAGTTGCCTAATTATATTTTTCCACACCTGATCACATCTTTCTCCTTCTTTTCCAGCATGTAATATTATACTGCAAACCTGATTTTAATCAATAGAAATAGCTGGTCTTTCACTCCCATTCTACTTTTGTGAACATTGGAGACCAGATGTGAAAAAAAAAAAGCAGTTTCTGAACTGTCCATCAGTTGGACAGAAAAGGACATTCAAAAGCTCTTGCTGTTCTGCTCCTGAGCATTCTAGTAAACACCAAGCTGATCATACCACTAATGGTTGAATTTTCAGCTGACTGAGAGGCAAGTAGTCAGTCATGCACATTTTACCAAGTCAGTCTTATCTGAAAGTGAAATAATAAACCTTTCTTCAAAGTATTTTTCTGATTTTTCTGATCATGGACTAATACAACAAAAACCAAACAAAACTTACAGGTTTTTCTAGTGGTGTTTAATTAAAATTCTAAAAAAAAATAGAACCAAAACCACCACCAACAACAAAAAACACAACAACAACAACAAAAAAACTGCAAACCAAAACAAAACAAAAAAACAAACAAAACCAAAATCCCAACCAAAGGCAAAAACCAACCCCATACAAACAGTGTATCTGTCATCCTTGGGGCATAACCTTTCAAAACAAAAAAAAAAACCCCAAACCAAACCAACTAACCAACCAACCAAAAAAAAACCAGCAAGTGTAAGTCTGTTGTATATAAAAAACCAGATTTTTCACAGTATTGGTTTGTAAAGCTCATATATATGAACAACTATTCTCAGTGCTTAGCAGTGTGAGAATTTAAATGTGCAGAATTCTGTGTCCATTAGGAGACACCAAATGCACAAACAATTCATCTAGATATAAACTGCAGCCGAACTAACAAAAATAATGACTTAAAAAAATAGCAGATGCTTTGCTTACAGAAGTCTAACAAGTTAACAGAAAAGTCGCTCCACTTTTTAATTCCAAGAAGCAAATCTAGTGGAAAATGTAATTAGTGTGCTTGCTTCTGGAAGATGGACTTACAATCATCTTTTAAAATAGTGGTTTCCTTATTTTAAAGAATATGTTTTAAGTTTTAATAGTTTTTTCTCTTCAAAACTGTGTGTTTTCTGGAGAATTTAATCCTGTTCTGAGCAAGTGTAGTCTGATGAATCTCTCTAATGTTGGGAAGCTGTATTCCAAACTATTAAAAAACAGAAACTAGTCTTTGTAAAAATACACCTGTGCACTGTGTGGACTTGGTGGACAGCTAGAACCCATTTCTCTCACATTTCACTCTCATAGTGCCCATGACTTGGTCTGCTTTTTCCTCATTTATCCAACATCTGCTTCAAAGATTGTTGGATTTTCTACTCTGTTCCTCCATTCCATATGTGTCATGGAATCTTAAGAGGGTTGGGGTTGTCAGGAACCTTAAACATCATCTAGTTTCAACCCCCCTGACATGGGCAGGGACACTTTCCACTACACCAGGTTACTCCAAGCCCTTTCCTGGCCTTGAATAGTCCCAGGTATGGGGCATCTATTTCTCTGGGTAACCTGTTTCAGTGTCTCACTACCCTCACAGTGAAGAATTTCTTCCCAGTAGCTTATCTAAACCTTCTCACTTTCAGTTTAAAGGCATTTCTCCATGTCCTATCACTACGTGCCCTTGTAGAGAGTCCCTCTCCAGCTCTTTTTTCAGCCCCTTTTATACACTGGAAGGCTGCTCTAAGGTCTCCATAGAACCTTCTCTTCTCCAAGGTGAACAGCCCCAAGTCATAGGAACCTCAATGTGGTTCTTCTCACAGGAAAGGTTCTCCGTCCCTCTGATCATCGTGGTGTCTCTCCTCTGGACTTGCTCCAACAGGACAATGTACTTCCTATGGTGAGGACCCCAGAGGTGGATGCAGCACTTCAGGTGGGGTCTCTCCAGAGCAGAGCAGAGGAGGAAAATCACGTCCCTCAATTATCTGCTCACATCTCTTTTGATGCAATCCAGGTCACTTTTGGCTTTCGGGGCTGCAAGTGCACATTGCTGGGTCATATCCAACTTCTCATCCACCAGAATCCCCAAATTCTTCTCGGCAGGGCTGCTCTCAATCTGTTCATCCCTGAGCTGTATTGATACTGGTGGTATCTTAGTCCTGTTAAACTGCAGGAAATTCCCATAGGCCCATTTCTCAAGCTTGTCCAGGACCCTCTGGATGGCATCCTGTCCTCTTTGTGTGTCAACTGCACTACTCAACTTGATGTCATCTGCAAACTCGCTGAGCACTCGATCTCTTTGTCTACATCATTAATGAAGATGTTAAATAGCACTGCCCCCAGTACAGACCCCTGAGGGACATCACTTGGCACTGATGTCTATCAGGACTCTGAGCCACTGACCAATATCTTCTGGATGTGACTTTCCAGCCAATTTCTTTTCCATCTAAGAATCCACCCATCACAAAGGACTAAGCACCAGGTTGTCACTGTGTGTAGCAGATGAACAATTTCACCATCAGCAATTTCCCTACAACTCTCAAGAATTGGGTCCTGGTGACTCTTTACTATCCATGAGGCCATGTTGCTGAGAACACAGCTGCACTGGGCAGGGTATGTCTCAAGGATGAAGGACCACCGCCTCCCTAAGATCTTGCTCTATGGTGAACTTTCCACTGGTTGCTGCAAGAGAGGAGCCCCAAAGAGAAGATACAAGGACTCCCTGAAACAACATCTCAGCCTTGGCCATATTGATCAACATAACTGGTCTACTCTGGCCTCAAATCAGGAGGTCTGGAGACACACCATCTATAACGCTGCTGCTGCTTTTGAGAAAGCATGCAGGACCACTCTTGAGGAGAAGAGACAATGTAGAAAGAATCGTGTCTTGTAAAAAATAGCCTAGTATAGAATGAACACTCCTAGATGTACAAGCTCAAAAAAAAAAAAAAAAAAAATCCTTTAACTGCCACAGGTAGACAGAAGGACTGCTAAGATGGTAAGAAGAAAGTGCTTATTTTGCCAATTTTTTCCTTATTTAAAAATTCAGAATTCTTTGGTTTGACAAGCTATCCAGAGACTGAGTATAAGGATGCAAGGTAAAAAACAGTGTTCTAACAATGAACCTAATGTGTCCCCTAAGCCTGCTTAATGTTTCTGCCACAATTTGTATGTGGTGTTGCAAGCCTGCAAACTCATCTGATTGTATGTCATGAAAACCTGATGCCACGTACCTCTGTCTGCAGTATTAGTACACACAACTTAAAAATAATTTATTTATTATATCTCTTGAAATGACCTGTAATATCTAAGTACTGAACCAGTAAACAAAGAAACCTATGGGCAACCTGATCCATTTCAGCGTTCGCAATATACTAACTATATTTGTCTTTCAGCTGCAGTCTTAACCTTTGCACACAAAAAGAGAGCATTAAGATTTAAAATCATGTGTAAGCAAAAAGTAATTCAAATAAACTAAAGAATATGGCAAGAGAAACAAACAACTGTACCTAAATAATTGTTATAGCATATATTCAGAATAAATAGTTTGATCTTCTGATCAACAAGCCTGACCAATTTTTTACCATTCATCAAATGACTTTACAAGAAATATTGTTGGTTCCATGGTAATGTGTTCCTGGCAATATTGTTCTCCAGACCTCTCCAGGTAAATACCTAAATAAAATGAGGATTTCCAGGTGTTACTAAATTAAATGCAAATCGCATCATTTCTAAATGTGAGGAGTAGCATGTATTGTTATATAAAGGAAAAATACAGGTTAGGAGATATTCATCATTTGCTTGCAATATTTTGAGAGTATATTCTTTTACTGGGAATGTATAAATATATAACTGTCATGTCTTTACCAAGGCAAGTTTTTAAATGCATAGAATCCGTAAGTCCATTTTTTGCCTTTTTTTTGATATACTATGTTTCATAGTGTTAATCTCCTTTACAACTCCACTGATACTCTTTGCTGCATGTCTCAATAAGTTTGTCTGATCCACATACCATGTACAACTGCAGCAATAAAACATGTCAGTGGCTGAGGAAATATGCATTCTAAAAATAGTAGATATATTTCTCTTTTCTTCTCCTGCATTTTCCAAAAACTTTTTTATTCTCTGCCACAGCACACAGTTTATTAGTGCCAAAATTACAATATTCTTTTTGACAGAGTAGTTAACACTGGTACTTTTATGATGAAAGAATAAACTTAATTAATATTTAATTCAGTGTGTTGAACAAGGAGAACAGTTCTGAAACCTTGTTGTTGTTGGAATGTCTTCTTAGGAAAGGTAAAAATAAACTCAATGCAATAAGCTCTGGCTGCATTATTTGTATGTTTAATTGGTAGAGGAATAAACTCAGATACCAGAAAGAATTTTAACTAGGCACTTTATTTTCTATTTTTAAATTATTTCAGCTCTGGACACTGTGATTCATTAGGGTGACTTCTACACAACTAAGATTACGGAAAAGAAACTTGACAAAGACAAGACTGTACATTAGTCCTAGTGATTAAAGGATCATAAAACTAAACAAAAATTGTCTACATGTGCACCTATGTAAGAGTCTATTGACAAAACTTCACATCCTCTTCCACATTATCTTAGCTTTGCAGAAAAGAATGTCATACTGTGCTGGTAGTATTTCCTCTCTAGCAAGATAACTGTTTTCCCTCACAGGTATTTATCTGTATTACTATTTTTCATATGAACAAAAAAACTGTTCATGAACTTCATGAAAAAAATAGACTAGGCTAGTTGGTTGACTAAGAATAGTTTTTTATCTTTACAACTTCCTACAAAAATCCTCATGCACTTTGTTTTATGTAACAGTAAAAGGCATTCACTGCATTTGCCATATAGTTAGTACTGAATGTCTTTTCCTCCTCCATTCCATCACTCAGTACTTCAGTACTTCAAATATTTATACTGAAATATGTCACACCTACTGTTGGGCAAGAAGAGATATTTTTGACATATTTCAGCGTTGCCTGCTCAAGTAATTTTTTATAAGTATGGGGAAAAAATTACTTTCTTTAAGTAAAAGTTTCAATTTATTTTTGCATTTCTATCTCGGGAATTTGTATAAAGGTTTAAAAGTGTCAATCTTTGTCACATTCAGTGCATATTAAGAAGAAGATGTGGGTTCTCTATGCAGGCATATATGTAAATGGCAACTGAGGAAATATTTTTCCCTACGGTCTCTCTTGCAAAGTCTAATCCCAGAAGAGATTTTGAGCAGCAACAACAGTGTCTATGTGGATGAGTGAAAGAATGTGCTGAACACCCATAGCATTGATCAGCTAGATACTTATGGTCAGTACAGTTCATAGTCTCTCATCCTTGTTATACTTCCCAGTCTGTCTGATGACAGCAATATAGGGGAATGAAGAGCATTGACAAGTTCTTCTATTCAGTGTACTGCAGAAGCATAAAAAAAGGCGAGAAATCCCATGTAGGAAGGGAGCATTAAAAAATACTAAACATTAAAATTCCTTAAACAAAATATCAACTTTTCTGTTTACCCAGGACAGTTCCATTTTAATTTTTTTAAAATTAAATATGCTCATATCAAAAGGTACATTAAATATTTTTAAGCTCCTCTGTGCAATCCACTCTGCACCAGCTGTTCTCAAAGCCAGATAATACAACACTTCTGATTTATTATATATGTTTATTCTGAATAAATTAGGTGGCTCTGTCATTGTTTTACCCTTCATAATTTCTGAACACATTACAAAAATATCTCAAGAAGAGGAAGGGAGTCTTCAGAAGCTCCATCAGAACCAGAACTCTCTGAAAACAAGAAGCAGGTTCAAACAAAGCTTCATTCCATATCTCCAAGTCACAAGAGACCATAAAAAGAAACCAAAAAGAAAACAGCTTACTTTCTGCAGTAGTTGGTTCTTTAGCACTTGACAGTTAGCATTTTGTAATTTCTTTCAACTAATTCAGAAAATTTTAACTATCAAACTATTTTATTTCAAGCTTGAGAATAATTGTATGAAAGAAAAAAAACCAAATCCAAAACGAAACAAACTTTTAGGTTGACTGTACCACAGTTCTTTTTATTTTAGTTTATTAAGTGCTTCTTCAGGTTTTAAATTAAATACTAACATGTCAGAGCTTTACACAGCTGTTTCAAAATGCCATCCATGCCTTGAATTTTGCAACAGTTTCTGCAGATTTCTCACAGTCCAACTATGAACTAATAACACAGTCTTGAAATTAATACAATTTGGAATGGAAAAGTAGGGAAAGAAATTTTTCTGAACTAAAAGCAAGTTCATTGAATATTGAAGATTTGGAACATCTGAAATTGCTCCCAAAATCAAGTCAAGTGTACTAACATATTCTTTCAGATAATTAAAAATCTAGAAGGAAAGTAATAAAATGTATTATATTCTGAATATTTTTACTGATCTTTATGTAATTCTACCTTACCTCAGAATGAAGCTCAAAGGAAAGCAAATTCATGCGGAATCTTAGATTTTTGATTGCTCCACTCCTGTTCTTCAAGGATAACCTACATGTAATGACAGTTTTGCAGGTATCATGCCCTATTTTGATGAGTTTGTCCTATGAGATATACCATATGTGAAATGCATAATTTTAGCAGAGGGCACTACCTACACTGATCAGACTGACCTCCAAGGAGTTCCAAGTTATTAAGCCACCTTTCAGAAGAGCTGAAACTGTCAATCAAATACGGCTGAGTATATTCAGTCAATAAAAGTGTTTATCATGATTTCTATGGCAAATTGTGGTACAATTTTGATGTCATATTCTGAGGATTAAATCACTCAACTATATATTGGAAGACACATATTTCATATAAAAATAAATTTGCAATAGAGCAAATTGTTATAGCTAGTCACTATGAAAGAAATTGACTGATATTCTCAAGCCCTCATTCAGCATGTAATTAATAGGGCATTGTATGATGTCTTCATTAGAAAAGGGGAGGGAAAACGAGCGCAGCAAGTAAAAAATACGATTATAATTTGTAGCTGAGGCTCAAGTAATTATGTTTACAGCATGAATTTTAACATTTTCTTGCTATTCAAAACTTTAGTCTGCTTTTAATTAAGACTTGCATATTGGTTGAAAAAATGTAGCGCATTTGCATAGAAATAACCATGGCAAGCTGAAATCTTAAGTAATTTTAATTATTTTCCTGGACTGATAATTACTTCTAGTTGATACATTTGATGTGATTTCTTGCATTGAATATATTCACACCAATTGAAGTTTTCCATGGGACTCAGAGATCATATTCATATGATATCTCTGGGAGGAGGCAAATCATATTTTTATCACAGCTTAATAATTAACAGAAATTCTTAGTTCATCTTGCTTGAGCTCCAACAAAATAATTGTATAATAACTTGTACCTCTAGGTAAGGTAAATATTTGATGGTTTAGTGGTGGATCGGTTTTAGTGATATGTAAGTTAGTTAATGATATATATACCCTAAACCTCAGCTTTTAATAGTGCTATAGATATTAATAAGAAAGGCAAGATCAGTTCTACTGCATCTGCTGTTGTTGCTTCATGCTACAGGCAGATAACTTGGGAGACAGAGCCAGCAGAGCATCTAGTTAATGAACTCCCTTGAGGCTGATGCTTTTCATAAGCTAAAAAACAAAAGACTGCTGTTAGCAAACTCAGTGCCGTAAAAAGAGTTAAGGATATATTTTGCTGTTAAAATGTGTTAAAAAGGTGATAGAACTAGTGCTCTACAATGCAAAAAACCTGTAACAAGTTCTAATTTAAACCTGTAATTCTTTTACAAGCTGAATATATGAAACAAGTGGATTTATTAAGACTTTCTGTGACTTTTGCTTTATGTTTGTTTCCTCTTGAAATTTTCTCATAAGCACAAAAGAGCATATTATAAAATAAAAAAAAAAATATTTTTTAACCAGTGTGAAGAATAAGACTGGTTCTGAAAATCCACTGACACTGTGACAATTCCTAACTGACACTGATTTTTTGGGGTCATGTAGAATAACTGTCTGGTGCAGTGTATCAGAGATTTTTAGAGAAGTTTTACTTTTCTATTAAAAATATATTTCAGTGAGAAAACTTCACTGATAGATGGAATATCCAAAGAATCATTTCGCTAAGTGCATTAGACTCAGAAATATTAAATCAGCTGTTTTGAAGTACACTGAAAACATTCCAGAGCATGTTTGGTGCAGGACTGATGGGATTTACAGACTCAGAGGTACCCAAAGGATATATCTGCGTCTGTAAACTTTGCAGAGCTATATAAGTTGCAATGTTTGCATCCAACAACAATTCCTGCTCTTTAATTTAATCTCATTTATCTGAGCATTTTGTGGGATTACTTCACATATTTTTATTTTACACCTTCACAAGAAGTTCCTAGTGCAGGTGTGAAAGAACCAAACATGTAGGAAGGAACTCATGTGGATTTGAGTACTTAATATAGAGGAGGTAAGAAGAGGAAATGAAAGTAGGCCAAAACGAAATATCTTACATGCTCAGAAACATCTTCACATTTTCTATTATATTTTTGTGGTTATGTCTGAAAGATATCACACTAAAAGGGTGAATGAAATAAAGACATTGCTTAAATATTAGGTAAGTTAGGAAACAAAATTTCAGGAAATCTTTATTGCAGAAGAAGTAGATGTTTGTGAAAAAACATCTTTATTCCTGGTCTGAACACTGGCCTGGGAAAAAATCCCAAGCAACATTTGCATTCTGCTCATCTTACTTTGTCTGCATAGAAGCTCCTCAAGAAATTAAAATTACTTCCTCCAAAAATTGGGGAGGAGTAATTCCAAAAATTTTTGTAGATTCAGGTGGGCATATGAGGCTCAAAACTTTGGTGGAGAAATGGAGATACAGTCAGTATGGAGTGAAGAGGAGAAGATAGCCAGGAGTTCATATCTCATAGTTCTTAAAAGTCATTAATCTTAATCAGGGATAACTTAGTCCTAGACAGGACTGCCACTGAGGGCCATTGTTAATGCGTGTGTTGCCAAGGGCATGAGAATAAGGAAACTGATGATTGCTGCTGGCAATATTTACTTATCTACTTCTATAACTATAATGATTAAGTTTAGGTTTCTTTTAGCATACACATCAGGACTAAACTCAATTTTATTTTGATCCAAAAAACATTTAGATTTTTTTTCTCCTTTTTTTCCCCTTTGTTTTCCTGTTTTGTTATGTTTTATCCTTTTTTGTTTTTAATGTCACATAACAAAAGAGAGAAAAAGAACAAGACCAATATTTAGGGGGAAGGAACAAAGGAGACAGAAATGTTTTCTCTGCTATGTATGCATAGCATGCAAACTGTGATGGTAGACAGAGAGACAATAACAACCCTTTTCTCTAAATGGTTCTGCAAGGTGCAACTCAAAGTTCCAAATCACTGTGTTTGGGATGAGCCACATGGAGAAGTTCCGTGGAAAAGGCAGGGCCAGACCCTACACACTCCAGAGTTTCCCAGAGTCATACCTGGGACAGAATTCACACTGGATCTTCTTATGCAGGTTCATCTCAAGCATGTAGCCCACGAGACTTTTACTGATCTAGTCTCCTAACTGAAACAGCCAAGTCTTCTTCCCTACCCTTCAAATAAGAGAATTGATCAAAAGAACATAAAGTAAGATTTGCATATATTTTTTTTTAATTTTCAAAACACTTTTAGTATATGATAACATAGACTTGTTCAGCCCCTTATCTTTGGGGACTGACTCTGCATGCTGTACAGCAGGAACCACAAGTATGGGGCTTCAGCACAAGTGCAATTTATAAAAAATACAATAAGAGTAATTAACAGGATTTTATCTGTATTCCTGTTCCAAGGCATTTATGTAAACTGTACAGAAAGGAAAAGATTAGGTAACAGGTCTGTGTGTTTTTGTGTTTAACATGTGCGTAAACTCAGAATGAGATTGAGTCATTTGGACACAAATCTTTTCACTAGCTTCACTTACTCAGAAGGGTAAGATTTAGGGTATGCAACATCTTTCAATAAATATAGAAGAACTCAGTCCTAAATGTTAATTGGACCCTTTGAAGATACATCAGAAATGGCCTAGAGAGATTACGTTTTAACTGGAAGATTGGCTTTACCTAGTTCCTTCAAATGGAAACAGATAATTAAAGCAAGCAATTACTACATTTTACTTCTTTGTCATAAATAAAATAATGGCAGGCAGTTACATCCTTATGCACTATCCAGAAAGCTCTACATACCACTTTTCATATACTTTTTCATTATATGTGAAATTATTTGAGGGAGAAAAAAGAAATTATATGCAGTAATAATGTCCTCACAGGAAAAATGGAAGAGTAATAAAAATGATCCCTCATTTCACTTTTGATTGTTAGCAACTACAATCTAACTAATGTAGTAATTCTACACAGCATTTTCACTTTTCAATTTGTCATTGATTCAAAAATGAAGTGACTGCAAATTATCTTTAATCTTGTGAAAGTGATACATATAAAATAAGGAAAAGAATAAATTTAAAAAAATCTCTATAGATCTTCATTACATATAAATGCAATATAAAACAATTCTTTAAAAGGCCTATCTTGATTTTTAATTCTAGAGACTCACATGATATGTAAAATGAGATAAAATGTGCATTTTTTATCAGCCTTCTTAACTATCATAGTAGTTTCTATTGGTCAGACAAGTACTTATGAAGTATGGTATTGCTGTTGGCAAAACTATTTATCTGTATGACACTATATGTCACTTTTGAACTTCAGCTTGACATCCATAAAATTACGTTTTCATCATACTGAAAGATCAAGCTTTCTGTGCTGACTCACTTGGGTCAACGTTTTGCAAATGACTGGATTTACCACTTGAACCATAAACCCTTTGTGAATAATTTTGTGCATTGATGTCTGATAGTCTAGGGCACAGATCATAATTTCTGAGCTAAAGAAGAGGTGCCAAAGTAAAATTAATTTCTATTTTGCATATCAGATTACTTACTCCAACATGCTTTCCTGTGTGGTGATTGTTAAACGTCTTACATACTGATAAATTAGTTGAATTCGCAGGCACTATAAACTACCTAATTCCTTAAGACTTATCTTTGTACCTTTATAGTAGTTTGAAAGGTCAACTGCCTCAGTAGACCAAAAGCTTTTAACTGATCACATATTTTTTTCCTGGTGGGAAGCATTTGGCTTGATTTCCAGATAGTGCTTACAAAATCAGTGGAGATAATAATTTAAGATGAGCATGCAAAATAGAAAAGCTGCTCTTTGCTTCAATTCATCTGTCTCAGCGTCTGCAGAGATGGATGAGATGTAACACACAGTTGGATTGCTGATCTCAAAAGAGCGGTAGCCCATCGTGCCCTTCATACCCTGGTTTCGTATCTGAAACGCTAGCTGAAAGTTTGCACAGAACTTTTATATTAAGACATTTTATCTAAGCAACTGCAGGTTTTATCTTTTTTGGATGACAAATGATTTTCAGTAAAACAAAGCTGCACTGAAAAATGTCAGTTATGCAGCCTTTCTGAAATGTCTCACTCAAAACAAAATTGGTTATGCAAGCTTAACCACAGCCCAAGGGAGAATATCAGGTGACTATTTAGGATTCCTTTAAAGTTAATAGAGATTGGATGTTGGTAAAAGTTGCAGGATCCCTTGGGATCTGATTTAGTCCGGAACACCTCCATCTCCCCAAGTAAACAAGCCTTGTTGCTGTCTGCAGATGCTTTGAGAAACCAATATTCTAAGACCACTTCCATTAATAACTTCTAGGAAAGCTTCAAGTGCTCTTGTCACAAGCTCCTGCAGGCACTGTTTTATCCAAAAAATGGGAATGACTCACAATAATATCTCATCTAGGGCTCTACTAAAGGACAGGTGTGGGTGCTATTCTATCCATTAATCCACTTCACTGTAATGTCACTGTCTATGATGTGGTTTCTACGTGATCACGACAAGTAAATCTTGAGCTTAGCTTTTATTTTCAGGCATGTATTGTCTCCATGTTCATTCATCCTTATAGAGCTGTGCTTTGTATTTGTAGCTAGGATAGTGTTGATAACACACCAGTCTTGGCTACATCTGAGCAGTGCTGGCAAAGCGTCAAGGCTGTCTCTGCAACCCAAATCCCCAAAGGCCAGTAGGCTGGTGGTGATTAAGAGGCTGCGAGGGGATATAGCCAGGACAGCTGACCCAAAGTGACCAAAGAGATGGTCCATACAATATGACATCATACTTAGCAACAACAGCTAAGAGAAGGATGGGAAGGGAGGAAAGGCAGGCATTTGTCTTCCAAAGAAACCACTATACATACAGAGGCCTTCCTTCCCCAGGAGTGGCTGGGCGTTGCCAGCTAATGTGAAGTAGAGAATAAATCATTTTGTTTTCCTTTGCTTCCATATGTGGTCTTTGGTTTTCTTTACTAAACTGCCTTTTTTTCAACCTATGAGTATTTAATCCTATTTTCTTCCCCAGTCTTGCTGAGAAGGGTGAATCATAGAGCAACTTGGTGGGCACATAGCAGCCAACCGAGGTCAACCCATCACAGTTACACGCAAAATCACTTCTTTGTTGCATTCTTGAAGATAACTGGCAACACATCAAACAACGTGTTATGTCTTCAGCAGGCATTTTGTATAGTTTATGAAGGCATAAGACTCCCATTTCCCATGTTTTTTTTACATGTCAGTGAAAAGAAAATGGAAAATGAGCTGCCAGACCCACCTGTGAAGAGACATTTTGAAAATTAATAAATCCAGTTTCCATCTTCTATAGGTGAATGAAATGAAAATAGCTGTCCACAGATGTAAAGCTGATTTGAGTGAAAAGAAATCAACAGATCTCTTGAAAATGAAATAGAGTTTGGAGCTTAGTTGATTTATGAGACTGGGCACGATGAACAGGGAGGAAAATTGATGAAATAGAATATGTATACAAATTTGTCTTCTACAGAAATTTGAGTTACTACTGTGTCAGGAGAAATGATTTGAGGACACTGTTACTCAGGACTTGGGCACTGGCTCCCTTTTATCATCTTCATACACATGTTGCTGGATGTCAAATGCTCCCAGAGAACTCAAGGTCTGTAATACAAGGTTTCAGTCACTGATGAACTTCTCCTATGAGTGAGTACAAGGCATGGTACAGCCTCAAAAGGGAGTCAAGAGCTCTTGTAGAATCCTTTTCACTCGGAGTCATAAAATAAATACAGATATTCTCCTCAGCAAAGACAATTTATAGACCTATCATTCTGATTAATTGTATAGAATGATTTCTTTGTTGCTACCATTCCTGTTTCTTCTTTGACCTTAAAAGATACCCACATTCTCTAACGCTCTTGAATCAGCAGCAGTGTAACCATCAGGTTGAGAAATGTGAATCTTTTTGTCACTTGAGAGATAGTACTGGAAGTGCTCTGTGCAGTTTTGGGTATCTTTAAGTTTAGATTAATGATAATTTTTTTGTAAATAATATTATAATTTTAACCAGTAGGTGCTTTGTACTTTGCTATTCCTTCTGAATCACTCTCTTTCTCATACAGTACATGATTACTTTTTTTGTCAGGTAGAGGTTTAGCATATGCAATTTGCACTCTTACAGATTCCCATCCAATCATATTCAAAGTTGAAAACTGTATTTCTCATGTTAGTGAAGCTTTCTGGAACCTCTCTCATCATTTCTAGTAGTTATGCAAGAACAGTGAAAGTCATATAATGTGGTTGCTTAAAGGTTTTTTCCCCATCTACTAGAAAACTCAGTTTTAACAGTCTATTTGTTGCCTGATCAATTTAGCATCCACAGATTCTTTGCAAACTCTATGCTGTAATCTACA
This sequence comes from Corapipo altera, assembly GCF_003945725.1. Lineage (NCBI taxonomy): Eukaryota > Metazoa > Chordata > Aves > Passeriformes > Pipridae > Corapipo > Corapipo altera. Next base: position 36,365,009 of record NW_020884873.1, read on the forward strand.
GTTTGAACGAAGACCATCATTTATTCTCTGTGGTTTCTGCACTGATTTTCACTTCTTTCTTCCCCCAGTTTGCTGCAGTTTCTTCAAAGATTGATCTTCAAGTAATGTATGAAAGATTGTTTCTCACAATGAAAGCACACGGGCATTGTTGACTGCTGGCATTGTGCCAGTTTGAAGCTCATCTGTTGTCTAGGTTTTGACATATATCATCTGTACATGGTTTACACACTTAGTTCAAGTTACATGATGATGATGGTTCCACTTGCTATTACCAACAGCAGTCATCACCATTAAAATAATAAAGTCTGTTCAGTTTGTCAACAGTAGTCTTTACTATGTTTTTCAAATAAAGTACAGTCTCTTAATACATTGTTTAAGTGTTCTGTAAATTAATAGTGCTTTGATTGATGTATTTTAGATACATCCTTATAAACAGTTTCATGTTTTCATTTTTAAAAATCTATAATCACATGTTATTTTGGGAGAAAATTATTCTGCAAGATACCTCCACATCAGTTATTCCTTTCTCTAGGTACTTAACAAGAACTATGAAATCACCAAACTGAATATGAGTTTTATCTCTTACTGGATGTTATAAAATTGCATCTTTTTCTTCACTATTTATATTAATAACAGTTACATCCTGTGGTAGGCTCCAGTTATAGAACTTCCTGTCCTTTCCTGAGCTATCAAAGATTTATTTTTGCTTGTAATGTCCAGCCTGGAGCTTGTGTATTCATACTTCTAAATTAAAATCTCATCACAGTTGTTGCTTTCTTCTCCTTCACAGTAAATAAGATACGAAGGTATCACCATCAGTGGGATTTAAGAAACTACAGAATCTGTTACATTGCTAAGATGAGATGTGAACATGAAGTGGACTTACTATTTGTGCTTTATGGAGGCACACAGCACCTTTCCTTGTACCTGCTAATGAAAGTCATTATTGCATTGTAAATTGACTCTTAAGTTCCCTGCATCCTAACTTCCCTATCTAGATGTTGTCTAAACAGCCACATTTACTGTCAGTGTTATGCCACCCCTAGCTACATATATGAGACCATGACTGAAAACTGAATGTTTCTGTTAAATGAAAAATGTTAAAATATGCATAGAAGGAAAAATTATTTGGATTTGAGACATGAAAACTGTCAGTGGACGTTTCCATGATTTCATCACACAGAAAACAAACTGGGATTTTTGCTGTTTACTTTATCTTTGGCTTTTTGGTCTGCAAACAGTGTTTCTGTCTTCCCATCAGTGTGAATCATTAAATTCCCTGGTCTGAACCTACCAGAAGGTGCCTTGCCAGTATCACAGCCTACTCAGTCTAAACAGACACCACCAGCTAGTGGTGACAGGACAGGAGGCAGGATGTGGCACTTACACCTCAGTGACATATAGGTGCAGGGGAGCTTTTGCACTGCTTATGGATTTCTGGGGCACACTCAAACCTGGAACACCCAGCTCTCCCCCAGAAGAGGTAAACCTACACTCCTGGGAGGGGATGTGCACATAAACAACATTGATGGGAGGATAAACGTGACTATTGGGATTAGTGTAGAATCACAGAATCATACAATCACAGAATGGATTAGGTTGGAAGGGACCATAGTGGGTCACATGGTCGAACCTCCCTGCTCAGGCAGGGTCATTCTAGAACACATTGCACAGGATTGTGTCCAGATGGTTCTTGAATATCTCCAGTGAGGGAGACTCCACAACCTCTCTTGGCAGTCTGTTCCAGTGCGTGGTCACCTGCACACTAAAAAGTAAAAAAGTTCTTCCTTTTACTAAAGCAGAACTTCCTGTGCATCAGTTTCTGCCCATTACCTCTTGTCCTATTGCTTGGCATCACCAAGAGCCTGGATCCATCCTCTCGATACCCTCCCTTCAGGTACTTATAGACATTGATGAGGACCCCTCGCAGACGTCTCTTCTCAAGGCCAAACAGGCCCAGCTCCCCCAGCCTTTCCTCATAAGAGAGATGCTCCAGTCCCTTAATCATCTTTGCTGCCCTCAGCTGGACCTGCTCCAGGAGCTCCAGGTCTCTCTTGTACTGAGGAGCCCAGAACTGGACATAGCACTTCAGATGCAGCCTTGCCAGTGCTGAGTTGAAGGGCAGGGTCAGTTCCGTCGACCTGCTGACAATGCTCTTCCTAATACGCTCTGGGATGTCACTGACCTTTTTGACCACAAGAGCACACTGCTGGCTTGTGTTTGTTTTCCACAAGCTGGAAAACAGCTTGTTTTCCACCAGGCCGCAAAGCAAATAGAACATTCTGGGATGCATTATGGTTGGGTAGAAATTCATAAATGCATATTACCTTTATAAGCATCTAATACTCTGTTTTATCTCTTGTACTGTGGTTTATCTGTTGCACTGCAAATATTGCTCTTGCTTACATGGTTAATTGCATGTTGTTAACAAATCAATAAAACCGCTTTGATTTTGATTTGGTTTAAACTATGTAGACTAAGCAATTTTTGCCTGAGACAGCCATCCGGTGTTTGTGATTAGCAGGCCAACTGCATCCTGCTTTTTATTTTAAAGAAACAAATGGTTCCCATCTCAGGCAGAAGCTAGATCCTCCAATACAGCTTTCTGCTCTGTTCTCACTTAAACTATTCATTATAGTAAGAGTTTTTAATACTGTTGACTTGTTAGTAATCGTTTTTACCCTTCTATATCCTGAGGAGGAGTTAAGCACAAGTGCAGCCTAAGAAGCCAAATAAACATAGTATTGGGATCATTACATTTTAAATGGAGGAAGACACTCTCAAAAAGTAATGAGGACAAATCAGGTCATATCCTGATATATTTTGTGAAACATATATGTGTGTTTAAGTTCAAGATAACATTTCTGTGTTAATTCAAACAGAAAAGTTTTTTCCCCTTACAGTGTAGGTGGCTGTTGTCCAATAAATAAGTTTTTTCATATGTATAACATAATTCTGGGCTACATTATAGTCTGGTAAGTGTCATGAACAAAAGCATTTTCTGTCAGATTAAAATTACTTCATAAGTACTTAATAAGCACAGACCTTTGAAAGGTCTTTGATATTTCCAATAGGGTGATTCCTCAGGTAGCCAGGCATGTTTTTTCTCTCTAATCCTCTATCCAGATCATCCTGACCTTAACAAAACCAAATGAGGCTATGGCCAAGTGGACCATATTTCGTTCTTTTCACTGATATCCATCATGAATGGCACTTTTAACCAAAATAATATATTCACCAAATTTCACCTGTCATTTTCAGTACTCCTATGCAGCATGAAATAATTTCATTTGTTTGTAGCCTTTGGAAGAGTGCTTGCTGAGGAAGGCCAGGTCAGAACAAGGTCCTAAGCCTGCAGCTCTGCTGTTGTAGTTGCAAATCCCTGCTGGGTGTCCAGGTGGTGCAGCCGAGGAAGCTGCTGGTATGACAAGGAGAGAGGGAAAACAAGAGGAGTCAAAGTAGTAGAGGGACTGGAGGGATTGGAGAGACAGTAAGGGGAGGGAAGGAAGTGAGATCTGGATGTGGAAGGGGAATTGAGCAGACTGGAGGAATGGGAGGCTGGAACAGGGATTTTTTAAGGAGACAGGAATTCATAACTAACTCAAAGTGGGACAAAAAAGAAGAAAGAAGCACACGAAAAATGGGAAATGAGAGTCACTGAAGTGAGGGTGACTGAAGCTCTGACTCAGCAGGAAGCTATGAGCATTAACTATATGCAAGTGAAGATCTTAAACCATCAACCCAGAAAATAAAGAAAAATAACAGAGCATTTAATCTGATTGTTAAGTCATTTGCTTTATATCATATGCCCAGCAGCTGCCAGTTAAAACATCCAAGTCTTCAAGGCAGTGTGCATCTGCCCTCCTCTGGCTGCTCCATTCAAAACTCTTGCTTTATTCTGTACATATCTTTCAACTTTTGCTAAAGATGAAACAAGAATATTTTAGAGAATAAATACATAGTCCTCAGAGCTCCAGCCATCCAGTGCACTAGTTAAAGGAGCACCTGTGTAAAAAAAAAAATAAAATTGTGATTATGTAATAAAAAGCTGCATCCTGAAGTATACAATCTGCTGAGAAAATGAAGCTAACTGAGGAGTATTGTACCTTTTGAATCCTTCGCTTTGCAACCTTAATAATTTATTTTCTTACTGGGAAGTTTCTTGTCTGAAGTTAAATGTATATGTTACCCCAGAAGCCCCAAAGGGTTTACAACATAAAAGGACAACTGCTGGTACAAGTATGTAGTCATGTACTGTATCACCAAACTAGAAGTCAAGCATATGCTGATATGCTTTTTTCACCACTTTTGAAGTATTGGCCAGCTGGAAGCTGTCAGGGCAGCTTTACAGGGCAATGGATGTCTTACCGGGGTTACTGCTGACCAGGCAATAAGGAGGCAACAGATTATACCTCAGAGAGACCAGTAACTAAATTGGAAGGGGTAAGGCATGCAAACCAGCTTAAATAATAAAAAATAAAAGGAACTAAATTCTAACACATTTACAACAAAACTTGAGGGTGAGGACAAGGGCTTTGACCTTGATTTGGTGGAACAGGAAAAACAAGTGCTTAATCACCCATGCAACATCTTAAACAGCTGTTCTGGTCTTTATGCAGATATTCATACAGTTTGACAATCTGGTTAGCTTTTCAATTAATAAAACATTTTATGAGGAATCAGTTGTATCTCCAAGTTCTCATCTTTTATGTAGGTTTTAATTACTTATTAAACACTTGCAGTCTTGCTTGGACTATACATGCTGAAAAATAATTTGGCCTTTCTGAGATGAATCATTAAAAATAAATTTGCACAGAATTTCCCACCAGATAGAAGCACAGAAACTGCCCCTACCCCAATATAATGTTAATATCCTGAGGTAGGGTGAATTTTTATTTTCCAAAGGTTTCTAGTTTTCAAAACTTAAGACATATTTCCTTGAACTTTCCTTCAGATATTGCTTGTGACATAAAAGAAGAAAATTTTCTTCGAAAATTATCCAACCATAATTATTTCCTAGAATTAGAGAGAGCTCCTTGTCGACTGGTGGCACTGTTTTATTTTGCAGAAGTGAAGCACAGTGACAAGTGTCTCTCTCTCTCAGCTGTTAGATAAGGAGATGGACATGGTAGCCCTTCTACTGATCTCCAGAAAGCCTCCACCCAGACTCTACCTACACTAACAGTTGCACAAAGGCTGAGTGTTTGAGATCAGCCAAATTGAGTGCCCACAAATGTTCCCAATGTAATATTACCTGCCTCCTGAGCATTGTTATGCCAGGTATACCCTTTGATCCCAAGAATACTCCATACCGAAACAAACCCAAAGGCTTACTGAAAAGAAAACTCAAAAAGAGGGATAGTGGTTACAAAATTCAACATAGCTCTGAATATTTAATGGTCAAGAAATGATATCAGAATTGTGTTTTATAGTCTAATAGATCCAGACACTTTCATATCTATATCAAATAAAATATTAACATCAACATATTACAGGTCTAGTTCTTGCAGTTAAAATCAGAACTTCAGGGAAAGTCACTACCATTTCATGGAAGCCTTCATGTCAGGTAAAAAACTCTGACAATTGCCTTAGCAGGAGCTTAGACCTTTGAATACCTTCAGGACTTGACTTCCAGTTACTACTGGGATTGAATGCATCACCAACACCTGTTGCAGCTAAATACATGCCTTTATATATAGCTGATATTAAAATGTTTGACACTTAGCAGTTTTATACTACGTTGCATTTTTTATTGAAGAAATCAATTGAAAGAACCTAACATTAGCAGTGGCAAGGTTAGAGGCACCCAGTAATGATTAAACACACAGCTGGCATCACCCTCAGGGTCCCCTGGTACACAGTAGCATATAAAACGTGCTGGTCCCCTCACACAACATATAATCACTGATTTTCGTTGGGCACATTAAATAACGTGCTGAGATTGCAAAGTAGAGCCTGTGGATGCAAGAGGATTAGTACAAGCATTTGCAAATAAATAATTGCATATCCTTGTATACACTGCGATGAATAAATAAATACTGGACTGGGACAAAAAAATGAGATCTTGGGAACAGATTTCTGATGATAAAAAAACTGCACATGGTGCAAGCATCCTTTTCTGATCTACGTGTAATACTCAAGTGATTTCTCATTTTGCACATGAATTAATTTTAAATGTTCAAGCATTGATGAAACTTCAAGGTAAAATTGGTGTTCAGAAAATGCTATGTAGAAAAAAACATTGGGTACCCTATTATCTTGCTAAATAAAAGTGTAGGGGAAACACCTCATGAAATTTAGGCAAATATTTAATGAAAAATATTTGTACATTTTGTCTAATGTTTTAATTCACATATTGCTTTTGTGCCTAGACTATGTCAGTGAACTATAGGTGATGCTGAATGGAAGTGTGATAAAATGTATTTTTTGATCTTTCATTGTTTGGATTCCAGATCAATATTTTTCAATAAGCACTGTTATAATCAAAGACAATATATATTTGGAGAAATATTTCTCTTGCAAAATATTCATATGCTGATTTTTCTAGTACCTGGTGTTCAGAAAAAAAAATTTCCAAGAAAAATCCAAGGTTTCACTATTCAGATGTTTTTTACCAACAATATTGCAATTAAAATATATGGTGTTGGAACTAAAGACCATTTAATAGGTTCAAAACAAATGTTCTGGATATGAAAAATTAATCAATAAGAGTACAGAATACCACTATCTTTGATGCTAAACTAATAGTGGAAAGGGTCGGGGAAATGAGGAACAGGAATGCATTTTTAATATTTTACTATGTTGTCATGTCATTTAGTAAGTATATGTAAGCATTTTTTACCTTCTTTATTGTGATTAATCCAGCTTTTACAGTGACTCTGAACCACAGTGATTCTCCACTGATAAATGCAGAGCATGATTTATTTGTTTTATAAATATCAACAGACACAATATAACTTTTCAAGAAATAATCTGATTACATTTCGTTTCTGGAAGTCACAGTCATAACCCAGGAGTACATTTCCTTGGTGACAAGGAAATTCAAGGACAACTTATTATTTTGTACAATATATTGAGCAAAACTTTCCTTCCAGTTCAATAAAAATGATGTCTACTGATATCTTACCTTGTAATTAAACCGAAGAAACAAACATAATTGTACAGATCTTATAAAACACACATTACTGGCTTTCTCAGTTGCTCTATTTCCTCTTTGCTTCTCTGTTGTTTCTTTAATGATTAGATTTTTATTAATGATAATTTCTCATTCATATGTTATGTAAAATTATGGTTTGAGTGCATCAGTGTTTTTTATTTTGGTGTTTTTATTACACTGTTTTCTTCCTGTATAGATAGATTAAACTTTTTATGCAAAGACAACTGCAAATTCAGATGACTGCTAAAATGGGTGAATAATGTTCAATAACTATATAAGTTTCTCTCTCATCTGCAGCTGCAAACACCATTAGCAGGCTGCAAAACATATGTAAATGTATGTAAATCATACATTTATTCTTAGCTTTACACCCATTTCTCTGAATGATTTCTGCTTGTCATTAATTTGTAAACAACTTGTTAGAAATATTATAAAATCAGGAAATTTTGATTGGTTTCACACACAGGGTATATTTCTGTTATTTGATTAATTTCACTTCTGTATTTGGTTTTCAAATGCAAATGCACTTTTTTGCCAATAAAAAGTTATTTTCTATAAATCATTTCCACTAAAATGGAGATAAACTTCTATCAAAGAGAAGATACAAGGACTCCATGAAACGACATCGCAGCCTTGGCCATATTGATCAACATAACTGGTCTACTCTGGCCTCCATCCGGAAGGTCTGGACACACACCATCTTTAACGCTGCTGATGCTTTTGAGAACTCACACAGGATCTCTCTTGAGGAGAAAAGACAACACAGAAAGAATTGTGTCTTGCCAATATCACCTAAGGAGTCTTTCTACTGTACCTTTTGCAACCGGACCTGTCTATCTCGCATTGGCCTCTTTAGCCACCAGCACACTTGTAGCAAATGTGGGTAGAGCCCTTCCCAAATCTTAGTTTGTGAAGCCTAGCCATGACATGACATACATATATGCATTTAGCATGATCATATGGTGGAATATCTATGAGCAAATTACATTTTCTAAATCTTATTTATTTTTGAAAAAAAAAATAATCTTGATGGCTCCTAAATCTATATGTTTCTTGTAAAGCTTTCTCTGTGATCATTTAAATAGCAAGTAGAAAAATGTGCGTCTGTTGACCAAAACAGTAGATGTGCTTTCCAACACACCATGTAGTCCTGGAGCTTATTTTAATTTTGACCTGATTCACCCACACAAGTCCATTTCATGCCGAAACAAAGATACAGAAGAGAAAGCACAGTGCATGCCCCAGGGTGGACTCAAGGCTGAACTGTGCATGAGAATTCGAGAGTTAGAAAAGACTTCTGGGTTAAATGTGGTCTATACTGCTTAGCTGCCATTGCTCAAAGTAACACTGTGGTTTTTTCTTTTCTCACATAAGCATGCAATACTTTTGATTTAAATACTCATGTTTTAAAAACAGTGTGTACTTCATAAATGTAAAGTTAAATTTACACAAAGACTTACAGGGAAGTTTAATATTTAACTATCAAGTAGTCAAATAGTAAAATATTCAAGGAAATTGAATAAGGTGAAAGATGAGTATAGATAAAACAAATAACTTTTAAAAGTGTATTACTAATGTTTGTTGTTTATTGTTATGCGATAATGCCTGTGAATCTCAAGAAATCCACTAATATCATGTGAGGATTTTCATCTCCACTGGGAAGGACATCTCCCCACCAATTCTTGCAAAGTTTGTACCCTTATAATCTTACCAGTGTGTTTGGGACATTGTCGCAGTTTAAAGGATGGTCCTCATAATGAGCTGTGTCTTGCTGTTGTTTATTCAACTTTACTTAAAAAAATAAAACGAAATCTTGGAAAAATAAAGAACTATAATTTTAAGGTTTGCATCACACAGGTGTTATGAGCAGATATTTTTTCACTTTGATTTAATTCTGGAACTCATTTGCTACCCTGAATATACTCAGATACTGATGGATATTCAGGATGTGGGTATGAGCACATCCAAACACAGAGAGGCCAAGCTGAGTGCTCCTTTTCTCAGCTGGGAATTGCATAGGGACATGTGGATACATAAAGACATGATGGAATAGGTGGCAAGAGTTTCTGGCAGAAGGAAGCATTCATCAATTAGATTTTTGATTTCAGGATATGCCTTCTTAATGACTGGACATGGATAGCTACCTTGGTGACATGATATCCAAGTATGATGCTTCAAACTGATGGCCTTGTTAGGTGTCTTTTTTTTGCCTCTCAAAATATTGCCTGGATCTATGAATTAAATTCAATACCTTAGCTAGCTAGAAGCACTTAATTTGTCATCTTTCATGAGGAGAGCTACATATTTGTAATGTTGGCTTATTGTATCAGTTCATGTACTGCACAGAAAACTGCAGAGAGGTACCCATGGGAAGGAGGAATGCCATGACCCTCTTGAAAGAGCTTATTCGCATTATTTCATCAGGTATGCAGTTTTTCTATTTCTTTGACTGTCTACCTGTTAGCATTCCTGTCGGTTTGGCAGATGTGCCTCAGAACCACCCTCGCACACTCTGAACGTGTTGTTCTGCCAGCTCTTTCAAGGAGTATTTCCCAGCAGAGAATAACTTCCTTGTTCAATCTACAGAAACGGTAAAAATGTAATAGTATCCAAGGTCTTAAGAGCTCTTGGATTTTAGTTTTACTTCACTCAGATAACACGGGAATCTTCTTTACAAGATCAAAAGTAACCTAATTTCAGAGTAGACTTTATGTTCTTTTAAGGTTGTTTAAATTTTGTACTATCAAAAATGAGAGAAATCTACATGCTCTTGCCCTTTTTTTTACCATTTTTTTGTAATATACCACCCAAGTTCCAGCCACTATGTCTTCATCTATGTTATCTGACAAACCATATATAAAGATTCAGTTCAGTGTTTATCACAGTATGAAAGCTATAAAGCTCTGAAAAATATGGTTTGAAATATAATAGAAATGGTGACATACCCTAACCTATTGTGGCAGTAACAACACTGCTATAATGTAAAAGGTTACCAAGACATATTGGCAGTCAAGGCAGCTTGGACTGCTATGATTGCTCTTTTTACAGATATGGTAATTCAGCTCAGTTTCCAAGTATCACATATTGGCAAATGAGGAAATAGTAGTCAGGAAATATTCTTCTACATGAAAATATTTTTTTATTTGTATGTAAAGCACATTTTCTGAGCTGCAAGGCCAAGTCTAGGAGAAGCTACCAGTCCAGTCAGTGTTAGTTAGATCTCTCATTCTAGGAAGAAAAGTGCTATTGAGGAGAATTGCTATAATGTGGTTTAACAAAGACCAAAGACCATGAAAAGTAGAGAGCAATGAGTTCCTCCAGAAATAGAGGACATATGATGCTGATATGGAAAGTACTGCCAATATACAAAAAGGAAAATTATAAAGAGCATACTATAGTTAAAATGTCAGCATTGTGCTCACTGAGAATAGAGTAAGGAATGCACAGGTGGAAAAAGGAGGAATGTAAAAATCAGTTCTTATATATTTTGGTAGTGAAATGAAATTTTCAAGGAAGTTTACACCTAAAGATTACCAAAAGCTGAATAAATAGGTATGCAACAACTAAAACTAAAAAAATAGTAATAAAATAGTGTAATTACCCAGGTGCTAGGGCACAAGAGAAGATAAGAAATCTACCAAAGAGTTGGGCATTTTAATAAACCTTTTAGCACAGAAATATAGAAAGTCTTCAAGACTGCCCACCCACAGCTAAATAAAGGAGCCCAGAAAGCTACATTCATGCTGCAATGTGCTAGGTCATGAGCATCCTTTAAGTCCATGCTAATAGAATCTTGTGCTGAATCATGGTTCTTGTTCCTGCTGGGTTTTTTTAAGTTTAAAGGTCTGAAATATTTTAAGGGTTATTTTTCAGCCACTCGTAGTGGTATTTTAGCAGTGTGAAACTGATGGTCCTTGTTTTTTTGGTGTTTTGTGTTTTACTCCGCTAAATTATGGATTAAGAGAAACTCCTGGAACAGTGAAGTTCTGGAGACCTGTCCTGAGACGAGAGAAGCAAAACCTCATTCAGCCTTGTGCATGTTAATTTTGGAAATAGTCCCTGGTGCATAAAATCTCTCAACTTTTGCCCAGATATGTCTCAAAAAATGGTAATTGACCTGGGCCATTATCATGCCAGTTGTATCCTAGCTATTCATCACCAAGAACTGTCACAGTCCAGTATTCTAGCTCACTCCTTCTCCCTTTTTAGCAACAGAGAGATATAGTTTAAAAGTTTAAAGACATGACCATTGTTACAAGAATCATTAATGGAATAACTGGCACTCAGTCCATGAGTAATTATTTATTTTTCTATCCTCCTGAGTGTCATATTTTTTTCTGTGAAGCATTCATCTGTCTTTATACAATATCTTACCTCCTAGAAAAACTGACCAAAATTTCACACCCAAAGTCTCATTCTGTCATTATCTCCCCTTTGAGCTGTGGCTGTTCTTTGATGTTCATTATCTTTCAAGACCCGATGAATATTCATTAGTATTTGAAAGTTACATTAGTTTTTGTGTGCCAGTCACTGAGAGGACTGCCAGGAAAAATGACATTATGCCCTCCAGCAAACATTCAAATTGTTGAGAGTAGGAAGTCCTGTGTTACAAGACTTCAGCTGTGTCATTCCTATTACAGATGGGTCTGAAACAATTTTTAATTTCTAACCTCCCTTATAATAAGCAAAAGTCACTATTTCCAAGGTGAGAACACAATAGCAGAATATAGAGTGAGTTAATTTTTTCTTCCGAAACACAACAACTATGGTAAAGAATGAATGTGTAATAGGGCCATCAGTTCTTCTTACAGCATTTGCTGAGATCTTACTGAAACAAATCTGTAGAGTAATGGGTATTCCCTCTCCACAGTGCTAAAGCTCTGCAAGTGCACCCCAAAGCTGGTGCTAGCTCCTTTTTAGTATTGTAAACACCTGTGAATTCCTGAAGTTGTGATAAGGAATTGTAAAATTCATTACACAGAATGATATTGGCAGCACACAAGATGTCTAAAATAATCTTTAATGTCTCTTATACTTTCTCCTTCTTCTCTCTGTTTCCTCCTTATGAACAAGGCTATAAAGCATGATTTTTTTTCTGCAAGATAAACCTATTAAGGGTTTTTTCACAAGTTATCTAACCAAAAGCAGACACAGGTGGATCGGGTAACCTGTGAAAAGAAACTTTCAAAGGGAGGTTTACAGACTGTTACTAATTGCCCTCATGAGGACTTTATGTCCTTACCCAAGGCCCATTTTCAGAGCAAGCAGTAAGTATAAACCTGTGTTGTGTGCCAGACAAAGGAAAAAAAAAATGGGCAAGTGGAAATGAAAATAAGCTTTATAAAGACCAGGACTGGAAAAAAAACATTTAGGCCATGCAATACGGAAAAGAGGCAGGACTTGGTGAAAAGAGGGGGAACAGCAGGAGAGGCAATATTTGAACAATACAAATTGACAGAAAAATATTAAATATATCATTTTACTGTAGTGCTCTATAATTTTACATGTGATTTTATTCCAATTACATACAAAGGACATTGTTCAAAATTTCCCAAGTACTGGGAGTATACAAGAAAGAAATAAATTGTGAAATCCTTGAAGAACAGGCATCTGCTAATGACAACAGACTCCCTGATTCACTCCAGATCTGGGTAGCATGAGAAACCACTGAGAACAGGGCAGCTCCTGCCAACTGTGCACAGCAAGGCTGTCAAACATCTGCGCATCCCTGATGTCCAGCAGGTGTCTGTGCAAAACCTGTTTATGGCATGAGAAATGGTCTGTGAACCTAAAAAAAAGCTATCATATACTTCTGAAGTCATAAAAACTAGATTTTAGTTTAAGACTTAAACTGAAAAATTCTTCATTATCACTTTTCAAAAATTTGAGCTGCTATTTCTCATTCTGAATCCCTCAAGACAAAATGACCTTTTCCCTTAAGAGAAGCTCATATGTCAATACCAAGTGTTAAACTGATTAAGCTTCTTTTGTACTTTTGTGTTCAGATGGAGCAAAGACTTAAGGAATTGAGCTCTGACTGTTTGCGGGTTTTTTTCTACCTAGTTCCACTGATCCTCCTCCTTAACTTTAACATATAAATATATAATGAGTCTACAGACACACATAAGTACATACATCTTTATTTCTATATACACTCAGACACACCCACACACATACACTGTCATTGCTCTAAGGGACATAAAAGGAACAGTCTGAATATCTGATCCAATTTACTTATTTTTCTCTTCTATATATGTACTGAGTTATCCAAATGAGATTCTACTCACTTTCAAGATCTACATCTTTTTTTAGCTTTCTTCATTTGGCTTCTTTTTATTTGCAATTAGCACCAACATAGCCTGCAGAACAAATTTGTCTTAGCAATATAATTATGTGACATGTACTTAAAATGAAATTAAGTACTCCTACAGTTTATGATGGAGTCCTCTGACCATTCCTGTTTTAGGCTGGTTCCACTGAAGTCAAAAGACCTTTGACAAAAGCAAATAGGTCCTGTTATGTTCTGTTACAGACTTATATCAAGTAGCTCCTTTGAAGTGAGGGATTTATATCAACATAAAATCAATATAAGAATCAAATCCAAGCCTATAAAATGTAAACGGTGTCCAAAATTGACAGGAGTTATTTAACTTTATTGATTTCTCAGTAGACAATCTGTGAGGTGTGGGTGGGAAACATTTTTTTTTTCTTTAAATGTGGTCTTGAAATGCTGCCTGCTGATCTTGGTTTTTTGTCTTTCTTTACTTTGGCAGTCAGTGAAATATGGTTAATGTTGAGCCTGGCAGAGTGAACTAAGGCCACACTAGCACAATCCAGACTATTAGCTCATCTCATTATGTAATTCAAGCTTTAATCCTGAGAGAGTCTCAACACTCTCAGATTTCTTACCTACTTGTCAGGTAAAAGCACCAACTGAAGTAAACTGATATCACTCAAGCTCCTATACCCTATATGTTTTAAAGCTTCCTCCAGTGCCTCAGCCATTTCAGTTAAGAAGTGTTGAATTATGGGCAGGATTGTTGCTCATTTAGGAAAGGCATTGGATTAGAACTGTCAACAGGTTCATCCCCCTTTGTGGCATGGTGGATGCAAGATGGGCACCACCCTCTCAAAGTGGCTAAGCCAGGTGTGCAACTGCCTTCTCCGTGGTAATGATGGACTGTAGAATAGGTCTCTGACACATTACAAAGCTGTGTGATGTGTGAGAGCTTCAAGTGAATTGCATCCATCTTTAGTCACATGAGAATTATTTTTAAGCATCGATAAGGCTTTTCTAGTTATGAAAGAGCAGTTGTTTCTGGCTTTACTTGCTTGCCTATGCATAGGTCTTTAACACCCCTTTGGATGTCTTAGGCTGACCCACTCAGAAAGCCAGAAGTATGAATAACTTTTGGGTTTGGGGTTATATCTACCAGTGAATCACCCTTCCAAGGTGACTGCTTCTTATTATTGTCTGCAGTTGCTTTTCTTTTTCTAGGTAACATTCAAAGAAAGATAAGGTGATTTGTCTCAGTGTTTCTCAGATGAGGTTTGTGAAAACCTGTCTTTTTTTTCTAAATATTTAGATTATGCTCTTGGGAGTTGGGAGAAAAGATCATAAACTGTGATGCTCCTGATACAGTCCATCTTCCTCACCCTTTCTCTACTTCCAAAATGAGGAACCAACTGCCCCCCTTTGAGACTTATGACTAGAACAGACATGTAGGAGCTAAGTATTTGAATCAGTACAGACTTACTCAGACTTATAGTGTTTACTTACTACAACCGGTAACTCATTAAACCACACTAAAACAACATACAATCATCTGTCTCTGTGCAAAGAAATTGATCTGGTTTAAATATTTTGGCATAATTTCTTGGGCAAACACTGCACTCTGTGTTACAATGCTTTTTCATCTAGAATAGGGTGACCGTGCAACAGGGATTCTTGGCATACTTAAACTGAAGTGAAACAGGGAGGACCAAAGGGACTCCTGCATCAGCATCAACTAGATGTGGCATGGATAAAGGCAAATACCTATACATTTGTCATGTTTTGAGACAATTTGGAGGGGTGGAAACCTCAAACAGAAGTCTCCTCCCTCGGATTCAATACCCCTGATTTCTCCAATACAGAGGAAGAGACCAAATATGCCAAGATGTAAATGAAGAAATAACTCTCTACCAAGAAGAATGCTGGTAACAATACTGATAAAGCTGGTTTAAACCAACCCATGAGGAGAAGCTTCCCAAGCCCTGCCCCAGATCCATCAAGGTGGAGGTTGCAGCCCTGGGTGGGTGACAGAACCCCCAAAACTCAGTTATATAATGCCCCAGTACACCCCTGGGGTGGAGAGGTTTACACTGAATGATCTAATACTGTGAGTCATGGATATTTCTGGAGTCTTTGACACCTTCTAAGATGTTGCAGCTCTCTCTTACATCAGTGCTCATCTTACATGAGCCCATTATGGCTCATCAACAAGAGATGAAAACTTTCAGGCTGGATATGAATGTTTCCAGGAGTTATTACAGCTGAGTCACCTGCGTAAGGAAAAGAAATACTACCCCACCTCACAGGGTTTGCCTCTTTCTTTATCTTGTTTAACACAATTAGCACCAATAGTCCAGTCTCTTACAACATCTGGGCAGTCACTGCAGGTAGTTGAATGTTTGAGTCATTAATCACTAGCAAAGTGATTAAAGAGGCAAAACACCAAAAAAACCCAAAAAGGTATATTTGGAGAAAAGAAAATGTGGATAACAGAATTTTTGTGTAACCTAGGCCCAGGACAGTAGTGCCTTTCTTCTGTCATTTATATGGACATTGGTTTTGCCCCTAGGGGTAGAAAATAAAAATATGCAATCTCAAAACATTGTTTCTGAACATTTCTCTGTGTAGAGAAGTTCTCATGGCGAATAAAATGAGTTCTGAATCTAATTAAAACTTTTCAATTAAAAAAAATTATTTTTAAATTAGGGATAATTCTGAGATAAAACTGTATAGGAGCCCTGACCAACACTATCTTCTGGTAATGAATTTTCCCAGGGAAAACAAGTGACACAGTTTCTAATTGTTATAAGCAGAAGCTTCTGTACTTCTGAGTAGCTAGGTGTGCTGAGCTCTACAATGTCTGTTATTATATGTTTCTGGCTGACACAAGGAATAAGACTGAGCACAAATTTAGGAAGAGGAAAAGCAATGAAAAATGTATAAACCCATTCTTTAAAAAGAGATTAATCTCTGCCAGAAGGCTGGTTCATATGCAGACAAAATATGAGGGCATAAGGAACTTCTTATACTATTAAGCTACATCTCCTTTTATCGTAGGTAATCAGCTTATAACACCTGATACATAAACCCATCATTCACTGTCTTAAATATAGACAGGAAATACTTACCTTCCATTAACATGCTAAAACTTCTACAGGACTGGTGGCATATATTTACTTTATGAGGAAACTATCTATTTTGCAAAAGCTCATGGGAAAAAAAAATCAGTGTTCAAGTACTTTAATATCAGGCATCATTTGTTTATCAGTCTTGGGGCTATGGACACTAGTATGAAAGTATAGACTTAAAATAGATTTAAAATATTAAAATAATCCATAATTCACCTGTGACAGAAATTCAATGCTGAGAGAAATAGGTATCCACAGCATAAGATGCTTTTATAAACTGTGTAAGCAACTAAAGTTGAAGGAAGTTTTGCTTCATTACCTCAGCAGTTGTGATCTGACCTTTTGGCTACAGTTGGTAAAAAATTCTTTGTTTTCCTTTGCATATTAGGAATTAACATTTTTTTAAACTCCCTGAATTCAAGCTTAGGAGTTTTCAAATAGTTTTTCAATGTCACATTTCTATAAGAGTGTTATAGAACAAAACTAATTGCTGTCTGCAGTGAATGCAATTCCATTCACAGTGAGACAAATTGGATTTCTAAACTGCGATTTCCATTGTGTTACCTCCATGTATCATGAGAGTTATCCTGATGGGCACAGCAGTGGCCCTACTTACTTATTCACTGAACCACAGCTTTATGCAGAATGCATCATCTTTTTTTGCTCACAAAAAGACAAAGGGAAACCCAAAGCATAAATGTAGACTGCCATCTGTTGGAAGGGTTTAATCATAGAGTCGTAGAATCATTTAGGCTGGCAAAGACCTCAAAGACCATAGAATGCAACTGTTGATCCCACACTGCCATGTTCACCACTAAACCACGTCCCCAGGTGCCACTTCTACACATTTCTTGAACACTTCCAGGGATGGTGACTCCAGCACTTCCCTGGGCAGCTTGATCAAACACCTGGTCATCTCTCGTTAGGAGCAAGCATCGTTTTGAAAGATTGCAATACTGCAATTCCACAAACAGGGGATTAGTTCAACACCAAACTAAAAAATGCTTTTTGATTATATGTACTAAGAGACGTCTCAAAGATTTGAATTCAAACTTGTGGTCTGAAAAATTTATATGAACAGTATCATTCAGACTATGATTTACAGTTAAACTAATGTACTGATGGACTGAGATTCCATTTCAATTTAAAGCAAACTACTGTCATGTATAAAGCAGAATTGATATTTTGAGCCTTGCATTAAGAAAGAAATTGTTGAAGGATCAGATGGCTCAAAGAATTATCAGTAAGGATAAGGACTCTTGATTGTCCTGGATGACAAACTTCACTGTAATTTCATATCTAGGTGTTGAAGTAGAAAATGGCTTGAAATTCTTGTTTTGTGTGGACACTAGCCAGTGCCTTAACACCACTATAGTGTAAAATGGGTGAATATCAGAGCTAATTCAACACCAGCTATGTAGGTAGAACTGATTTTTCTTGCATCTATTAGGAGATATACCTAAATTTTATTTTACTTTAACATTAGTGTCTATGACTTTCAAGTTTGTGACAATGAAAATCCAATTCAAGAAGAAGAGACATCAGGGAGATTAGGGGAGCTGTGAGGAATCAACAATGTTTCAAGGAGCAGTAGTAAGGGGCTGGGAGCAGTAAGCCAGAGCAGAGTTAGCAAGCATTTACAGGCTTTCAGAATGGAGTTTCTCTGCTGCTCCTGGTGCTAGCACAAGGCTCAAAGACTGAGAACAGACAAAATACCTAAGATACATATAAATTTCATCCTGTTGGGTTCCTCTCCAGTTTCTTCCCTTTGCATGAATCACACATGTCACCTGTAATAAGACCTGACAGTGCACTCATTGAGCTCAGTAATCAAATCACTCAGTTCAGTCAAAATAAGCTTGATTCATCTAAAGTCAACTAAAAATATAAAATCATAGCAGACAGAGGTAGATGCTCTGAATTGCCTCCTACATTGTTATCTGTGGTGTTTTACATTACAATTTGCTTACTCGTGCCAGTTCTTTTGTGAACTTCCTTTTTTTCTCTGATCTTTTCTAACACAAATTGTCCATAACTCATGGGGATTGCTGCAAGAAAATTTGACCTTAATAATTCACGGCTGAAAGGGCACAAGATTCCATAAGGTTCACTTATAATGTCATCCAGATTTACCTTCCCTGATTTGTGTGGGGAAAACACATACCTCCCTGATGTTCCTAACCATTATTTAGACACATTTTAATGTCGTCTGTGTCAGATCAACTGTGTGCCTGAACTCTTTTCAGACAGATATCTCTTTAAAAGTGATACTAGAGTAGTTATAAATGTAATTAACTTTAGTACTGAAGCTAAGTTTAAAATTAAATTCAGTCTAAAGTAGAATTCTTGTTCAGAAATCCCAGTTCAGAAATCATTCACGTTTTGCAGTTAAAACTACCCTGAGTCCTTTGTAACATTATGTTTTGACCTCACTCATCTTGGAGTGAGTTGCCCCAAACTACATCTTGTGTTAGGATCCAGAGGAAATGAGAAATATGGTGACAATAGCAATGGTCTGGAGTGATGGGGACAAGGAGGCAAGTTGATGGGAAACAAGTTTGCATTGGTGCACAGGTTGAGAAAGAGAAAATTAAATGAAAAGTTTTTTGGACCAAAAGGTTTAAAAAGCAGACCTTAAAAGTATAAGGTTGATGGAAGGGTACTGGGAGAATATGGAAAATTCCTTCTCCTGGCTGCAGGTCTCCTGTGAGTGGGACAGCAATATATATATATTCATTGACACAAGGAAAGGACACAGAATAAAAAATAAATTATACATCTTTTGTGGGCCAGATTATGAAACCTTTTCAATTAGCTCTTTGATGCAAAGTTCTTTTGTTTGATTTCTAGTCATAATTGATAATATATATGTATAAAAGAAATTTTTTTAATGCTTTTTGGTTTAAATATTCCTCTCTATGCTTCTTTGACCATATAATTTCGTTTAATTTTTGCCAGAACATCCTTAATTACAGTTATTGCTGAAGTGACATTTATACAGTAAATTCCTATTTTCCATTATTAAAAATTTCTGGAACAAACAGACTTTTTGGGGCTGGGTTATTTTAATTTTCAGTAAAATAAACTTACATAGGGTATTCCAAAAACACATAGATAAACAAATAAGTTCACTACATTATTTTAGGGGGTTGGATATTTTTAAGAGTAAATCTTGGTCTGTCATCCTGGTCTGTATCCAAAACAGTGGTGCCAGCAGGAGTAGGACAGTGGTCATTCCTCTGTATTCTGCAGCCACACCTTGAATCCTGTGTTCAGTTTTGGACCCCTCACATCAAAAAAGACTTGAGGTGCTGGAGTGCATCCAGAGAAGAGCAACGGAGCTGGGGAAGAGTCTGGAGCATAAATCTTATGAGGACTGGCTGAGAGAGCTGGGGTTGTTTAGCCTGGAGAAAAGGAGGCTCAGGGACACCCTATTACTCTCTACAGCTACCTGAAAGAAGTAGCAAGTGGGGTTCAGCCTCTTCTCCGAATAAAAAGCAACAGAACAAGAGGAAATGGCCTCAAGTTGCACCAGGGAAGATCTAGATTAAATATTAGGAATTATTTCTTCACTGAAAGGGTGGTCAAGCAGTAGAACAGGCTGCCTGGGGAAGTGCTGGAGTCACCATTCTTGAGGTATTTGAAAGACGTGTAGATGGTGCATTTATGAACATGGTTCAGTGATGGACTTGGCAGTGCTGGGTTAATGATTGGACTCAATGACCTTAGAGGTCTAAGTGATTCTATGATTCTATGATTTTATGATTCTTTGATTCTATAACATCTGTACACTTGTCCCCTTAAGAAATACAATACAAATATAACATATGGTCCCATTAATCCTTCTTCCTGCCAAAAAAGTGCAGAAAAAAACCAAAGAAAATATCTTTACTGCTTCTGTTAAAATGTTGTGAATGGAAAAGAATAAGGAACTGCTGACAGTTCCTTAGTCTGTAATTTACAGTCTGTAGTTCACAGACTTTTGCACACTAAACCTATTTAATGATTCTCATTTATTGTACAATTAGAAACTTTTATTAATGTCCTAGCCCAATTCACCCTAAAAGGAGTGGCAGATTTTAGTTTAAATGGTGTTATGTTAAAGTTTCTGTGATTAAAGAAAAGCTATGTAATTCTTATTCAAAGTGCATTTTCCAGCAATAAAGACCAATCTCTCTTTATTGTAAGGGCCTTCTCTAATGTAAGTAAAACAGTACCTGAAGTCACCAATCAGAACACTATTCCTGGATTTCAGGACTCAAAATAAAAAATTAAAGACAGATTAAGCAAGTTTTGACTTTACTTGGAGCTTCTCTCTTCATTCTTAGAGAAGACTTTTTTCAAGTCAACTTTTAAGAAGTAAAATGGTCTCCACAGTTTAGTTTTGGCTACATCCAGAGGATGACCCTGTTGCTAACCTCCTACTGTTAAAAAGCAGGGTCTTCTTTTACAAGTCGTCTGTGCTGGTCTAACTGGAAAAGTTCCATGTTTTCCAGTCTCTGGAACCAAAAAAATGTGCACTTCTGAACTTCACAGAATGGAAATTATATCCCCCATTACAGAAATGAGCCATTCTTTTAGCCTCTTTTCTGTTTTTTCTTCTGGTGATTTCATACAAATATGCAAATCCACCCTTTTCAATATATACTTAATTCATGCTGATCTTAATATCTCTTTTGAAAGTATATGAACGGGAGGATTTTAAAGAATTTTATGTCTGATAAAACAAAGATCAGAGTAGTACACAGCCTGGAATACCTTTTAAGCTAAATGTAAACATAAATCTAAATGTTTAGACTGTTTCTCAGGTGCTAGCAGACCTTTGGGTAAGAAAAATAATATGATAGTAAAATATTGCATATGCACAAGTCTATGTACACAGACAGATGACAGTAGTAGAGAAATGCAAGTATTACTAGTTATAGCCAGAGTACTAATTCCAATCTGCAGTGTTGTCTGAAAATAAAGAACATTCATTTGTGTATGAACTTTGTCCAAAATCATGACAAAACAAATTTATGACAAATTAGGACTGAGATGTTTTAATAAAATGAAAGATATTTCAATTTCTTCTAGAGTGTGTGGGCAAGATGTTATTATGTTCATCATTTTAATAATGCAAAGAATAACATTAGAAACCATGAATATTAGAAATTACAAGAAAAGAGATAATTTGCTGTTTCTTAATATGAAAAGCTGATTTTTTTCTGAACATATGATAGTTACAGCCATGACCTCCATGGGTTACTCAACCCACAAATTGATCATGATAATGGGTTCATAGGATCCTGTAATAGGCTTTTATAGTTTTTATTTCCATGAATTTACTTATTATTAATTACTTTTAGAGTGTATACTTATGATTAGTAAAGCAAGCAGATAGATAGAGATATATATATCCATATATATACACAAATACATGCACAAATACATATACATATTCACAAACTATTACAAATTGCCACTAATCACAAAAAAGTTGCTTAATTGTTTATATGCATGCCTATATAAATATTTTTACCTCAAACTATTAACAATATATCTGTTACCAGGAATGGGGCCAGTTGATTACAGACGAAGTCTCACTGCTGTAGTGGTGTGTCATGGAGTACTGATTAGACTGGGCATCCCCTGTGAGTCCAAATGAGTGCATAGCTAAGTTCACATAGGTGTATGTTTTGGAGAGAAAAGAACATTTTGGGAAGACCATGAGTTACTTTTATATCTTCAGTGTGAATACATAAGTGGGCATAGGACATCAGTTCCTGTTGCACGCCCATAATCAAAAGCTTACATCCTCTAAAATCCAAAAAAACCAGACACAAATGTTTCAGAAAGCTGCCTAACATTCAAGTAAAGTTACTGTGATGAAAACTCTTATATACCGTGTTACTTTAAAATCCTAATGTTTGGGCTGGGATCTTAATTGCTTCAAAAGTAATTTTGTTTCTTTCTGCCCTTTGTGTACGAATAGCTGTTCAACAGAAGGAGAGGACCACATGGTCTGAGTTTATTTCCATTCTAGCAGAAAGGTTCAGATTTTCCTAAGCTTCATGTAAGGAAAAGGAAAAAGTGGTTGCAATAGAATAGAAAAGGAATAGAAATAAAATGTGGTAATAAGAATCTGTGTCGAATGAAAGACAAAGAAAGTGAAAAGAGAAAACCTTTATCTTGCATGCTTTATGAAAAGGAAGCCTTAGTTTAAACAAGTTTAAAACAAACAAAAAAGAAACAAAACTTGATACAGTTGCAATGAGAAGGAAAATGAAAAAAATTATTATTGGCTAAATTGAAAGGATAAAAATCTAATCGTATTTTTTATTTTCCAATTTGCAAATATCTTTCATTTAGTGAATTAGCTTCAAATTAATCTAACAGCTTATATGCTACTAACATAATGCCTTATGGTTATGGAGCCAAATCTATTTTTAAAGTAATGCATAGATTTTAAATTAGAGCCATAGCCATAACAAATTCTAGCAGATGGAGAATCCTACTTTTAATCATCAAAGCACTTAACAAGGAAAAGGAAATCAATGTCTGAGCACTTATCCTGCGGAAATTATGTACCTTTTACACTGGCTGTGATGTACCCAAATGACATAATCCAAGACTATGACTTCATCTTTTCAGTAAATTTTAGATAAGTAAATGCGAAAAAAAGCCCCAACTCATTTATTGTTTAACTGGCAGGATCTAATGTTAAAAATAGCACAGAGTTGAAGTACAGAAGACATAAAACACAAACAAACATCAACTGTGCCAAAAGGTAAAGTCTGGAC
This sequence comes from Corapipo altera, assembly GCF_003945725.1. Classification (NCBI taxonomy): domain Eukaryota; kingdom Metazoa; phylum Chordata; class Aves; order Passeriformes; family Pipridae; genus Corapipo; species Corapipo altera. The sequence continues at coordinate 36,388,349 of NW_020884873.1, forward strand.
TTTACAGTCATAATAGCATATTGCAGTTTGCATGAAAACAGATAGAGAATTCTATAGAATTGACATAGGAACATTGCAAATGTGACAAATCCTTGTCCAAATGGTAGTGGAACTCTTTAAATTTCACAAAGCAAAGCAGATTATCACAATGGAACAAAACATATCATGGCCCACGGCTAAATGACAACTTTTCTGACAGCCAGGATATGTCAGAGGAAAAATTCCTTTCAAGGATATGAAGGCACACTTGACTAATGGAAGTTAATAACCAGCTCCTACTGTGAACTGGCTGGAAACTGGAAATTCTCCTTGGCTGGAAATGTCAATTACTTTTGTTTTAAATTTGTCCTGAAATTAAAAGCAAACAAAAATCTTTTCTTTCCCTTTCCTCTACAGCATAGGGACTTTTAATTGACTTTAGGAGGGGGAAGAAAGGGGGGGGGGACAAAAAAAGCTTTATTCAAGTTTTTCCTACTTATTCAAAAACCATAGTGGAGCACAAAAAATAGGAGTTTGGGAAAAGGGTTTTTCTAGAAATACCAGCAAAAGTGTGGACCCTGGGTCTGTGCGTTTTATTGCAGAACAACCTGGAACTGGTTACACCCAAGAGTCCTTCAGGAAGCACAGCAGGTAGGGATTTGAGAACAGCTATGTGACTGAATAACATTCTATGGGGAAAAAAATAAAGAAATATTTTTATTTATTTATTTCAATGGACAGAAAATGAAATTTCCAATACCAAGTCAGTCTTGATCATGATCTCTGTTCATGATTCACTTCAAAAGCTCAGTTTCAGCTCCTTCTTCAACGATTTAGTATGATGACGGTGCTCCCTTGCTAACAAGATGCATTTCTCATTGGACAAACTACCCCTTATTCTGTCTTTCATATAACCTGGAAGAGCTTAAAAATATTTTTCTCACTGCAGTCAAGGTAGATAGACTCTGCTATGAAAATGTACATTGTAAAATGACCAATCCAAATTTGAACTACATAACTACGAAATCTTTGCTGATATCTAACATAGTTTCAGGAATAAATGTTAATATAAATTCTAGTTGCTGAGTGCATTGAAATAGCATTTAGATGATTTCAGCATTACATTGTGCATTCAGTTACTGAAAGATTAAGGAAATATGTTTTTTAAATCACCTTGACATTCAGCACTTTCATTGAACTTCCTGTATGTTCCAATATTTCTTTTTTTCTTTGCAAAACCCAGCATCTCCACCCCCTAAAATTCACACTGCATCAAGTGATCTCTAGTGCAACCTCTTGCTCAGAGTCACATCTGAGCTCAGACCAGGTTGCTCAGGGTTCTTCCAGCTGGATCTCGAAAACCTCCAGGGAAAGAGTTTGCTGCCCCATTATGTCAATTCTGAATGTCTTGTTTCAGTTTCTGATCCATATTTTTCATCCTCCTTCCATATGGAGAGATTGATTCCATCTTCTCAAAAAATATTCTTAGCTGTTGGAAAACTGTTTGCATCACTACCAGACTTCTCCGGATTTCATGAGTCTTCATGTTCACTAACTCTGCTACCAGATGTTTGACATCAACTAGACAACAGAAAAGATGTTTTATGAACTCCATCAGCATCACATTGAAACATTTGCTTTTCACAAAGCCTTTAGTTATTACTAGTTTATTTTTCCGTAAAATACTAGGAATAAGGGAAAGCAAACAAGTACATCTCTAAGCTGGTTTTCATACCTGAACTAAAATACGATGTGCCAAAGAAAGATAAAGAAAGATCTGTGTGTTTCATTGACAGAAGCATTGTAGAAAGTTAGGCTATTTTTAACATGAGAATATATTTGTTTATTTGTCATTTACACTTCTGCTACTTCCTTCTGTTAGATAGAGCATCCAAGGACGAAATCCTGGTACTTTAGTAGCTAGTAGGTGTTCTGCCATTGACAAAAGATAATAAAGGGAAATTCACCTCTATTGACAAAGGGGAATCTCACAATTGACTCCACACATTTTTTTTTCTAAAATATGTAGCATACTTTTGGCTCTTGTCTCCTTTTACATACTAGAGTGACTTTTTTTATTCTATTTGAAATTCCTGTAGAAAAGGAATTTAAAATATTTAATTTAAAAGCATTCTGTATAAATAGAGTTTAGTTTATAAGTATTGTGTATTTGACCAATTGAGGTAACTTTTCATCATTTGCTTGAGCTACCCAATCTTTTCCAGACAAAGAGTTACCAGGAATTAATTTCTGCATGTCAGAAATAGCTGCAAAAGTTAATGTGCAAATATCAGTTTTATTGGCAGGAATTCTGGGGAATGGTTCTGTTGAATACCAAAACAGTCACTGGTTCTAAAACAGAACAGGTATTTATCTTTGCATGATTTTCAGTCACATTGTATTGAAAAAGGCATCTTTGGGGAAAGAAAGCTTAGATGTGTATTTTAAGTGAAATAGGACTGACCTGAATGCATGATATTTATCTAATGGAAGATACAATATGTTGACATATCAGTGAATTGTCTTTTCAGATAACTGAAGTCCCACCTAAAAGAAAATCATTATTCCATTCTCCAAAATCCTCTTTTAAAAGTCTTGTTTCCTTACGTAGTTTTATTCTGTTACTTTTCTCTTGTTCTTGTTATTTTTTTCTTTTTAATAAAGCTGAATGGTTACGCAGAATAATTTATATTTCCTGTGTGTCAGCCACAATACAAAACTGACACTGAAACTTTCTTGCCAGTTGATGTACAGTCATTCCTCTTCTCATTCTCATTCTCTTGCTAGCCAATCTGACTTATTTATAGTCCACTCAAGTAATTTATAAAGATAAGAAATTGCAAAAGTCATTTGGAAGCCTGCAGACAACCCACATGTTAGAACTTCAAATGGATGTGGTCTTTCTCCTGTCAAATAAACTCTGTTATATATTCACTATTTCTTTCGCAGTCCTTGATTTTATTTAGCCCTGCGCTTATGGATGAGTTAACATGGACATCTTTGTCAATCAATCTGTTTGTTTTTTCATCATTGCTGATGTTTTTTCCTCTTCCAATAAGCATTTTCAAGGGGAAAAAATAAATTGTGGAAAAAAAAAGAAATCTGTAAATGCATCAGATGATGAAAAAGACACAATAAATGGGTAAAATTTAAAATGTGATTAAGAAAAGCCCATTCCGTGACAGAAGTAAATTTCATATGTGAAGGATAGTTTCAGTAGATGACCTAAAACCAAATGAAACAGACTTAATAAAATGAGCATTCAACATAAATCATGCCAGATCAAGACTTATAAGTGCCTCTGGGAACTGTGTGTGATATGCTTCTACTTCCCATTAAGGCTTCCATTTGTAAACTGCCCACTGTCAATATTGCTTGTAAATTGAAGACCAGCAAAGATGGGCTAAGTTTGAGCAGGCTCCTTAAAGATGAGTTACAATACTTTTCAATACCTTGGCAAGTTGCAATACCTGGTGATTAGTAGGTCCACAGCTAGCTTTGCTGTCTTAGAACTAAACAGATAGCAGGCTATAGCAAAGCAATAATGAGTAACTGTTGCTCTGCTAATTAGAAGTCACGTTGGATTTTAATGCTTTATTCAGGCTGTAAATAAGTAAAGGGACATTCAGAAAAGCCACCAATAGCTCTTGTGGTGACACTTGTGCAGATGGTTTGGGCACTGAGGATGGCATATTTATACATATTTATGTGCATATTATCCTAATGTGAAGAATAAAATATTTTCTGCCTGTGAGATATTATCTTGCCAGAGGCAAAGAAGGGAATCAGAGAACACTGCTAGAGGAACAGCTGAACAGTGACCTCTCTGTGGAGCCCCTGTAAATGATTCAACACAGCAACCAGGTTATTCCCCAGTGAAGAAGTTACTGGTCACACTCCCACCTGTATCAGAGATGTTCTTTAATATGCTGGTTTGGAAAATGGATGGGAGCATCAAACTTCAGCTTAACTGCTCAAGATAAATCTCTGGCAGACGGAGAAGGAATGGGTGCAGCTGCACCTGGCATATTTTCTCTCTCGGTCCATGCATGGAACTAATCTGGAAACATTTTACTATTTTAATTATCTAGATGCCATGCTCCACCTGGCTAAGACCAGCAAACAGCTTGGGATATTTCTCATTCCTCATTCCAAGTAATCAGGCACCTCTTGGGTAAACAGAAGGGAACTATTCTAGGACAAAGGCTCCTACCTGTCCACCAGAACAGCACATGTCAAGCAGATGCCAACTTTGCATTTAAAGAAAAAGTTCTGGTCTAATAAGTAAATGTTACAAAAATGTGAAGGAGTGTGACCTAACAAGTCATTTGGAGAACACTCATGGAGGCCATATCGCCTCTGAAGTGCTAAGAAAGCTGTCCCACATGATAATCACATCCTCAAAAAACTACTTCTATCTCCCATTTCACTAAATTTCTACCCTTCTGGTTGATATGTGAGAAGTCAGGGCATTAGTCTGCAGATTGATATGTTTCTTCCTGAGGACATGGCATTATGGATGACACTAAGGGAACTTCAGTCAAGGAAGTAACACATTTTGATCTTCAACGTTCTCAAGCTTCAGCACTACACAGCAGAAATTGTATTTTCCTGTTATTGTTAAGGGACTGCTTTTTTACAGCAGGAGATAGAACCAGGAATGATGCCGTGCTGCTCTGTTTCAGAATGAATTCTGGAAAACACAAAGGTTTATAGAGGTAGGAGAAACTGAAGGTAAGATCAGCAAAGGACACCTCCTCCATTGGTACAATATACTTTTATGTGGAAAACACGTCTCTTTTCTGTAGGGTACCACAACCTTTGTGTAGTACTTCTGTTCCTAAAGACCATTCTCATTCCTAATTTCCTCCCATCTGGTTACAGCCCAACACAGGACACTGCTCACCAGACTGCTTTGTTTCCAGGCTGCCAGAGCTCCTCCACCCTCATTCTCTCTACCTCTCTATCCAAAGCAAAAACTTCTTAAAAATATCTGGAGTAAAACAAAGGAAATTTCCAATCAGAACTTAAGTTACAGTTCTGGCTTCTTTATCAATTGCCACACTAATTAATAATAAGAAAAAACATAAAAGATGGAATTTATGAATACACCATTGAAAGGGGTTAACATGACTTTCCTAGCCAAATATCTTAACTGCTCAGAAAACTGGGAAGAGGAAGAAAGTTCACACAGAAGATCAGACAAAATCTTATCACAAAAAAAAATTGTATTAAATAGTCATGATAATGGTCTCTCTCAAAAGTTTCTTCAGACTGGTAAGCCTGAGCCAGGGTTTTTTGAAGTGTAACATTTTTGTACAAAAGCATTTAGTCATAATATGTCATGCTATCTTTGTCTACATTTATAGGTGTGTCAGAATCCTTTGAAACGAAGGTTCAGGTTCACAAAACACAGGCTTAGGAAATTATTTATCATTTGTAGAAAACCAGTTGTGAAAAATCCTGCCTGCTAAAAGAGATGCAGGTTTAGGTGAGTGTAGCAGCCAACATGAGAAACCAGAAGTGAAAGGCCTGAGAAAAGTCTAAGATGACCTTGTGTTGTTTTCTCTAGGCTGTGATTTACTGCCCAGAAACGAGCTCATTCTGTTTGCATTCTTACCATACGTGGGTGTGAAAAGGAGTTCCTTGAAATTCCAAGGTCTGTGTACATGGTGTGTGTGTGAACAGGCCAGCCTGAGAGAGAGTGATGGGTATATGACTTGCAGCTGTGTTGTCCTAATTTGCTTAACCACTCCCAGCTAAAAGTGAATAATATAAAAACCCTGAGTCATGGGGAAATAAAGTGATTCCTGTCTACTAAATCAGGGGTCCGTAATTTTCATTCCATTCTTAGGTGAGCTGTCATAAGGGTCTCTTTACTGTGGTCAGGATGGATTGGTGTAGTCTGTTTTTAGAATAATGAGCACTGAGAAACATCCGGTATTGACAAAAGTCTCCTGAAATGTGAGGCAGTTGTGTGTGTTCATACATGATAAGTACTAAACCAGTACCTAAGGACTGTATGCTTTTGTTGTAGCTTTTTCTATCACACCTTAACAGTATTTGGAGCTTATTCACATCTATTTGAAATTCTTGTTTCAAAACTAGTCCAGAGGAAAGAGTTTTGCATGAATGTTGTTTTTACACAACCACACCCAGTCAGCAAGCTTGCTGGCTTATAAAGCCAATTTTGGAGTACTACTCACAGCAGCTAGCCAAAACATCAGTTTTCAGTTTTTAAGTCATTGTTTAATTCAACTAATAGAAATTAAGTCCATTTTAGACCACATTTTGTCTTTATTTTCTAACATTTGCTGCTCACTAGACAATAAAAATTGTTTAATAATATAATTAATTAGGCTTTGATTTGCAAGACATATGACTTAAAACAAGGCTATTTCCAGTATTCCAGTAATTATTTTTAAACCAGGCTATAAAAAGGCCATGCCATATCAACCAGCAAGACTGTAAAAGAAGCCAAAGATGCAGTTTAACTTATTTTTCAAACTTGGTTCAACTCTTCTTTCATTAGACAATTTTCTACGGTGATATTTCTGTATTAAATTAAATATTTCAGTATTCTGTGAAGGATAGTCAGCACAGGATTAAAATGAAACAGAATTTAGTGTCTAGACCAGTTCTTTCATAGACCAGCTGCTCTGTGGACATGGTATGAAAAGGTTAAAAGGTTCTATCTTCAATGCAGCAACGAGGGACTCAGCAAAGCAAGGCACTGTAACCAGTGGGTTAGGAAAGGCTACTTTGAGTTGACTGAATTCAGCAAAGATCAACAAAACCAAGATTTGTTGCATTTCATGGAGGCCTCAAAGTGTGTCTTAGAGAACCCTTCTCAGCTAAAGAGATCTCCCTCAGATTTACTGCACACACCTACTACATCAATGTTTATTGCTCTGAAATTTCTTATTGCACCTCAGCTTTTTTTTCCCCTAAATTTAGAAAAAACCTAACCAACCAAAAAAAAATCAAACCAAAACAACAAAGCACAAACAGAAAAACCCCCACCAATGTTTTTATATATATTATTATTTACATGAAGAGCATTTATTTTTAGGGAAATCTTAAAAAACGAGGACTGAACTTTTGGTTATAAGTAGGCAACTCCTCAAGTGTTCCTTCAGGATGTACACATACCAGATCCTTAATTCAGCTCATTCAAAGACAACATTCAGAGAGACTATTTCTCCTGTGCAAGAGAAACCTGATGTATTTAGAGGAGGACTCTTATGTCAGTCAAAAGTATTCATTTTAAACTACTCAAAGGAAGTAACTACTCTAGATCTGGAGCAGAACTGTTCAACTTACTCTGTGAGGTTTTCAGTACTCAAAGAATTTAAAGGGAAACCCTAATTTGTTGTATAGGAAGAAAACACTGCTTTTGATGCATATTCAATAATCAAATTTGTAAAAGTACCATCATAATTACCTTTTCATGTAAGAAATCAAATTTTTAAGGAAAGCTATCTGTATTTGTGCACAGAGATGTATCCAGACTAAAAGCCCAGTAAATTTAGCTGATTCAATTGAAGTCCACACATACTGAAAGTTGAACAGAATTCTACATATCTCTTCATTATTTCAATCCACACCCATATTATTCGGCTGCAATTTTTGTGAGCCTACTACAGAGGAAGAGGAAACTCTTATTTACTTCCAAAATTTTTAAGCAAGTTGATTTTATGCACTCAGTTATTTGCTCGTTGGCTTTATATGCTCACACACACCCACTTAATCACAATTGCCATTCAGATGCTCCCTAGGTGGTTTGCCCACAGAGAATGGGGGACAATGTCTGTCAATACATCTCTGGGATTCTTCGTGACTGGCAATGAGGAACTAGTGTTTAGACAGATCTTTCTTTTCCTTTAGGAGTTGTTAGCCATGATGATGTCTCTCTTAAAAATTTGACTTAGTGCATCTATCTTAGACCTTGTTGCACCACACTGTCTGATTTTACTTGTTTGAAATATATGTTTGAGGTATTGGCCTGGAGTTAATTTTCATGTTGGGCTAGAGGGAAAAAGAAACAGTAAATTAGACATGCTGCAACCTTGCCTAAATCCTCCTGGTGTGAGGGTGTAGGGACCCCCGTTGGGAAGACATCTGTGCTTCGGTTTTGTCAAAGTGCAAACTCCATGACAGCAGCACAAACACCACTTTTACCAATCTTAGTGCCAGGAATGGGGTGCTAGCAATAGTGTCCTGAGGTCAGGGTCCCTCAGTATCAACAGAGGTCATTCTTTCAACCTTTCTGATGCTTTACTTCTGGTGCTTGTTCTTATATTTGTCTTAGACATCTCTTCAGCTATGTAAAAGTTGAAAAAATATGACATATAGACAGGGAGGCTTTTCATGGTCTTGAGTCTTTAGAATTGCTGACCACCATCTAAACCCAGCAGTTTGTTGCGAGTTGAAAGAGTATCTCTTATTCTACCTGTCTACATGTCTATCCTGGTTTTTTTAAGTTTGACTTTCCATGTTACTATTTTAGTTTTTAACTTGTGCTAAGACCTTGCCTTTCATAGTCTAACTCACTTCTCATCAACAAGGATATCAAGAGTTTTCTTTTCTCTTAATTGCTAATAACTTACATCCAACACAATCACAACGCATGTGATTTGTTGTCAAGTGCTGTGCTGGGCTGACCTTGGCTGGATACCAGGTGCCCGCCAAGCTGCTCTACCTTCCCAGCTGGACAAGGAAGAGAGAATAAGATGGAAATCAACTCATGGGTTGAGATAAGGCAGTTTTCTAACACAAAAGCAAAAGTCTGTGCACACACAAGCAAAGAGGAGAAGAAAAGTTTATTCTCTTCTTCCCATCATCAAGCAATGTTCAGCTACTTCCCACGAAGCAGGGCTGCAGCTGTTGCTCCAGAAAGTAAACATCATAAATATTGAACGCCCCTTTCCTCCTCCTTTCCTTGGCTTTTATATCTGAGCTGACATCATAGGGTATGGAATATCCCTTTGGTTAATTTGGGTCAACCTGGCTGTGTCCCCTCCCAGAATCTTGCCCACCCCCAACCCCTTGACAGGGGGAAAAGACAGTGCTGATGCTGTGCCAGCACTGCTCAGCATTCGCCAAACACCTTTCTAGCTACCACTGCAAAGCACAGCACTGCAAGGGCTGGTATGGGGAAGTGAACTCCATCTCAGCCAGGCTCAGTATAGGTACTCTGGTTTTAATGATGATGATAGGCCACACAAATCTCGCTGTGATTTTGCATGTTGAAGTACAGTATCAATACAAGTTCTTGCTGATGATCAAAAGCTCCTCTTCAGTGTCAGCAAATTTTTCTACATCACATAAGCTGCCAGTCTAAGACACATTAAATACACTAAAATCTTCCTTCTCTCTATAACATAAATTTGAAAAATCTCTGTTAGGTAGACTTTGAACGTGGTATTTTTCATTGTATGATTCTGTCTTGCTTCTCTCAACTCCAGGCAGCCCAGCTATGTTTACCTTATCCTCTTTTAACTTGCAAATATGGCAAAATAGTCATGGCTGTTAAAAAAAATTAGAACTTTCATTTTTTCCCAGTTTTAGATAGTCCCTGTATATAATCTTTTTCTTTATTTGCTGAGAAAAATTTAACAGAAGTGCTTGAATTTATGCATAAAACTTCTCAAAATGCATTTTGTGCTAAAATGCTTTATGTTAATAGGAATTGTAAAGCTATTACTGCACATCAGTTTCATTATGTAGCTTGTTTTAAATGGGGCAGAATATTTTAATAGCCCAAGCAAAGACATGTTTTATAACTTACAACTGGAGATATATCTGTAATTTTTTTCCCTAAAATATGCATGAATGATTTTCAGCTCCATTTAACTAATGTGTTTTGGAAAGACTTTGCAACAGTAAATGCAGCAAATCCCAGACAAGATTAAAAGTAATGTATAGATGTGGTTAAGGGTAACTTTTCATTTTTGCAGTTCAAATTTTGGACCAAGTGTTTCGTTATGGAGCTAGCCTCAGTGTTATCCTGGAATGTGACAGTGATCACCAGTTATAAAATTGCAAGCTGTGTCAGAAAATAAAAATGTCCAAACATTATAAACTACTCACAACGTATTTGCTAAACGAAGAAGAAGTGTGGGCAACCTTATATTGACTGTGAGAACCCCCAGGAACTATCAACTGCTCCACAGATTGATGTAAAAGACAGTCTTGTCCTGAGACAAGAGCTACTAAACACCAAGGGAAAGATAACAGAAGTCACATAGAAGAGTCAGGGATTAGTTGGTGCTGCCCAGTGAAGGTGAGAGTAGCCTAAAATCTGTTAAAATCTCAGAATCCACAAGACATCTGGGCCTGCAAGAGCACATGAACTCTGCCTGTCTCTCATGCATCTGCTACACAAAGTACATCACACCTTTCTATTGATGTTACCTAGACATGGATCAGCAGTGCTGGGGCCTGGAAGGCTTGTCCCCAAGCTTTCTGAAGTCAGTGGGAATAGGCCTGGTTTCTAAAACTGAGCAAAGACCAACAAAGGTAACTTTGCAAATAACTGATGAGACACATCGAAAGGACTTTAAATTATCTGCTCAAAACAGGGAGAGTTGTCACATCAGAAGCAGATTGATGAAGTTTCGAAACTGCAAACAAAATTCCTGTACCCAGAGTCATTCCACTTATCTCAGGCATATAACTTAATGGAACCAGCTCAGGAAATGAGCATCCCAAATGCTTCTTATGATCAATATCTAAAGCTAATAACTTCCATGGAGCAATTCAGCACCTCAAATCTTAATGTGCCTATGCCAGGCATCCTGGATGAGAAGCGATTTTTACAATAGATCACAGAAAAAAATTAAGCCCAGTTCCAGACTGGGAACAGAGGGAAGAGATCTCCAGTTCTGCTTCAGCCCTAGTGAATTCGTAAATGACCTATTGAGAAATATGCCAGTTTTCATCTATTTCAAGGCCTGTGATTTTTTTCACTTGTTTCTACTCAAAAGTCTAGTTTCAAGAAGATATTTTTGCTTTGGATACAGTCGGTTTTGTTATTAGAGTATAATTCTAGGACTTGATGAAGCAGTCAATCCTGGAAGCCACGTCTGGGTACATCAAGGTCCTCGCAGAGAAGCTATAGGTGTACATTCTGCCCAAGCAGACACTGAGGTGGACTGAAAACTGGCTGAATGGCCAGGTCCAGAAGGTGGTTATTAGCAGCACAAAGTCTAGTTGGAGGCTGGTCACTAGTTGTATACCCAATACTTGGTCCAATTCTGTTTAACATGATGGGGCAGAGTGAACCCTCAGCAAATTTGCAGACAACATCAAACTGAGAGGAGGGGCTGATAGGCCAGATCATCCTGACATTCAGAGGGACCTCAGCAGGTTGGAGAAGTGGACTGACTTGAAGCTGAACATGGTGAAGTACAGAGTCCTGCACTTGCGGAAGAACAACTCAACGCACCAGTATATGATGGTGCGTATAGAAAGCTGCCTTGCAAAATTCGTACATCTGTAAATATTGTCAATGCCTTGATATATTCTGTTTGCACATGTTGTGACAAAAAATGAGAAAACAGTATGAGAAGTATAATTCTATACTTCATATGATTGGTATTGAAGTGAAAACACAGGTATACGGTCATCTTCATTTTAAAAACCTGAACATTGTTCTTCTTATAAAGGTAGGATTGAAAATACATCAAACAAGAATCCAGATAGTAGAAGAAATATAACTCATGCAGTGGCAAACTACTATTTATTACATGCTAAATTGCCCCATTACCATGACTTTTTTCAATCTTGAAATATCATACTGAAGACAAAAGAGTAGTTCTGCCTCAATGCTTTTTGAGTTTTGCATTCTATGTGGAAAATGACAAGATGTCTAGGATATCTGGCCATTATAAGTATATCTGTTGCTACTCCTTGTCAAGAACTTACAGTCAGTATAATATTCAGATAAGTAATGTGTGAAATAAAGGTCAACTAAACAATATTTGAGCAAATATAGACTAGAGATTGATCTAACATTCAATTTCCTAGGAAGAGAAAAATATTTGAGGATTAAAGGATTATAAATTAGGTGTGCAAGGTATATTTCACTTCTGCATGCAACAGAGGTTTTAAGATACAAAAGCAAAAGTCACCATTACCTGGAATGTAGACTTTGCATTTGCTTTCTTCTATCAGTGGCAGATCTGGCTAATATGTATCACAAAATCTGTCTGTTCCCTGGGGGAAAAAAAACCAAAACCAAACAACAAAAATACTACAACAAAACACTACAACTATTTAGCTATTTTTTCCAGTGTGAATAAATTAGGTGACTAAGAATTATGTCAACAGTGTTAAGTGCTCTGGTAATAAAGGGATGAATGGAATAAATTTATGTAAATATTTTGCAACTAATAATTCACTTTACTACAACGGATGATAGGTGTTGATGATTGACGATTTTTTTTTTTCTCTCCACACAGTAGGATGACAAATGCAAAAAGAGTAGCAGAGTTTTGAAGAGCGCTTGGCTGATTTCCCTGTATTACTCTCCTCTAGAAGCAAAATTAAAATCAAGAACTTAGATATAGAGTATGACAACAACTGGGATGAAGCCAATGCAAATGTTCTAGGCGTACTGTCTGGATATATTCAAATTTCAAGGAGGTGGTTTCAGTTTCACTGTGTATTTAGTAAAATGCTTATAATATATTAACACTTTGCTCAGTCCAGAGTCATATATAGCAGACAAAGAAACAGTACCTTTTTTCCCCCATTAAAACTATCATCAAAAACTTGTTTCACTACAAAATTTAAAAATTCAAAAGCACTTGCTCAAAATTTTGCAGCATTAATATTAGAAGTTAAAGCTTCAGTCCAACTCCCAGTTCAATATTTTAAAGATATTATGTGGATGTGTATATGTATCTATTTGTGGGAGGATAATAGAAGGTGTATATGTATGCACATATGCCCACATATAAAATAACACAGTGAAGGGCAATCTAAAAACTGGTGACATTGTGCTATTTATTTGAAATTCTGAAATAAAGTCTGGCACATAAATATCTCTTTGATACCAGAGGAGTGCTGATATTTTATTCTGGATCAAAAATATACACAAGGCAATACCATTAGCAAGATGTTTAATTTAAGTATGAATTATATTCCCTCTCTCCCCAAAGAGAATTATCTATTTTTTGATTTATTTTTTTTTACAGAAGAAAATATTTGAATGTAGTAGTAGAAACACAATTTGAAAATCATGTTTTAGAATAGTTTTTCACACAGAAAGATAATAAAGACATTAATTATCCTTAGATTAGTATATGGATTTATAGATGATATAAAAATCAGTAAGTATGGATGTTGGATATGTATCCTAAATTAGTTTTTTTGCTATCTTGAGTATTAGTCTAACATATGACAACTATAATTTTCTAATGTGAAATTGTTAAACTGTTATTCTTATTTAAAGTTAATTACTGGACTTTGCTTAAGTCCTTGAGAATTTTTATTTCTAACTTGAATAAAGTAATTTCTTCATCTTGATTTTTCTAATCAAGATACATCTGATCTACAGAGCTATTACAAGTAGTACCCTTTCCTCATAGCTGGTTTAAATAAACTGGAATTTACAGATTCTTTAACTGAACATTAAGAAAATTATGTCATATTACACCAATTATATAAAAACCAATCATATAAAACTTGTCTTACTTGTTTAAAAATTTTCCAAATAAATTAATATTCCCATAACCACTCTCCAAGAAACCATTGACAAAGATAATAAATCATGTTTATTTTTTTCTCTAATTAAACTTCAGGTTTGGAAAAAAAGACCCACTTTTAGACGTATGACTTTCTTTTACTAATAATGAACATTTCCACAGACCTTTTCATCTACAGTTTGAAAGGTACTTCAGCATCATTATGCTCTTCCTTTGCTAGGGAAATAGTAGCACGGAGAGGATGCCACCACCTTCACCCATCCGCAGGGCAGGGCCATGTTAGCAGTTCAGCTCAAGTTCACATCCTGACCCCTTCACCAATAAAGCATTCTGCCTCCCAAGAATCAACTTTTAGAGGGTGAAATATATACTGTGCCTAGCAGTATAAAAGAAGATTCTTTTTATTGATTTTTTTATGCCATAATTTTGCTTTAAGAAAAAAAAGAAGAAACTATTATAATCAGTGATTGCCCAGTGGATTGTCTTTAACAGGCATCCTAAGGTAAGGAAGACCTCAGAAACACTTACAAATTTATTTAATAAATAAATGAAGTAACAGTTATAATCCACTTTTATTAAGGGTAGAAAACCGGATGTAAATATTGTGTAAGAGGCAGGCCAAGCACAGGCTAAATAAACTGAGTTGTTATGTGTGTTGAGGTAAGGTGTCTGGGATCAAGTATCATGGTTCAGTCTATATTATTCATATTCCGTCTTAATGTGTCTAAACTCCTGTATAAGACAGGTAATGCTACAATATTAACAATCTTTATTTATGCTATTTATCTTAATAGTAAATTACTGGCAAATCTTTCAGATAATCTTAAAAATATATTCTTGAAAGACATATTAGTATACCTGGACAAATACATATTTGGCCTTGAGATTATTTCTTTTATCCATAACTTCATGCCTTGAAGAAATAAAAATTGGTGTAAGCAAATAACTACTGGGAACAAGAAATTTACCCATCCGATTATTAAATAAACAAAGCATGATCAGAAGATACTACTGACAAGGACTGAAGTCCTTGTCAGTTTATTAAGCTTTTATTTAATTAAGACACTATATGCATAAACAACAAAGCTTAAAGGTCTGTAAAGAAAGAAAATAATTAATGCAAAGCACACAGTCATGAAGACTTGTTTCCAAAGAATTTGTCTTGTCATTTACTATAAACAACAACAACAGATCTCTCCACATTTTCTGTGAAGCTTTTACCCTCTTCTTCATCACAACACTCAGCTGCTTCATCTTTTACCATCAGCACCACTACAGCACCCTCAGACCCTCAGTGCAATTTATTCTCAGCCACTTCTCAGTTCTCTCCCCCTGCACTTTTGGGGAGCATGGGAAATGGATAGGATGGATCCATGGACAGTCACATTAGAATCATGGTCTCATAAGCCACATTTCCTTAGTGAATCAGGTTGAATGGGGCTGTCCACTCAACATTTTAGAGGCATCCACTGCCACAGAACAGAGTTTGACAGCTTTACCACAGTCCACTCACATATCCAGTTCCTCCACCAGCATCCATAACATGCCCAGGCCCTCAGTTCAGGCAGTCCTGAAAACTCAGGGTTCAAAGTTTGGCACGTGCATCCTGCAGACCTGCCAGTGCAACCCTTCTCTTGTCCATATAGACTCATAAATATCTTTCAAAGAAGCATATCACAATAAATATGATGCTAACTGAAATACCCTGTCATTCAACACATTAGCCAGGGAAAAAAATGAAGTAGAAAAAGGGGCAAAATTGCACCATATCATTATGGCATGAATTTATCCACTTCCTCGCCAGTTTGATACACAAGTTAGGGTTTGAATGTACTGGGACATCCTGAGACTTATGTGGGTGCTCTGTGCAGCTAATCAGCATGTGTCTAACAAGTCTAGTTAAGAACAGTTTTAGCAGATCCACAATGTATGAACAGACAGTCTCTGCAACACCGACACAGTGGTCAAGACATTCACGAAGCAAGTGCTCACCCAAGGGCTGTCGATGGAAGTAATCAAGCATGCAAAATATAGATGACCTGGATATAGACAGCTGTCATTGTCCTGTTTCTGTTTTGAGGGGACTCCTGGGCACTCAGAAAACCCAAAGAAAATTGCTAAAGCTGATATGAGAGTAGGAGGTAAGACATAAAAGCAATCAGCTGCTGCCAAAAGCAGTAACATTAGCAGATGTGTATTCCCTCATCTGCTTCTGAGGCAACCTGGATAGGATCATTTTAAAGTTACAGGCAGGACACTATGAAATTACAATACAGTAATTACTGTACAGTACAAAATCTTGTATTCAGTTATTGTCTCAAGCTAACATGGCTCTCACTGTAGAGAAAAAGTTAGTCAAAAGTTAAAGTAGACATTAGAAACATTGATTTCAATTCTGTTCTGTGGCAAAATTACCACATAGCATCTAGCTAAAAGTCTTCATGCCTGTCTAAGAGAAGAATCCGGTCTATTATGTTTCTCAAAGGTATTTGTCTTATGATCTCCATGCTTATTGTCTCTGCTTTTCAGATTGATTTTATCATTTTATTTAGTGTTCCCTCTTAGGCAGGTCTTAGTAGCAACCACCTGGCACAGTACGCCATAACACATTTTTCAGCATTTTGCTTTGTTAGGTTAACCATTAAGACCATTATGATGTTTCCTATTTTTTATCAGAAGCAGAACTGGGATAGCAAACTCCAAAACACACTTGTATGTATACATGGCTTAGGTATTTATGTGCACATTAATGTGTTCTCCAAAAAAATGACACATATTGAAATGTATTAGAGCACACACAAAGTAAAATACTAAAATTATAATATCTATTTTTTAAAGCATACAAATTGTATGTTTGTCTCAATAGGTTACAAACAGATGGAGTATTGTGTTCAGCACATTTCTTCAGAGTTTCTAAATCTACCTGATGAGAATTTCATTACCTGCACCAGCTGTACAGGTGACTTCTTTGACTTCCACTTGCCAGGCTCTGAATATATAAGACAGTGCTGGCATGCTTTTAACATAAAGTATATGCAAATCTAGATATATTTGACATGTTGCCGTAGCATCTATTCAAAATGTATGCCATCTGGTTTAACCCTTGCACTCATAATCATAGAGTGTTTCAAACTGTCCATGCAAATAAGTGTCTTTATATCTTTCTCTTGATTAATCTACTTTACTTTTTTCCTTAATCAGAAACAATTAAGATTTCTTTTCGCACATAATTATGGGTCTCTTTTGTTTCCTTTCACTGTGAAATGTTACTGTATTCCTAAGGGTGAATTTTTCAGGCATTGAATGTCTAAATCCCTCTCTAGGGGCAAATGCTCAGGGAGATTTTGAAAGCCTTCCATATTAGGAACCTTATTATACAAGAAATAGGGTATATTTCTTGTTTTCATATAAATATAGCACATAAAATGTTCCTTCTTCTGTTTCTCTCATTTATTTTAAAATACTAAAGTGAATGCATCCATTATACGGAGTTTCAAAGATATACTAAGGCCCATATTGAAGAATTACCTGCAGTTGTGTTGGTCTGTAGTCATTTTCTGCCTGAGACCAACCACACACTCAAGACATTCACCCTATTACACAAAAGACAAAATGCTCATATACTAGGAGTATGAATAACCTGAGTAAAGACAATCTGCCTTATTTTAAGAAACCATATACCTAGATTCAGGCAATTTCTTTGGGTTTCAGGTGCTTATATATATGGTTTTGAATGAAGGTATATGGCCCCAGTGAGGTTATAGTTGATTGACACGGCACAGGTTAAAGAAAATGTAATATGCCACAGTGAATCATAGAAGCATAGAATGGTTTGGGTTGGACCTTAAAGATCACCTAGTCCCAACCCCCTGCCATGGGCAGGGGCACCTTCCACTAGACCAGGTTGCTCAAAGCCCTGTCCAACCTGACCTTCAACACTTCCAGAGACGGGACATGACATCTTTGAGCAATCTGTTCCAGTGACCAGTCCACGGAAAAAAATTTTGTCCCTCTACTTGAAGCTGGTCTGTATAAGGGCTTCCAAAAGTTTAGCAAGCTACAGGAACAAGGGGACAAAACCTCTTCAGTTCCTTGAATTCTGCCCATGATCTTTTTCCATTTCAGGCAATTAGTGGAGCTACGTTCCAAATTTTGTCAACAAATCTTATATGTTATATGTAGAGTAAAGAATTTGCTCAAAACTATAACAGTGTAATCCAAGAAACATTTCTGGGTTTAGATCTAATTTTTGCAGAAAGACTACTTTTCTACTGGGAAAAGTCTCTGTTTTAATGATAATAACAATAATTAATAATAATCACCATCACCTTTTCATATGCGTAGTTTCTACCCCTTCTCCTATTGTTATGCACACCCTCTCCCTGCTCCTGCAGATCCTGAGGTCAGTGGTTTCAGCCTAGCGACAGTGATGAGTATTACAATGAGTGTCAGTATCTGGAGTACTTTACTGGTAGGAATATGAGGTTCATGTTGGTGATGTCCTCTTCCTCACTCTGTGATATACATGAGGACATTTTTATATGTTTCCTAATATGTTTTTATCCTTTATTCTTTTTCCAATGATCTGGAGCTCCATGTTACAACCAAATTTACTATATACATTACTTTTTACCTATGTAAGATACTATTTATTTGTTCTCTTTGTTATCCCTAAAAGTGCATTTATCCAGTTCCAGATGTTCCTTCCTTTAGTTGGCCACCAGTGAGTTATTTATAGCCCTGGGGCCATAAACAGCCCTCGTGTCAGCCTGTGCCCATTTCTTATCATTGCATGCCTACCCCTCTCTGTTTCACAATCTGCATTTCCCTTTCTTGATGCCACTGCTATCCTACCAGGCTGGTATTTCTCTATACTATTTATTTATGGTAGCCCAAAATGCCTCATTCTACATAGAACAACTGCTTACTATTGTTATCTCAAAAAAACTATGGGAATACTCTAAAAAGGTAAAGTAGAATGAATTAGTGCCAACCTAGCTGATAGAAAAATTAAAAAGTTAAAGGTAACCCAAGTAAAACAAAAATAGTTAAGAGAGGGAAAGCCTGACACATCTCTCTTCTGGGCCTTACAAGTTCAGTTCAAAGCCTGTGGCCAGATACAAACAATGCTAATACTGTATTGCAGGTCTACAAGGTCACAGAATTAAACATACATTTTGTAACTATACCCATATCTCATGAAAACCCATCAGAACTTAATTTCATTTTGTTTCATGGATCACCCTTCATTGTATCAAATTCCCTTGCTTGAATTATCATCTGGCAAACTTTCACAGTCTGGATCTTAACAAAGCTCTTTTGATCAGTGTGTGGAACGCATCCTGACCTACCACACCCCGTTGCTGCCTAGAGTCCTCTTCTGTCTCCAATATGCAGTCTGTCAGAGACCTGCCTCCCTGCTGCTGGGATTAGAAATTTGCACACTAAAGTGAAGAGAGATACTCCCAGGAACTGGGAATTAAAAAGGAACTGATGTGAGACAGAAATAAGACAGAAAAAGGGGTTAAGCAGGCTTTAGGAATGGGATAGTAGGAAGAACAGGAGGTCTGAGCTCTCAGGAGAGGAAGACATATGATCAGCAAGAAAGTGTCTCAGTGTCTGTTACATGTGAGGCAGAGAACTCACAAATGTAGAATTAGCTGCATGTTCACCTTCAGCTTCACAAACCACATCACTGTGAGAAGTACAGAGTTAATTCAAACACCAAAAGCCTAATAATCTTCATGAATTTGCTAGATGAAATGTAAGATTTATCATCTAAACTAACTGCGACAAGTTCTACAGATCCACCCAATACCTGAAATATAATATTTTCTTCTGTCTAGCACCAAAGTTCTCATTATATTTCTCAGCACTGGTGAATTTAAAACCTGTACTTTCAATCTTAAACCAGTCTGGGAGTACTAATTCTAATCTAAATTTACAAGTATCAACTACTTATGAAAAATGTTCTACAGGTGTTGCAAAAGCCATTCATCGTTTACAATGGTCCAACAAATGCAACAAGAGGCTATGTTTGCAGACAATAAAAAAGAAATCAAAAACTGAAGGTTGTTACTTTGAATTTGAAATATTGATATAAAATCAATCTTTAGCCTCGCATCATCTAGAAAAGAGATTGTAACATTTTTGTCATAAAGTATAGATACAGCAAGAGTTTTGCAGTTTCTCAAATCTGATATCTAAAAGTGAAACAATAATTCTTTATATTACTTCAAAAATATTTTTATTTTCCATCAAAAACCAGCTGAAATGTGCAAGGATTTATATGCCTTTAAAAGTCGCTTTGAGCAACAGCAGTAGTCCCTTCTTAGATGGAGAACACTGAAGCAACTCAGTATAATGGAACCCAGGTGTTAGACTAACTTCTAATTTAACCACAAATTAAGAAAAGAGAAATATAATCCTCAAAGCAAGTTGTGGTGGTATTACAGAATCCATCATAATGAAGAAATGCTGCCACTTTGCACAAAGGTTAGCTGTACAAATGCTACTGCATCAACAGAAATGTTAATGAGTTTGTGTGGCAGCAGGTAAGCAAGAGCTTGCAGAAAGAAGCGATTGTGATAGGCAGATAATTACAATGGAAGTCATGTCTTTGGTAATGACTGGGGTTCACATCACATATCTTTTCAGTCACAGTACAATTTCACTAGCTCTGTTTATGGCAATCTATGGGATTATTTGACAGCAAGGTGACATTTTGGAACAAATTTCTTTCATAGACAGCACAATTACTGATATTGTGACATTCAATTAGATACATCACTGATGTGTAATTTTGATTTTAGAAAATACACAAACATAAGATACATTTTTAATTAGCACATGAATTCTTTTTTCTTAATTTGTGTTTCATCATGCTAAATGTTTTGATCTTACTAATATGTAGGAGCTGGGAGAAATCTAAAAGTTGTGAGTTTTTAACCATTCTGATGGAGGATTAATAAAGAAAAAGGAAAAAATATTCTTTTCAAACATGTAATTGTCTTGAAGAGAAGGGAAATAGATTTCTAGGCAATGTTTACCTGTGACTCGAATGAATGAAACTGAAGGCTTTAATAAGCTAAGGATGCTGGCAAGATTTGCTAGACCAGTCATGTTTTTCTCTGTCTAAGGAGACGAGTCGCAGTCACAGTGATCTTACATTTATAGAGTGGTTTTCATGCCAAGGAATGCCCAAATGCTTTAAAACTTGACAAATTACATACATGAATCTTGCCATTCACCATTGAATTTCAGCAGCCTCTGTTGTGAAAGGTTTTTAACAACACACATTAAAGTCTAGTTCACTCTAGGACAAGATATGACTACTATAAAGCAGGAAGAGTCTCAGCAGGCAGACAATAACACTTCAAATGGAAATGCAAAGAGATCACTGAAGTTAACATACTACATAGGAAATGTGTCACATCGATTTAATGACCTTCCTTTTGTGTTTTGAGAGGACCATACATCCAATAACTCACCGAGTAAGTTCAAGTGCACTTCATACACTTCAAGCACTGTTCTCCAAGGTGCTGACTACTGTGGTTCACAAGGCAACAAATGGTAAGTCTGTAAAAATGACACAATTAAATGTAAGTAAGTTCTTAAGTGCTTTACTGATCAGAACTTCCAGAGCTGTGACATTCACATCTTGAAAGCAGGATTCATGAAGGAGAGAAACAGAAGCAGTGAAAAGGTTTGGTATTTTTCACTGGCACCACTTACAAGGCCAGAAATAATTTCTCTCAAAATCCTTTCTCTCACCCATTCTTTTAGAATTTGCTTTATGAGGCTACAGTGGAAGAGGACAAGGGTTCTGTTAAAAATCAAACAAACAAACAAAAAACCCAAAACAACAAACAAACAACAAAAAAACCCTAAAACATATCACAAAAAATTTAGACAAAATCTAGACGTCTAAAAAACTTCTGCATAGTTGTTAACCTAAATGTAGAGATGCTGATTTCTATAGAAATTTCCAGTGCTGCAGCAAGGATTTTACAAGAAGGAGGTTTACTCTAAGCACTAGTTTAAGAATTTCTCAGATCGAGGCAAATGTGCCTGAAGACTGGTACCTGACACAGCCATTGCTGCTGAAGGTGCATGGCACTGGCTAGAGCAGACAGCAGTCTGTTGAGACTCTCAGGAGACAAGGAGTATGTCCCAAGAGTCTTGAAAAAGCAAGAAGTAGAATCATCACAGGAAGTATGATCTTGAATATGAAAATCCTGATGTTTTCTTAAAGTTCATCCACAGGTGCTTCAGTCATCCTGGGACAACATTCTGTTCTCAGACACCCAACCTCTGGGACCAGATCTCTTTTCTTTTATGCCATCATTTGGAATGGAGTTAGATTGCTTATATTAAACATGTCATGACTGGTGACAGTTAAGTGTCTCAAAAAAGCATCTACAAATGCCAACATGGCAAGAGAAAAGCAGCCTAAACTCATAACACTCTCTGAAGTGAAATCTAAAAGAAACGTTAAAGAAAGTGTTAACATTTCCTTTTTTTTTTTTTTTTTTGCAGGTTAAGACACACTCTTTAAGACTCTACCACTGTACGTGGAGTAGATGCTTTACTTCATGATGAATATGTAGTGTATAAGTTACGTACCTGGTCTTGCTGGATGGGATTAGTGGGTTTCTAGAAAATATCTTCAGAAAAGTGCATTTCCTACGTGAGATAAGCTCTCAAAAAGCAATGTGAACAGTATGATTTCTAAAAACTTAACTGCATCAAGGACTCAGCTATCCAGGATTCATTGACTGAACCCAGGAAGGCTTCCTGAGCCCATGTGTCTGAAATACAGAGCATCTCTTCCTTTCTGAGCAAAAGTCTGAGGAGGTTTGAACCTCGGCTTCCCACCTTTTGGGGAATGTTAGGTCAGAGTATTGGTATTGTAAAGAGAAGGAAGGGGATCCCCTTGGTGTCTTTTCTTTGCAGGGAGTAAGTAGAAGTATACAGGAACCACAAAGAGTTGACACTATATCCAGTCCTCTTCAGTCAATGGCTGGCAGACAAATTCACTCTACCAGAAGCAGCCAAAGAGTAGGAAAGGATTGTTATATTAAAGCTGTCCTTTTAAGTCTGCTCTTACCCAACAGTCAGAAAAATGCATCAAGATGGAAATGTGTACTTGTGACCTTCTTTTCTTGTATTCCCAGTCCTACAGGTCTCCCAATCTTCATACCAGGTCTAAGGCAGAAGGCGTGAAATCTGAGTGTAACATATATTCTGTGATACCCAGTTCCCATTAATGAATATTCAGCCCTGCCAGAAATTCAACTCAGTATCAACATGGGGTCACAGGTAGTGCTCATCCCCTGCCATGGTTCCTATGGCAAAGAAACATGTTCCCCTATGGTTTCCCAAGTGTATTCCAGTAAAGTGTCAAATCAAGACACTAAAGCCTGGTGAGCCACCTGCTGGAACCAACAACAGTTCAGCATGGATGCAGGGAGTGTGAGGGCAGCTGAGGAACAGAGGAAGACAGGAGTAGGGGCACAGGAGGAGTGGTGGAGACACAGTCAAGATGCATACACATATCTAGGTTTATTCACGGGCATGTGACCAGAGGTGAGAAGGAAGCTCCGTAGAAATAGCACCGGGAGAAGGTGATTCAAATCTTCATTCACAGTCTGCTCTTGGGAACTCCCAGCTTGGTCCCACTAGACCAGACTGAAGCTATCAGAGCAAAATCCACTGCTATGTGCTTAGGACATGGAAACTGAAATAGGGCACTAGGAAGAAATACCTCTCAATCTCATATATGTAACATTGATTCCCCAGACAGAATTTCATTTACCATCTCCCTGATGTGTGTTGGAGACACACAGTGGGAGAAGGAGGTAAGTAGTAATGAAAGGAATAGAAGAAAGGGCATCCTTTACTTGCACACACACGCATAGGAGGAAGTTGAGTAGGAAAAGGGTACAAGTGTAATGTATTCATTGAGAATAACTCCCTCAAACAAGGAGAAAACAGCAGGAGAAAAAAATTGAGATGAAGGAAAATCATTCAACTGCAAAACACTTTGGAGAGTGGGAAAGATGTCCCCTAGGGCTTCACTTTGCACTTGAAAGGAGGAAGGGGAACTAACCAAACTGACTGGATACTAGAGGCTTCCTGCTCCCCTTGCAGTCATCATGCTGTCCAGCTGTTACACAGTCCTGCCTTGTTTACAACCTTTTCCCCCGCTGATGTCTGTATATGGGGAACATGGGTGTAAAAACAGCAAGCACTTCAAAACTTTTTGCTTAGTGTTTAGTAGAACAGGGGTTGAGACCAAGAACTCTCTTATATATTTGCTCCTTACCCACCAATAGAGCCTTTTGTGTATGCCCTTCTTCTCCTTTTTCTTCTCTTCGTCTTCTTTCCAAAGAAACTGAGAGTAATGGTTTCACTTTCTCCCAAATTCTGAATTAATTTCTCATGACCCCTTAAAGAGCTACAACAACAACAAAACCAACAAAACTCAAGCCCTATTGAATAAAAATATGTAAATATTTGGTTTTGAGTTTTCTTTTTAATGAGGCTTACAGGCAGGCTGAAGGATGAATCCTAGTTAGCTAATTTGGGTGAATCTCCAGTGGATAAAAACATCTTGGTGCTGAAATCTTCAAAACTAGCAAGACATAAGACTCCCTGACCAATTCCTTGAAAACTTATGAACTTTTCATTATTTCAGAGTTGCATTTTTTTGCTTACTGATGATTTTTGTTGTTTTCACTTATAGTTGCTACTGTCTCTAAAACAGTTTTAAAAAACTACACATGACGACTCCTGTGGTAACTGACATACATCCATGCACCTGAGAGCTAGGTACTGCAAACTTTAAAAACAATTCTGACAAGGAGCTATTCAGTGAGGTATGTCACAGCTAACGCTTCCTCTCTAGCAGAAACAAAACACCTAAAGACTCTATTAAAATTGCTCTCCTATGTAAAATTATATATCTTTACTATTTGGACAATGATGTTCTCTTTTTTCCCTGCTCTTTGGTTTTGTCAAAACTTGAAAATCTTTCGGATATAAGGGACAAAATTATAATCTTGTGAAAATTCAGGCATGAGAAATTGAGTTAATGCAATTTGCTTGATTCTATTTACTGATGACAGGTCTTTACTGCTTGACATTTTTCTCTCCACACGTACCCCAGCATTTGTCCAACTCTCCCTGCAAATGCAATCACACTCCAAAACATCACAAATGCCAAAAGTATTTCCATATATGTCTTGAGGTGGTCTTCTAAAGAAAGCAAATATTCTGCAGAAGTAGAAAAAAATGTGATGGAAATACATCTTAATTTTTAACCTCTTTTAATATGAAAGTTGATTAAAACAGAGATTTGAACCAAGATTGAAGAATAGCCGTGTATAATCTGCAAGTGGCTTTCCACAGCAGTATGCTGTTGCACAGTCTTTCAGCACCCTCTGCTGCTTAATCGATTCCCATATTTTTTGTATTTGCATGGAGCTTTCAGTCATTTTTTTACCTCTGTTTTGATGAGAAAAAATTATGCATATTAAAATTGCACCTAAAGCAATTAAATGATTGCTTGAATAGATAAACAGTGTGTGCAAATTTCCATGTAATTATTGTCCTTTGTCTCCTCAAGGAATCACAAGAAGACATCAGACTGTCCTGCTTGCTTACTGGTGACTTGTAGTGCATATTTCCTGCCATTACAATTGGACTTGGTGTAACAGAAATGTATCTGTTGCTTAAGCTGATGTTTTCTAGTTATGCAATTTTATTTCATAGCAATTATTTCATAGAATCAAAGAATCATTTAAGCTGGAAAGATCATTGAGTCCAACCATTAAACTAACAATGCAAGTCCACCACTAAATCATGTCCCTAAGTGCCACACCTACATGCCTTCTAAATACTTTCAGAGATGGTGATTCAACCATTGTCCTGAGCAGCCTGTTCCAATGCTTGACCACTCTTTCCACGAAGAAATTTTTCCTACTGTTCAATCTAAAACTCCCCTGGCAAAACTTCAGGTTGTTTCCTCTTGTCCTGTCTCTTATTATCTGGGAGAAGAGGCCAACCCTCACCTAGCTGCAACCTCCTTTCAGACAGTTGTAGAAAGCGATAGGGTTTCCCCTGAGCCTCCTTTTCTTCAGGTTAACCAATGCCAATTTCCTCAGCTGCTCCTCATATGACCTGTGCTCCAGACCTTTCACCAGCTCCTTCTCTGAACATGCTCCAGAACCTCAATGCCCTTCTTGAAGTAAGGAGCCCAAAACCGAACACAGGATTCAACGTGTGGCCTCACCAGTGTCGAGTACAGGTGGATGATCACTTCCCTAGTCCTTCTGGCCACATGATTTCTGCTACAGGCCAGGATGCCATTGACCTTCTTGGCCACCTGGGCACACTGATGGCTCATGTTCAGACAACTGTCAACCAATACCCCCAAGTGGGCAGCTTTCCAGAGACTCAGCCGTAGCACTGCATGAGGTTTTTGTGACTTAAGGGCAGGACCCGGCACTTCATCTAATTGAACCTCATACTGTTGACTTCAACCCATCAATCCAGCCTGTCCAGATCCCTCCACAGAGCCTTCCTACTTTCCAGAAGACCAACACTCCCACCCACCTTGGTGTCACCTGTAAATTTGCTGAGGGTGAACTTGATCCCCTTGTCTAGATCATTGACCACTGACTCAATCTCCTTGTCCAGATCCAGGACTGGCCCCAGTCAGGGGGAACACCACTAAAGACCTGCCGCCAGCTGGATGTAGCACCGTTTACCACCACGCTCTGGGTCCAGCCATCCAGACAGTTCTTAGCCCAGCGAACAGTGCACCTCTCCAAGCCATGAGCAGACAGTTTCTCCAGGAGAATGCTGTGGGAGACAGTGTCAAAGGCTTTACTGAAGTCCAGGCAAACATCCACAGTCTTTCCCTCATTCACTAAGCAGGTCACCTTGTCACAGAAGGAGATTAGATTGGTCAGGAAGGACCTGCCTTTCATAAACCCTTCATAAACCATGCTGATCCCCTGGTTGTCTTGTATGTACCAAATGACGGCACTCAAGATTATCTGCTCCATGACCTTCCCCAATACCATGGTCAGACTGACAGGCCTGTAGTTCCCTGGATCCTCTTTCTGACCCTGCTTGTAACTGGGCATCACATTTGCTAACCTCCAGTCAACTGTGACCTTCCTGTTTGACCAGGACCGCTGGTAAATGATGGGAAGTGGTTCAGTGAGTGCTTCTGCCAGCTCCCTCAGTAACCCTCAGTGAATCTCACCCAGCTGCATAGCCTTGTGTGTGTCTAAACGGTGTACCAGGTCACTGACCATTTTCCCTTGGATTATGGGGGCTTCATTCTGCTCCGCATCTGTCTCCCCACTCAGAGGGCTGGGTACTCGGGGAACAACTGGCCTTACTGCTTAAGACTGGGGCAAAGAAAGCATTAAGCACCTCTGCCTTTTCTTCATCCTTTGCTACCATTTCCCTCCATATCCAATAAATGATGGAGATTTTCCTTAGCCCTCCTTTTGTCACAAATGCATTTATTGAAACATTTTTATTGTCTTTTACAGCAGTAGCCAGATTAAGTTCTAGTTGGGCTTTGGCCCTTCTAATTTTCTCACTGCATAACCTCACAGTACCCTTGTACTCCTCCTGAGCTGCCTGTCCCTTCTTCAAAAGGTCATCAACTTTCCTTTTTTTCCTGAGTTCTAGAAGTCCAAGGTATCAGTTCTGCTGAGTCCCCTCCTTCCTTCTCTGAGAATTGCAAACTCAAACATTTTGTGATTACTGTGCCCAAGATCACATCACATTTCATACTGATTTTATATTTTATATATATATATATATGTTTTCATATAGCTCAATGTACTCTTTGTTACCAACATTTCCTACAGATACCTCTGGAATACTTTCCTTCCAAGATTTTTGATCATGTTCATCTATCAAAAATGCTGAAGGAAAAAAGTAGCTGGTATGCTTGCATTTTCTAGTTTTTATTGATGTATTTTCCATTTCTAAGTAAACTTTATAAAGCTTATCCGAGATAGCAGACAAATGTATATATTTAAACTATGTATTGGTCAAAATATAATATAAATGCAAACACCTGCACATTAATTAAGGCAGAACTTCCGTTAGTAAGGTACAATGAAGGGAAGGAATTATCTGTCAGAATATGTGTCAGAAGCATAAAAAATTCAGCGTCATACATTGTACTGACTAAAATGGTGAAGAGAAGTAAAGGTTAAGGGAATATTAACATATAAGATTATGCTGTTTTCAAGGCATCTCTGATCCCCAGGGGATTTTGGAAACCCTAGGTCTATATAGACTGCATCAAACATGGGAAGCTTAGGACTCAATCTGTAATTTTCTCTATAGGTATCCAGGGTATTAGATACCCATTTTTTTCTGTTCAGATATTCAGCCATGCGATTATGTCAGTCACAGATGGAATTACCCCAAGAAAATAAGATTATGAAATCTCCATTTGAAATTCTTTAACACTTGAAAGCACAGGTTTGGGGAATCTTTGTCAAGACAACTTCCTCCAGTACAAGTGGGATGACTTTCTGAGGGATCTGCATTAATACCTAGTGCCAGAAATAATGGTTCCTGTAGGTATGAATTATGCTACACCTACACACATAGTCCAACACAAACAGAACAATTCAGACAAGTCAGGCTGATTAGACCTCTCAGGTACTTCTAGTATGTGTTGTTTTATCTTTTGTGAGGGCAGTGCTTAGGTGTGAATCTTCTCAAATTGTTTGCTACTGGTCAGGAGAACACACTGTTGGCTCTGTTGTCTTCTTCATGAGTCTTGTTCCCAAGTGACACCTTAGAAGCAGGACATGGAGCTAGACGCTAATCACATGAGTGAATACTTCTCAGGAGGAAATTACAGAATGACTGTCAGATCCAAAACATTGTAGGCATGTGAAATAAATAGGGATTGCACAAGCCCAAAGCTACAGTCAAAGAGCCCTGTCAGAGGCTGCCAAATTCTGGAGGTACATGGGAGGATCTTCCCCTCTCAGCTGTAGCATCTGTCAGGCACTTGAAATCTGTGCATGTGCTGACTTTTCCTTACTTGAGCAGTTCAGTACCTCACTCCTGCTCCAGTCTCACCAGGGAGTCTGTTGCCCCACTGCAGCCAAATCTCACAGTTATGTGTTGCCTGATAAAGCTTCATACACTGACAGTCCTGTTATCACAAAATATATTGGGACACAGGACAGGAGAAGGCAACGTTCATCATCATACCCAGTCCTCCACCACCAGAGAAAATTAGCACAGGAGCACCAATTCAGGGCATAAAGGACTCAAGTCACAAAAGCTTTCCCACCATTAACAAATGTTAGACCTCCCAAGAATTTCAAGAGGTGCTCAAAAACAAACGCAGCAGTTTATTTTATTTTAGGTTTAGCCATAGTTATTAAATCTAGACCCTCAAGCTGTAGTTCGGGTGCCCATCTTTCAAAATAGAGTGACTAAGATCACTGACTTCATGACTGTGTATCAAAGATGGTGGAAATGAAAAGATTTATTTAGTAACAACAAAACTTTTAGAAACCAACTCCTAGTCAGTCAGATTGAAAAGAATTAAATGTGCATTGAAATGCACAGATCATTATTTTTGACAAGTCATTTGGCATATACTAAATTATCTTCCTGGAACAACAGGTGAGGAAACACGATTTTTAGTCTTGTTCATTTACCCTGTTTACTTCCACAGAAGCTGGCTCCTAAAAAAAGTTTACAAAATTAATTGATACATTTGATAGAATTGCCCTTTCCACCAGCACTGTGTGCACAGACTGTAACTCCAGATGTTACAGAACAGAGAATTAACAATTTCTCACATGTTTTCTTTTCCCCCCTTACAAATTAGCATTATAGCGATCTCTGTTCTGAAAGTCTCTATAAGCACGTCTTGCATCTGCTTTGCTGTGTGGGATTCTTCCAAAAGGTTCTAGATCATTGAAGCAGGCATCAAAAACTTCATCCACAGCTTTTTCAGCTGTTTCTTTGCTAACTTTTCTAACAGCCAGAATGGAACGAATTGCTCTGTCTCGTACACAAGTCTAAAGGGGAAAAAAGATAAAGAAAAATCTGACGTTATTAGTATAAATTTTTTCCAGATTTTGTCAAGTAGTAACTCCTACTACATAGGCAATAATTTTGTATCACAGAAGAGTCAAACAGTGCCTGTAATAAGTATTATAGTATAGTTTAGTTTTATCCTCTGTTAATTATGTGTTTTAGTTTTCCATGTACACATAAACCATGTGATAATTAAAAGACATTCCTCAGAACAGAAATTAAAACACAATTTGGCATTTTTGTAGGTATCAAGTATTTGTAAAACTTATCCTGCACACAAGAAAAATATGTCAGAAAGAAACAGACATAAATACCAGTTAGTTTCAAACTGAAATGCTATAAAACATAAAGGAATGACTTTTCTATTGGCATTCGATACCTCTCTTTATGGCAACTTATTCTTACAGTTTGTCTACAAAAACATAAAAAAAGATGTAAATATCAGCTACAAGCTACTGCCACTCTAACATGAGCAACTAATTGTGACTCAATCTGTAGGCTTCATTACTATTTACAAAAATTAATTCTCGTAAGACTTAATACACATGCTTATTCAGAAATCTTGTCATTCTGCTTCCTCCAGTTTTCAAATACTTTTAAAAAGAATGTTCCCACTACATTTCCTGCAAACCCTGTTTTTTGTCTGGTTCTTATTAGCCATCCATTGTCAATGGTATTGTTTTATGATATTACAAAGTATTCAGGAATTTCACTCCAATAAAAATAACATGCTGGGAAAAAAAATTAACATCAGTCATTAAAGGTTAGTTAAGAGAAAACAGCAAGCCCATGGTATCTACTTCTTTTTCTGATGTTTTTGGGTATGAAAGTGCAGAAGGCTGAGACCAAGTAGGTAACGATGGCTCATAAAAAATGATTAGACTTTAACATTTGCAGTCTTTACCTGATGATGCCCTTTCAATCCAAATTTAAACCTGGCTATTTCATTCATCAATGTACAGTCTCCACTGAGATTAGCAGCTCGAATCTATTGAGAAAAATATAAAGCCACAAGATCAGAGAAACACATGAAAACACAATGTCAAAAACGTTGTAACAAATTTTTTTCTTCAGTATTTTTCTGATGACTGCTGGTAGAGATTATTCCCAACGCCACTTTAGTTTCTTAAGTATCTGTTACCCTTTATATCCACCCTCTCAGCGTCAGTGAACTGCGAAGTATTACTACAGCAACCTTTCCAGGAACTACATCTCACATATTCCTACAGTAGAGATCATATGTATATGAACTGCTAGAAAAACATGGAAAGTAATATTCTCCCCAATCTATATCAGAAGTTGTTACAAGAGTCAGAAAGAAAGGCAGATACCTTTCAAAGACTACAGCTGCAATACCCAGAAGAGCAGTAACCCATCTGTTTTGCAAAAAACCACATTTAAATGAGTATGTATGGTTTAGCTTGTTAAATGTTTTGTTCTGTACACTGTAATTTCTTTTGTCTGCCAACTGTTCCAACTGTACCCTACCCGGTCTGTCAGGAAATGTAAATAAACTGTGATTTCCTACAATTAAGTACCAGAGTGAGAATAAATGAATGGAAAATATGAAAGGTAAGAATTAAAAAGCTATCAACAAAAAATGTAAACACCATGTAATAAAGTAAGTATCAGAAGACTTTAGGTAAACACATAATCTCAATGAGAGCAAGAACATGCACAATCTTGTTTTATATATATATTCTCTAAACTTGTGTTTGAGGCTTGCATGCTTTATTCTGCACTGTGTAAATGCTTAGACAAAAAAAAAGACAATAGTTAATAATTCTGAATTACTGTATTGGGTTTACATGGCAGGATGTTGGCAGTGAGATGCCTGCCAGGGTGGCTTCTGTGAGATAGGACAAGTGGTTGCCCCCATGTCAGAAAGAACCAGTTTTAACTGGTTCTAAAACAGACCCACCACTAGTCAAAGTTGAGACCATTAGTGGCTGCTTGTATCTCTGTGATGACATGTTTAAGAAAGGATAACAAGCGTTACAGGGCAGCTGTAGACAGAGACAGAGGAGTAAGAAAAATGTGAGGGAAACAGACCCACAGACACCAAGACCAGCGAAGAAGGAGGGGGAAGAGGTGCTCCAGGCATCAGAGGAGCACCTGCAGTCTGTGAAAGAACACAGTAGAGTAGAAATCCACACTGCAGTCCAAGGAAAACGCTATGACAGAGTAGACAGACATGCCCTGAAAAAAGTTGCAGCCCATGTGGGAGTAGATTTTCTGTCAGGCACTGTGGGCCATGGGGGAGCAATGCTAGAGCAGTCCATCCCCAAAAGACTGTACGCTGTGGAAAGGACTCAAGTTAGAGCGGGTCTTGAAGAATAGCAGCCCAGGGAAAAGACTCAGAGCAGTTCACGAAGGACTGTAATCTGTGGGAGGGACCTCACATTGAATCACGAGAACAGAGTGAGGGTGAAGGAGCAGCAAAGTGTTATGAACTGACCACAGCTTGCATTCCCTGTCTCCCCATGCCACTTGGCAGGTTAGGAGATAGAAGAGCCAGGAATGAAGGAGTGAAGTTGAGCCTGGGAAGAAGCTAAGAGGAGGGGGAAGGTATTTTTAGTTCTATTTTTCACTATCGTATTCTGTCATTAATTGGTAATAAATTAAATTAACCTTCTCCAAGTCAAGTGTATTTTTGCCATGACAGCAACTGGTGAATGACCTCCATGTCCTTATCTTGATCCATGAGCTTTTGCATCTTACTTTTGTCCCCTGTACCATTGAGGAGGGGAAGTCAGAGAATGGCTCAGTGGGTTCCTGGCAGCTATACAGAATGGCTTTATTGATACCACATAAGGTTACTTCATTAAGTCTTGCCTATAAAAAGATAATAAGTGACAGTAGCTCTTTTCTACAGCACATATGAATTCAATTAATGAATTAAAATGAATTTTTATGAAATCTGATTTGTTCAGTACCAAACTCATAATTTTGGTTATCTCACATACTATTTATAGCTGAAACTTGTGCACATCTAAAGTCTAGATCAAATAAGTTCTCATTAAAAACAAACAAATCAACCAACCCACAACGTAAAAAAACCCAACCAAACCAGAAACAAAGCCACCATAATATTTTTATGTATTTTTAAAAAAAAACAGTAAAAAAATACCTAATTCACAAAGTCATGAGTAATACTTTCATAAGATTAATCATAAGAGTTTTTCTGTGGCCAAACAATATGGATTATATCAGAAATGAAATAAAAGCACGCAAATACACATGGATCATATACACAAGAGGAATCCTTCCCAACCTGCGATCCATTTAATTTCACCTCTTAAAGCATCAATTATTAAAGCCTTTTAAGCAGAAAATGTGCTCTGAAATCACAGAATCATAGAATCATTTGGCTTGGAAGGGACTTTAAAGATCATCTAGTTCCCATTCCCCTTCCATGGGCAGGGACACACTAGACCAGGTTGCTCAGAGACCCATCCAGTTGACATGGAGTCATAACTACAGTGTACTATTAGCAATATCACAATTATTCAAAAAATGAATGTGACAGGAAAAGACAAGTTTGTTGTTAATAAAAAAAATCTAAACAAAAATAAGGTTACTGTAGTACTGTGAAAACTACCCAACACACCAAGATTTGCACAGGAGAAAAAGAATGCTATAAACATTTGAATAATGTGGGAATATGTTTTCCCTTCTAACTACTCTCATCTGTCAATAAGCACTTCGTGCTACGTCTATACTTAAAGTGATCATTCTACTTATAGGACATTAACTTACTAATATTTGTGAAAACCAAGTATTTGTTTTCTGAATGAAGCTATTTAGGTTGACCTGACAGAAAGGACAAAAAGGATCAAAATAAGTGAAGTGTGTGTAACAGACCATATAACATGAAGCATCTCTAACAACCAGCAGTAATTAATAAAATGACATTAGAAGCATTTTAACTTACCTCTGAGCATGCCAAGTGCTTGACGTTTTTAAACCAATCTACGTGTGCACGGCAGTGATCAAATGCATGAATCAATTCATGTGTGACCACCCGGTTCATATGGGATTGTTGGCGAATGTTGTTCTGACACAGAACAATCTGAGGAAGAAGAGATAAAAGAACCCTTTTCAACAGGTTTCAATACCTCCCTTACTTCTCAGAGCGCACATCACCTACAGCATTTAGTGTCTTTAGATCATTGTTTTTCAACATTAACGGCCTTATCATTCTGCAGTATATTAGTTCCAATATAGAATCACACAGAATACGCTGAGTTGGAAGGAACCTACAAGGATAATCGAGTCCAACTCCTGGTCCTCCATCTCCAAGAGTCACACCATGTGGCTGAGAGCATTGTCCAAATGCTTCCTGAACTCTGACAGGCTTAGTGCTGTGACCCCGTCTATGGGGAGCCTATTCCAGCACCCAACCACCTCTGGGTGAAGAACCTTTTTCTAATATCCAATCTAAACCTCTCCTGACACAACTTCAGGACATTCCCTCAGGTCCTATCACTAGTCACCACAGAGAAGAGATCAATGTCTGCCCCTCCTCTTCCCCTCACGAGGAAGTTACAGACTGCAATGAGGTCTCCCTTCAGTGCCATGGAACATCTTTCATTTATCTTGTTTTCATTAGTAATGCAAATATCAGTGTCGGTAAATTTAATCCTAGTAACAAAACACTAAAAAAATTGTAGTACTTTGAAAGGGGGCTAGGTCCAACATCTACCTGAGATGTGGCAGCATCAAAACCTCCACTGACACAGCCATCGCAGTTTTCACAAGAAAAGTGCCGGTCATTGAAGACAGTGCTGAAAGGCCCAAACAAACAAAGTTACAGAAAAGAATTTGAAAAACATCAGTCACTAGTTACAACAGTGATGTTACTACACAGAACAAGATGAATTAGTTTACATACCAACCAGATTGCTTCATAGCCTCAAGGAGCAGTTGAGCATATGGATCTAGAAAAACATTGCTGCAATCAATTTCTCTAAATCCCTACATTCAAAACAAAAGTTCTGAAAGTCATCTATAAAATCAAAATACAAACAGAGTCAAAGAAAAAAAAAACAAACAAGAAAAGCACTATACATGCAAATTCATACTTTGCAGTATTTAACCTCAATACAATGCAACAGGCATCTGTTACAAGTCTGACTATGTGAAGTGATACAGAATCATAGAGTGGTTTGGGTTGGAAGGGACCTTCAAGATAATCTAGTCCCAATCCCCCGCCATGGGCAAAGATACCTTCCACTAGACCAGGTTCCTCAGAGCCCCACCCAACCTGGCCTTGAACATTCCCAGGGATGAGGCACCTGCAACTTCTCTGGGCAACTGTTCCAGTGCCTCACCACCCCCAGAGTAAGGAATTTCTTTTGAATATATAACCTAAATTTCCCCTCTTTCAGTTTGAACCCATTACTTCTTGTCCTATCACTACAGTTTGTGATGAAGAGTCCCTATCCAGCTTCCTTGTAGGCTCCCTTCAGATACTAAAAGGCTGCTATGAGGTCTCCACAAAACATTCTCTTCTCCAGGCTGAACAGCCCCAAGTGTCTCAGCCTTTCTTTGTAGGAGAGGTGCTCCAGTCATGCTATCAACTTGGTGGCCCTTCTCTGGGCTCCCTCCACCAGTTCCATCTCCTTCTTATACTGGGGGTCCCAGAGCTGGACACTGTAATCCAGGTGGGGTCTCATGAGAGCAGAAGAGAGGGGGAGAATCACACCTCCCTCGACCTGCTGGCCCCACTGCTTTTGATGCAGCCCAGCATTCAGAGTCAAAGCTGTTCAGGAATCAAGTCACTCCTGACTGATAGTTATTCTACTGCTAGTATAAACAGAGCGACTTACAGTGACCATCGTTTGCTGCTAACATTCATCAATATCACACAGCGAAAAGGGCATAAATGCACAGAAACTGACAAATCATCACAATTTCTCAGTGAAAAAAAAAAGTAGAGAAGGACTTTCTGCTAGGGAAAGAAAACGCCCTCTTGGTTACTTTCGAAATAACTTGTGTTAAGCAAAACCAGCGTGTTCATAAAGCAGCAGCCCCATTCAGCCACCTGCTGGGGTCCGTCCGCCGCCCCGGGGCAGCGGCAGCGGAGGGGGCGCAGCTCCGGCACCGAGACCCCGCGGCACAAGGTCACAGCGGCGGGACACGGGCGGCACGAGTCCCACGCCAGGGCCCCCGCTGCGCCAGGGCCGGGCCCGCCGGGGCACGGGGAAGCGCTTACTCGTTTCCAGGGTCATCCTCAGCATCAACTGACACTTGTTGTGGAAGGTGAAAAGGCTGCGGACCAGGAAGCTCTGCGGCTTCTTGTTCCGATCTGGGAAGAGCCGATAGCCGAAATCATCCTCCTCCACCGCCCCTTTCTTCTCGGCCGCCGGCGGCGAGTCACCCTCCCCATGCTCCATGGCCGACTGTGCTCCCCCGCTCCCACGGGTCCCCGTCCCTGCGGGACAGGGGACAGGGCTCAGAGCTCAGGGCAGCGGGCACCGCGCCGGGCCGGGTAACGCCAATCGCCGCCCGCGCTCCCGACACGTGGGCGGGGGCGGGCCTGGGGCGCAGGCGCTGTCGGCTCCGGCCGCTCCCTCCGCCGTCCCGCTCCGGGGTCGCGCTGCATCCGGGGCGGGGCCTCGGCCGCGCAGGGAGTGCGAGGGGCGGTGGAGGGGCGAAGGGGCGACACCCGGAGCAGGTGAAGCCGGGAGGGACGGGACGAGCGGGATGTGCTGCGGTGCTTGAGCCCCGCGGTGCCGCCGCTCCGGGGTCCAGTGGCGGCCCGGCCGCGCGGGGTGACGCGGGAGACGAGGGGAGGGGGAGCCCACCCTGACGGAGTCAAGGCCTCGCTTGTAACTTGGGGGCGGTGCAGCGGCGGGTGTTGAGGCTACAGGGGGTTCTCCGCCTCGGGGCCTCCTGCGGCGCGGCCTGGGGAGCCGCTCCCGGCGGGCCCGCGCTGCCCCGGGTGCTGTCGGCCGGGCCGTGCGGCTGCTCCCCCGCAGAGCCGCGGGAACCGGGCGGCTCTCGGGTGTTGGGGAGGGCCCAGCTCTGAGAATCCAATAAAAGCGCCTTGAAAGGGTGTAAGAGCTGTACTGTGAAACGGCCGCTGTCACCGCGTGGATTAAGGTTGTTGCTAAACTGGTGGGTGACGGAGCAAGCTTACATTATACACTGGAACGAAACAGCCGGAGAAGAAACAGACAGATTTCATGTTAGATTTCCACATGTTTAGTGGAAACTGTTTCAGTCAGTCATGGCAAAAAGAAAAGTTCAGCGGATCACAGCGCATTTTCTCTCATCTTTTGAAGTGTCTTGTTCTAACTACCATTGGCCAGGATACACAAGTCTGTGTGGAGTATTTGGTGTGTTCATGCACAGGTTTCACGAAATTATTAGGCTGAATATTAAAGAGACAGTTCTGTATGGGACAGCAGTTGTAGGTGGGAAAAAAAACCCCAGTAAGCACCTTTATTGGAAATGTGATGAAAGATACGCATTTTTTGCTTCATCCAAAGTTTTTTTCTGCTTTGTTTCAAATAGACCAACTATTTAGAAGACTTCAAGAAAAATAAGTTGTTCAGTGTAAGTGTGTTACCACCTGTGTATAAACTAGGAAGAAGCACAACTGCTGCAGCAGGCCATCTACTCAGCTGCTTACTTCTGTGGATGTAAAAACATTTCTACTTTGGTGGCATTAGTTTGCTAGTTATAATACAATGTGGTTTTCCATCTCTTTGAGACCCTTGTCTATGAATATGGATTGTCTCTTGTACTGCAGAAATCATTAACTTTATTTGGCTCAAAAATTTTTATGTTTCTGTGATATTAGGTTGTTATCTTACTAGATGTTAAAAATAATGTTAAATAAAAGATGTTAAATAATTTAGTCTTTTTTTCCCTTAAATATTTTATGCGTACTATCTCTGTAAATAGTTTATTTATACTTACATGAGGCTTGTAACAGATCCTGAAGCTTTCAGTCGAGAGGTTATAGTTAGCAATCATTTAT
Source organism: Corapipo altera (assembly GCF_003945725.1). NCBI lineage: Eukaryota > Metazoa > Chordata > Aves > Passeriformes > Pipridae > Corapipo > Corapipo altera. The sequence goes on from NW_020884873.1 coordinate 36,426,137, forward strand.
AACTCTCCCTCTCTAAGTTTGTATTTAGCTCATCATGAGTTACTTAATCATGGTTGTTTTCAAAACATGATTGCTTCATCCTTTCAGATTTTTGTGATATGAACTGTACAAACATGGGGTTTTTTTCTGAATTGTAACCAAGATTTTTATTTGTAATATTACTTTTTAATTGGTACTTGATATTTTTGATAATACAACTTCCTCACTTAAGATAGTAAAATTAAGAGCAAAATTTATGATGACTATTTAGTTAATAATTATTAAGTTTTGGGGACTTTCTGGCACTTTCAGGATTACCATTGACTTGTTGGGCGCTTTTAGTCAGGAATGCATGACTTGTTTGTTATGATATACTTTGTTATATCTGAATAATGTCTTCCCTTCATATTTTCAGTGGCGTTTAAACTGTGTTTCTTTTTAGTCTCTTAGTATTTAAGGTTCCTACTATGCTATTGGGAAGCCTTACTTGCATATAAGTCAGACTTCTTAATTTTTAAATAGGTGGCTTCTTTCTCTCTATACTTTCAAGTTCTTTTTAGAAAGCTTTCTTCCTTGAATTTTGGCAGATTACAATGAATGCACCGAATAAAGCAGTAGAACTACAGCTGCAAATGAAACAAAATGCTGAAGAGCTGCAAGATTTTGTGAGAGAATTGGAGAGCTGGGAAAAAGATATTAAAGAAGTGGATTCTGAACTAAGGAAACAGAGTGGGGTCCCAGAAGAGGTAAAAATCACAAGACCAGTGTCAACTTAGCTATTCATAATGTGATAGTGTTTATAATAATTACATGTTGCTTTAGCAAAATTACATTTGTTGACTTAAAGTATGTGAATAGAAGGTGTTAACTAACCCAGCTGACTTGTTCTTCATCTGAAGTAGACCAAAGATTCCTCTGTAAACTGTTCCACCAACAGAACTGTGGGTAGTAGCCTCTGGAGGTGATGAGGCCAGTAAATGTTTAGTCAGTTTGGGGTAGATTTATGAAAATATTTCTATTGGCAGCATCAGTATCACTTTGTTTACTGCTGAACTTTAATATATTGAAATTATTCTTCAGTTATACTCTGCATGTATGCTATGTGTTGAAAGATTTATACTTGTTCTTAGTGGTTTTGTGGAGTTCATGAGAACAGCTTGCTGGATGGATTTCTAAAATAAAACTAGTCAGTGGATACGTACTGGATGTATCTAGATATAGGTACTATAGATTCTTCAATGCAAGTGACTTTCACACATCTGTTTTGTATTAAATTACTTAATTTAGAATTTACCACCAATTCGAAACAAGGCTTTTAAGAAAAAGAAGAAAAGCAAAAGTAACGTCCCTTCAAAGATAACGTCTGAAGAAAACAAGAAAAACAAGATCAAGTCCTATGATTATGAAACATGGGGAAAACTTGATGTGGTGAGTCAGAATATTTGCTTTGTTACCTGAATCTTGTCCTCAGCTGATTCTGTGTTAAAATCAAATTTTGTTAGAGTACTGAGAGTTCAGTCTACAAGATGGTCTCTTACTGTGCTGGGTACTGTATAAACATAAAATAGCTTTCTCCTAAAAAGGTTATGTGGTTAGTATTTGGAATATTGATAAATGCTTGGTTTTCTATTGACTGTGCTTTTATCCAGCAGATTGAATTTGAGTTTAAGGAAAAAAAAATCTATGTTGACAACAGGTCTATGAAAAGGTCATAATTCTAGTAGAATTTAAGACTAAACACAGCTGCTAGTATTAAAGGATAGTTCTCTCACTTTTGAAATGTGGAATACTGCTTAGTAGAGAGGCGTAAAGATTTTTGAAAACACATAATTTTCTGAAAGTCTTACTTTTTATTATTTTACACTGTTGAATTATAATGAAGGTAATAGGTGGTTTGGGTTTTTTTCTGATTTCAGGATAAAATACTTGAAGAACTCGATAAAGAAGATAGTACTCATGATTCTGTATCTCCAGAATCAGACTCTGAAGAAGATGGAATTCGTATAGATGCAGAAAAGGCTCTTGCGGAGAAGGAAAAGGTTATAGCATTATAGATATGTGTTACTGGCAAAGTAGCAATTTAGATGTAGGAGCATTTGTAGTTTGTTTTAAAGATCATCCACTGAGACCACACATCTGGTAGAAGAATTTCCTATCTGGAAATTTTTATGTCTCTTTTCCTGCCTATTCCAAAATAGAAAATTCCTACTGCAATTCTCTTTCTTCTCATCACAAATAGCAGCAAGCCTGTCAGATTCTACTTAATGGATGCTTATGATGATAAATGTGTTGGTGATTTTTTACTTTGAGAAGTTGAATTACTATATAGAATTGCCATATAGATCAAGCAGTTTTTTACCTGAACAAAACGTCTGAATGCCCCAAACTAAATACCCAAGGATTTAGAGACAGTCCCTTTGTGGGGCCAGTACATCTGGGAATGACGGATGAACTTGTATGTCTCCTCTGCCTTAGTAATGTCAAGTTTGTACCAATTCTATTTTACCTAATAAGGTGGGATACAGAGAGAGATCTATCTCGTGATTCATTGGCATGAGAAACAGGCTAAGTTGTGCAGCAACTTGTGTGGTTTGGAGAAAGTTCTTTGTTTATAAGCAATTACCTAGCCCATCTGTCAGTGCATGCTTTACTTCATAAGAGTTTTAGTTTTGGTTTGGTTTTTTGTAAGTTTTTTTGTGGGTTTTTGGGGATTTTTTGGGGGGTTCTGCTGTGAAAATTCCTAAACGTGTAATCTGCAGTCTGCACTGAGTAATTGAGGTGTCATTGCCATTATATCATCTTGACTGCAGTGAAGTACTTGAGGGTGCAAGAGATAAAAGTTGTGTCTCAAAGGAGGGAGAAATTACAATAATTATCTTGGAAAACAGAGGTGCCTAATCTAGTTACTAAAAACTTTTAAAAAATTAATTCAGTCTTTAAGCAGCTGTGTATGTGCTTGTCACAGGTTTCTGGAAATGACCTACAGATACCGAAAATCAATATTTTGTAAAATCGCGTCATGAGCTATATCATGAGAACTATTTAATATGTGGGATACTTAGAATATATTAGTTTAAAAACAGGTTTCACAGTAAAATAGCACTTCTTGAAAAACGTTGTACAAAAACATTTGAGCATTCTAAAATACAAAATTTGATTTTCTATTTTTTTTCACCAAAAATTAACAATGTTTCTGCCAATGTAAAGTAACTTACTGAAAAGGCTTTTTTCTGTTTGCAGGGTAATAGCTACTTTAAACAGGGAAACTTTGATGAAGCTATAAAATGCTATACTAGAGGGATGCATTCTGATCCATACAATCCAGTATTGCCCACAAACAGAGCATCGGCTTTTTATAGAATGAAAAAGTAAGACTTGCATTGTTAAATCTGTAATGTTTTCTTACTTGAATTGCTACCTTCAGATTTTTGGTCTGGTTTTAAGTCTTGATTATATATCATACTGTGATACAGTCTATGTAAAACTACTGTTGCAGACTACTTTCCAATTTCGAAGTAAGATAGGAATCACTAGGATAAGGAATCTGGTGGTAGTCTCCCTCATCTGTTTTTCCTCTGCTTTCATGCTAGAAGTTCACTGTCTTCTATGTTAGAATTTAACGCTTGAAGAAAAAAGAGAAAGAGGAAGTTCACCATCTAAATTGCCGTTCAGATTCAGAGAGCTCTGTTTCTAAGGCTTTGACCTGTTTTGGGGTAGAAAGGTTACAGAGGAGTTGGTTATTTTTTCTATGGCAGTAGTGGTTGTTGACCTCTGTTTTCCTTGTTTTGATGTATTCTAAATCAAGAGATGTTTAAATACTGTTCTGTGTCTCTTCTGAAGTATGTAAAGTTTCCATGTTATCAAGAACCTAGGAAGGTTCAAGTAAGATAAATTGCTGAAGTTTTGGGGTTTGTTACCTAGATGTGTCCAAACTCCTCATTCATTTTTTTATAGGTTTTCTGTTGCAGAATCTGACTGCAATTTAGCACTTGCTTTAGATAAAAATTACATTAAGGCTTATGTGAGAAGAGGGGCTGCTCGTTTTGCTTTGAAAAATCTTCAAGGTGCTAAAGAAGGTAGGTCTTTTTAAAATTCTTTCCTCAGAATACATATAAACTGTTCATCTGTCTGCTTGATTAGGACTTGTGTGATCTGCTTATTTGAGGTAGGAATTTAATTTTTGTTTCCTATAAACAAAGAAATGAAATACCCTGTTGCATAAGTTCAAGTGGCAAGTCCAAATGATTGCTGCAGATGTTAGTAGTTCTAGAATAACTTAGCTTTAAATGTCTTAGAATGATATATTCCTCACAGTATCAAGCTTCTTGAGTAACTACAAAAAAAGGATTATCTCAAAAGAATGCTCTTACTGGTCTGTCCTTCTTACCTGAAACATATTTTTCTGGTCTTCTGATAGATTATGAAAAAGTTTTAGAGCTGGATGCAAACAACTTTGAAGCTAAAAATGAACTGAAGAAAATTGATCAGGTAATAAGATTAATAGACTCTAGCATAAATTAATACACCCTGTTCAGTTTATGTCTTTATCAGTCTGTATTTATAACAAGAACTGATTCAACAAATTCTTGTGCGTTTTATGGCCTTTGAAGTTCACTGAGATCAACATCTGTAATTGAGTTACTTTTGGATAAACTAGCACATATACAAACATCAGTGTAATAGTGAATCAGCAGACTATGACTATGTGTACACCACCTGGGGTTTTTTGTTTGGTTTTGGTTTCTTTGGTTGGTTGGGTTTTTTTTAATTTTCCCTCATTTTCTACTTCCTGTGTTAATGCTTCTTTCAGTCAAGCTCGGTACAAGGTAGCACAACACGAGAGAACCTCTGTGTTCTCTTGGCAATTAAAACTGAACAGCTAGCCTGCTTGTAGTCCCACTGATTGCTGTGGTCAGCCAAACCAGGAAGTTGTTTTAAGCCTAACAGAGCATAATACTCCACTGCAATTCTGATCCCTTTCATGACAGGGAGAGAATGTTGATTATGATGACTTACGAAATATAAACTCACCTCTCAATGCTGTATAAATATCCTTATACCTCTTTAACTGTTTTTTGGAAAGTGCTTGAAAAATATGTTTTCGGAATGAAGACACAAAGTCTCGAGGAATTGAAGAAATAAATGATTTGTGGATTGCAGTATATACAAACAGGTTTCTTGAGTCATTTTGCATTGTGCTTCAGAAATTACATACTTTTTATTTACCAAGTATTATTCTGACTTGCAGTCGCTCATAGAAATACATTTTCAAGAAACAATTTAAAATGGTCTCTTCTATTTGTATTCAATTTACAACACAAGGATTTCGTATAAAGTTTGGCAGATTTTTGCATCTTAAAAATTCAGAATTTATAATTTATGTTCTGAAAATGTGTAAGCGGGGAAATACTGAGGGCAAAAATACATCTTTGCAGGCTCTGTCATCAAAAGAAGGTTCAGAACAGAAAGAGTTTGAAGATGTCAGAACAGGATTAACGGATGGAGAGAAGCAGCGCATTGAAGAGCTGCAGCTCAAGCAGAAGGCTATTGCAGAAAAAGATCTGGTAAATCACAGGTTCAGGTTGAACAGGAGAAACCTAGTAAAAAAAAGTTGTGTTGTGATAATAGCTATGCAAATGTATAAATTAAACCTGATGCTATCTTGAACTTCATAAATGCAATGTCCTTGATGTAACCTTAATTGTTTCTCGTTTTGGGCTCTGTAGGAAGGTGAGTGGATTCTGTTTGGATTCTTCTTGAGGAATAATTATGCAAGGTAGCTTTTATGGCCCAAATTGCATATGCTAAATTTCAAATATGTGGTAAGACAAGTAGAACCTGAACTGCACTTTACAAAGTTCCCATTTCTCCATTATTATATTCATCTTGCTTCTGACCGCTGCTTGTCCAAGTAGAGTTGTGGACTATTTCTTGTGGTTTTAAACCTTTGATTACATAGTGGAAAGTACTTATAAGACAGACTTTTAGTGTGCAGGCAGCAATGACAGTAAAAACATATTTCTGGATACATAGTCTAACTCAAAGTTGGCTTATTGATTTCTCCCTCTCACCACTCTTTCAATTAAGAAATAACATTACCAACTAAACCAAAATTTTGTATCTGTTCACTTACCTAGCTATGTAACTTCTGACTTGTTATCAATATTCAGATTTGTTTTACTGGTTGTGAGAAGTAATTAGTAGGAAAAGAATGAAACCCTACATTAAGTAGGTAAAAGGAACAAGAGTCTGAATAGATCACAGAACAGAAATTTCAGTCTCAAATTGGTAGCAAAGTTGACTCACTGCAGGCCTGTTCCTGGCAACATGGATCTTGTCAAATCTGAACTGTGGCCTTTCATTTTTTGCCAGTGAGTAGAGTAGTAGCAGAGAAGATACGTGGCCTCATAGTAGTTCTGAGAAGCAAAAGATAGTTTTAGTCCCCAAAAACGAACAAAAAAGTAATATAATTTTCTTGTATGGAGCATTAATTACAAAACAACAACATTTGGACCCAGGTAATATTTGGGGATAAGATTCATGGATGTAGCAGGACAAAGGTGGATTTGTGCAGTGCAAAAGTCACCTTGAAAGGGGAATTATAAAGGTTCAGGTCATGTTTAAATTTGGGGGTTACAGGATGGCTTATCCTGCACATCAAGCATCAAGATAAATAAGAAGTTGTAGGCTTACAAGTCTGCCCTTAAAAGTTTGCCACGTGCAGAGTTTTAATCCTGTATTAAAAAGTATTAGAAAGAAGTAAGGTACCTTTTGTGTTCTGCCTAGATATGAGGAAAGAAACCATAAATGTCTGCCTTGATATGGGTGTTCTTTATGATTTGTGATGTTGTGACCCTGTCTGCTGAGAGGACTCATTGCACTGGATCTTTCTTAATGCTCTTTTTTTCTGACCTAAATATTCCAGGGTAATGGTTATTTCAAAGAAGGAAAGTACGAGGCTGCAATAGAATGTTACACCCGTGGTATCGCAGCAGATGGCGCCAATGCGCTGCTGCCGGCTAACAGAGCCATGGCCTACCTAAAGATTGAGAAGTAAGTGGCGTTGCGAATGCTGTGTTGTTTGTTTGATGTGAACTAGACGGAATAATGATCCAGTAGATTTTCATTCAGGTTGAGTTATTGTCGCTCCTTCTAGGTCTTGTTAGAATTCAGTATAGAATAAATCATGTTGAAAGCAGTAAAGGAAGAGGGAACAAATTTGAGTGTGACCTTGCAATGTATTATGTAGGAAAAAGTTCTGAGAGAATAAAATAGCACCAGTATGAAATTATAGTTTCTAAAGTTGGATTTTTTTTCTTTTATGTGCATAAAATTCAGATAGTCACCTTTCTGAAAGGAACTGCCCGAACCTTTGTCTTTTTTGACTATAAAGCATGCTCAGCTACTAATGTTGCACTGTAAAAAGAAGTGGATTATAGCTTTTGACTTCAAAGGGAATGAACAGAAGCTTTTTCTGGAAAATGTGATCTTTTAAACTATTTTGTTAAGTTCACTAATGGAGACATGTATGTGTAGTTTGTTTATTTTTAATTAAGCTTTAGCCAGATAACCTAGAAACAGTAGGAAATGCATGCTTTTCAGCAAACTAGATAAGTTCCATATGACCATTTTTGAAGTCTGAACTTTTTTTGACTCCCTGATGGTGTGGTAATTTAAAACTTTCAAGATGGTAGCATGAGAAGCAGAGAGCTCAGTGTTATGTTCTGTGACAAGGTTGGGTATCTGTAGAGACAGTACATCGATCTCAAATTAGGATATTGTAAAATAGGTTGCATGGGTAGTATTTCTGACACAACACTTATCATTTAAAGTACATCATAATGCAAATAATATTCTCTGAGAGTCAGAGGAAGTGATACTTTAATTGAATTGCCAAGCAAGCAAATCGATTCTGTATGATAACTCCGTGTATCGTGAGTCTTTACATTTGGAAGAGAATCAAACATAAAATGAAACAGAAGCTCATTGGTATTCATACAAACTGCTAGTATCTATAAGAACTGCAAATAAAAATTAATTTCAATAAATATAGTGATAGTTTGAAGAAGAAGAGGAATGAATGAAAATACTTTAATGAGCACATAGTGGAATCATGATCTAATATAACTAAATACAAATGGGATGGAAAAATTTGATCTTAAAATGAAACAAATGACATTAATGCAAGGATATACTGAACTTTCCATTTTGAAATAGTTAAGGATAAGTCACAGAAATTCAGATGTAGAAAAATTTATTCTCATGTTTGCTTGCTTCTCCTTTCTTGTACTTTTTCTTTGTTTGTAATGGTATTTCTGGTTTTCAGAAGAAAACCATGGTCCTGACTTTGATTTTAAGGCTATTGAGTGTTTAAGGTGGCCTCTGCTCTGACAAGCTTTAAACATTTATTTTCACAAAGGAAGTGAATTTTTTTATTATGAGATACCAAAAGATTTGACTCAAATTTCAAGGTGTTGAAAAATCATATTTTATGAGTTTTGGGGTTTTTTTACATTTTAGCTTAGTGACATGTATATCTATGTAGGCAATTAGGATCTACCTTTATATTTTAATTGGTTTGGGTAGCTCTGTCTTTTCAGTTGAAACTTCCTGTTGAAACTGATTATTAATTTTGTACTACTCTTTTGCTGAGATATGAAGAGGCAGAAGATGACTGTACACAAGCTCTGCTCTTAGATGCCTCCTATTCTAAAGCTTTTGCCAGAAGAGGAGCTGCCAGAGTTGCTCTTGGAAAGCTAAAAGAAGCTATGCAAGGTATGACTTTGACTTAGCCTAAATGTGGCAGGTAAGAGATCAGTATAAGGTCATGCTGATTTTTTTACTCTGACTAATCAAGATTATCAGTGCAAAAAGGAAAAACTGAGGGATTTAGTTGGGTTTCACTGAATATGTATAAAAACTCTTGTGTTGGTATCCATGTGTTGGGAAGACAGTTTTGTGTGAAATTACAACTGTTGTTGTTGTTTATGATAAGTAGTAAGAAATAGTTTGAAAAATTTGTTTAAAAAGTGGGTCATGGTATAAGCATTAGGATGACCTGTGAGTGGACACTGAGGTAAGCTGAGAACTGAATGAACAACAAATCCCAGAGGGTTGTAATCTGTGTCATAGGCTCTAATTGGAAGCCTATCACTAGTGGTATCCCCCACAGTTCAATACTGGGCCCAGTATTGTTTAACTTATTCATCAGTGACTTGGATGAAGGGGTAGATGCCTCCTCAGCAAGTTCCCTGGTGACATAAAGCTGGAAGGAGTGGCCGATATCCCAGAGTGCTGTGCAACCCTTCAGAAGGACCTCAGCAGGTTGGAGAGATGGGCAGAGAAATTCAACAAAGTCAAATGCAGGGTCCTGCACCTGGGGAAGAATAACTCTATGCACCAGGACACACTGGGGGCTACCTGCTGGAAAGCAGCTCTACAGAGAAAGACCTGGAAGTTCTGGTGGACAACAAGCTGTCCATGAACCAGCAGTGTGCCCTTGTGGCCAAAAAGGCCAGTGGTATCCCAGGGTGCATTAGGAAAGGCATTGCCAGCAGGTCGAGGGAGGTGATCCTGCCCGTCTTCTCAGCCCTAGTGATGCCACATTTGGAGTGTTGTGTCCAGTTCTGGGCTCCCCACTACAAGAGAGACATGGAGCTCCTGAGCAGGCCCAGTGGAGGGTGAGAAAGATGATTAAGGGACTGGAGCATCTCTCTTAGGAGGAGAGGTTGAGGGAACTGGGCCTGTTCAGCCTTGAGAAGAGAGATCTGAGAGGGGACCTCATCAATGAGTGTATCTGAAGGGTGGGTGCCAAGAGGATGGATCCAGGCTCTTCTCAGTGGTGCTGAGCATTAGGAAAAGAGGTGATGGGAACTGAGGCACAGGCAGTTCTACCTTAATATGAGGAAGAACTTCTTTACTGTGTGGGTGACAGGAACAAATTCCCCAGAGAGGTTGTGGAGTCTCCCTCACTGGAGATACTAAAGAACCATCTGGACACAATCCTGTGCCATGTGCTCTTGGATGACCCTGCTTGAGCAGGGAGGTTGAACCAGAGGACCCACTGTGTTGCCTTCCAACCTTCCCCATTCTGTGATTCCATGACTTACCTGCCTTTAATTTAAGAGCTATGAAAGGAAAATAGAAGGTTTAAAAATCTTCCATGAGTACACTGTAATTTGTAAAATCCACAATTTATATGTTGTTTTTCACTCAGATTTTGAAGCTGTTCTGAAGCTGGAACCTGGAAATAAACAAGCAATAAACGAACTCACTAAAATAAGGAATGTATGTATACTTACACAAGTTGGGTGGTTTTTTGTTTCTTTGGGAGTTTTATGTAAGGCTATAGTATACTGTTAGAATTTTTTTATTCTTTATTACATTATTTTTAGCATCTTGTAATTATTCATGAAACGTCTGATCTTATGGATAACTTGCCAATTTTTTTCAGGAGTTAACTGAGAAAGAACAGCAAACTCACCAAGAATATCCTGCAGTATTGATAAAAGAAACGGAAATAAAAAATATAGTGAAACTGATTGATAACCCATTACAGATTAAATCAACAGTAAGTTGTTTTGTGAGTTGCTTTCTATAATGATGGGTAAAGTAGAGCTTAAAGTTAAAAATCTACTTCTTGTAGATTAACTCTTGGCCCGTGGAAAGCCAAAAATTACTCTTGATATTTTTCAAGAACATACACGTACATGGAAATGCTGAAGTTCACAGCAGCAGTGGTGTAAGCATTCAGCCTACAGTACCACCCTCAGAAAATATGGTGTATGCGTACTTTTATAACGTGAAATAGGGAGGCAACCCCACAGCCCTGTCCAGTGTCTGTAGCTAACATTGCAATTGAGAGGAAAGGGGAGACAGTTGAGTCTCTGTGTTTGATCACATACTTGACAAAGCTCTGGGTAAACTTTCCTTCTTTTCTTCTGCTGTTTACAGTTTCTACAGCAGCGCCATAGTGGTAGCAAGACATTTTGCCTATGCTGCTGTCACGTAGAGCTACTGCCAGAGCTTTGAGCCTGCATTTTCATTTCATAAACTGTAGAACAGCTGGGTATTGGTTTTCAATAAACAATATTTCTTGACTGTGAGTTATCAGTGGTTATACTCAGATTAATGAGATATATATGAAAAAATATGATAATACAGAGAGTTATACCAGCATTCTTTATGCATTAGGCTTCCTCTTTTAGTACGTTTAATCTTTATACATTGAGAAATGAGTTACGTAAGTGCAAAGCTTGCTCAGACTTTTATATGAAACTTGGTCAGTCAGCAGGGTTGAGTTACAGAGATTTATTATATCAGAATTTTAAGTTGTGGGTCAAGGCTTATATTGCTGGATATTTACTTGTCTTGCTAGATTACATACAAAGCTTGGCTACATCATTGGCCAAAGTATATGACAGATCTTGCTTATTCAACCTTAGCCGAAAAAAGTATAGATTTTTAATTATTATTATTTTAATTATTACGGTGAAAACACAATGCAGATTCTGAGATTCTCTAGAATAAGGATATACTGGTTTATGAGGGTAAAGCAATAAAATGATCATATCAGGCTTCATGTAGAATTTAATGAAGTTTCCTTTTTTACCATTTAGCTTTATTGAAAGTGTCTTCTGTGTGCACCACTACAGATGTAAATGGTTATGATAAGATTATTTTAAATTATACACAGCTGTGTTGGGGGCCTGTATAAACACTTGTGTTTGAGACTGCATATGACATGAAGTATGTGTTCTGTTCAGAAGCCATTGCGAAGAATAGAAATTGAAGAAGTTGATGATGATACACCTGATGGTGACTTGCCCGGCACTACTTCTTTAGTCAATAACTGGAGGAATTCACTGAGTGTTGAAACAACAGAGACTCTAGATCAGGATGATCTGTTAGCTACAATAGATATTCCAAAAGCAAAGCACTTGAAAATAGAAGAAATCAGTGATGCACCACCATTAAAGTAAGTAAAATAATTCTGATCCTCTTTTAAAAAGGTAAGTGCAGTTGAAATGTAATCTTCATTTCCAAATGTCTGCATGTGATGAGGTATCAAAGATATTTTGGAGAATCTGAATTAAAAAGAAAATGTTGAAAGAAACTGCAGTTATGGCACATCTGCCTCTTTGATTGTGCAGTGGTGGAGCCAAGTATGATCTCTTTAGTGTCAGATGGAAAACTCATTCTTACATTGAGAATAAAAACAAATTCATAGTGTTTTCCTGCATGCCATACTCTCTTTTGCTTGTGCACTCCATTTTCCCTAGCTGTGCTTTTTATTTGTAGTGGTTTAGAGTAGATTTTGTGCAGAGTTCAAGTATTCTTTGCACACCTGTTGTGTGAGAGAAGAGGAGCAAATGAGCGTCACCACCCTTTCCTCTGCTAAGCATGCAGCTAATAACTTAAGGTTTACTCAGAGTTTTTAAGTTACACTGTGTTAGTTAGGCAAACTGAAGTCTGGCTTGCTAAAACTACACTAAAGTATAGAACACTCCTTGCTGAGTGTGGAACTCTACTTGTTGTCCACTGCATTGACACAATCTCATTCTGTTAATAGTAAATACTTTTTATGGAACCCTGATTGAAGAATTCATGTAAGAAACACTTCCCCTGCACCCACCTTTTCCAGCTCAGTTAGATGGATTTACTGTGAAGTGTTGAAGAAAAAAGTATATTCTTAGCCATTTTATGATGTCTAAAAAATAAATGGACTTAAGTGACAACTTATAAGACAAAAAATAGATCCACTGCTATCAGCATTGAAACCAGTTTGTTCATTTGACATGGTTATTGTTTTGCATTATGAAATTGCAATTTTTTTTTAGGTATGTATGGGAGAAACATACCATAAAATGCAGTTATTTCCAGAAACAAAATAGAGAGAGGCTGAGTAAATTTAAGTACTTGCACATGTGATGGTGGTTTTTTTTAGAAAAGGTGAATCGAATATAAAGCTTCTATAAACTGAAGGGATTTTTGAATATCTGCTTAAGCTAAAACACGTTATTTTAAAAAAATGATTAGGTCTCAGTGTAGGATTTCTTTAAATGTTTTCTTGATTATGTGTCTCAAAATACCTTTGCAGGCTTCCTGTTAGTGTGAAAGGAATTTCATCAACATTGCATCCATCTTCCCCTGCAAGCAAACAGAGAGAAAAAGATATCAGAAGATCGTTTATGTCTGCTTCTCCAGTTCCTGCTGTTCCCGCAAACTCTTTCCAGCTTGAGTCTGACTTCAGGAAGTTAAAAGACTGCCCAGAAAACATGTATTTGTACCTGAAGGTATGAAATGTAGAGTATCAACAGTGCTTGGACAGTTCTTCAAATGATGTTGAAGAAACAGTACACTTAGGTGGAAGAGAGAGCTGTGTTTAGAATGTCTTAACAGTGTACAATAGCCCCTTTTTTTTAATGGCCTTCACAAAGTTTGGTCCACATTTGAGTATTTCTTCTCTTGTGCCTGGCTTTTCACTCACTTAGAGTACAGTGTCTGCATAATCTTTTTTTTTTTCAAACATAGGCCCTTGTTCTTTAAAGACTTAAATACATTAGTAACCATGTGAAATTAGAGTTTTTCAGGTGAATGCTTCTAGGGTAATTAGACATAGCAACAATTTTAAACTGAACAAATGCTTGAAACACAGTCAAAAACAACCCAAAAATTGATACTTAATGTCAAATAGTGTGATTTGGGTTTTATTTGCTTCATCGTTGTCCAAGACATTCTTAAAATGGAAATCTAACTGTCATGACTCGGGTGTATTCATTTTGTCCAAAAATAACACTTTTTTAATTTTTCCAAAGCAAATAGAGCCCTCGCTTTATGCAAAGCTGTTTCAGAAATCCTTAGATCCAGATTTGTTTAACCAGATACTGAAAATTCTACATGATTTCTACATTGAGTAAGTTTAACTCCTCCTTTGTTTTACATTGCTTATTGCTGTTCTGAGGGCTTTGGGTTTGTTTTTCTTTGACAGCAGGGAGGTTGTTTTTTATTGTGTGTTTGTTTGGGTTTTTTTTTTCCTCTCTAGTCCCAACCTTGGGCATACAAAATTACTTCCAGCACACAACATTACATAGGCATGAGACAGTAACTGGAATGACTCAATTGTTCCTTCATAAGAAATGAAACTTATCTTGAAAAATCAGATGGAAAAGAAGTGAAGAAATAAATACTTTTTACTGTGGGTTGTTGAATCTAGTTCTTCTAAAGAGCACCAGAAACTAACATTAGACTATATGAAATAGCTTTTATTCATATTGCTGTATATATTCTGTTTATCACATATAATTACACATTGTCTTCTATTTTAACTTTCTAAAGTTGAGAAATTCTGAGAGGTTTGGTTTTATGCTATGCTTATTGTGATGCATTGAGACTTCTAATAATGTGCTAGCATTTTACAGTAGCCTGTGGTAAATGTGTGTTGGAGACTGAAGTTCTGATAGGACAGGACCTGACAAAATATTTTTGAAATTTCTATCCACGCTACCATTTGAGTGCTAAAGTTCATTTTACCTGTCAGAGGCAGTGTACCACTTCTGTGAATTACTCTGCCTGCGAGCACACACTGGAAATGTTTTTAGGACATTGTTCTATGTAGAAGAGCAAATGTAATTCAATGTTTGCCTTTCCCTTGGTTTCCTTAAAAGTAAAATATCTGTCATATGGATGAAAAATGCCGTCTTCAGACATACTGTCCTGCATTTGGTGGTATGACATATAAAGGCTAGGAAGTTGAAATTGTTTGCTGTGAGGTGAAAGTTCTGTCTCCCTCCTGAAGAAGTGTGAAGCTATGGAAGAAAAATAGTTTGTTAGTATTTGTGACAAAGACAATGTTTACTGTTGACCAGAAGAATGTAAAATGAACACAATCTAGGGATTCTCTGAATGGATAAAAATTTAGGCAACTGTAATTGGCTCAGCTTTTCACTGAGCTTCTTGTGGCCACAGGTGCTGCTTCCTTTCACACTACCCAATATGTATAAAAATGATGATGTTATGGCCAGGTGTAAGCATTAAATCATGTAATAGGTAATCTGTACAGAACCAGCAGTCAGTTTGCATCAGTCTAGGTTTTTATATTTCTTCACTCTTGCTCTGTGGAAGAATGATGCTTACATAAAGGTTTCTGGATATTGACTTTTTGCATTGTGAATGGAAGAATGAACAGGAAAGACGAGAAAGATAGGGAATAGGAGAGGCAGAGAAGGGAATTCTGTTTTCTGGTCCTCTAATTTCTTCCTGAATTCTTTAATATCGCTTGCAGTTACTGGGTCTTTCTAATCAACAGTAGTTATTTTTATATTTCTAATAATCTTCTTCAGGAAAGAGGAGCCATCACTCATCCTTGAAATCCTCCAGAGGCTCTCTGAATTAAAAAGATTTGATATGGCAGTAATGTTTATGTCAGGCTCAGAGAAAAAAAGTAAGTAATTTGGTAGTGCTTTTTTAAACTTATTTTGTGATACTCTAGAGTCTAACAAAAAATATGTAAAGTTTAGTGGCACTCTTGTTTATTCCATATAATAATCAGTTTAGTTGTCTAGCTTTTTGATTGGTTTAGAAGTTAATATGAGTGTCGTGTAGTTTTTCTTAATCCTTTGATTCCTTTTTTATTGTTTAGATTTGAAAGCTACAGCTAAATCCTCTTATTTTAATCAGTAATACTGCTGCATTTTATTCTGATAAAATAAGCTTCACTAGCATGTCAGTTTCTAGCTGGTACTGTAAAATATTTATGAATTTGTATGAAATCTTGTATCTGAGATAACAGGTATCCGGATTACACAGTTTCCACAATTTGCAACTACTTCTTGACAAATCCTGACTTTTCTGTTGGCAAAAGAATGCAAATGTCTCTAAACCACTCAACGTGGTTTTCGGTCCTGTTCTCAAGGCATCGATTATTTTAGTTTGCAATTCAAGTTGACACTGGCTTGAGTTTATGGCTTATAACAGTGGGGTTTATGTCAAACTTTTTATTTATTTAGCACAGCAGACAGACTGTGTGGTAGTGAGATACTTATAAGCAAAACATTTCTCTGGGGTCAAATAATGTTAAATTTACTATCTACAGCTGAGTTTCACTAATAACCCTTATACTTTCAAAATTTTGATATGTGAATTTTGTTAAAATAAAAAACTTATTTAAGTGCAAGTAAATTCCTCTTAAAAATTGCATTCACGCCTTTAACCTTATCTAAGTTTTATCTGCCATCTGGCATTAACTTTTATCTTCTGCATTTAATGGCATAGTGTCAAGATAGTAAACAAAATAAAAGCTCTCTGTTGTCAGGATTATACACTGTTTAAGGATATGTTGTTAGGGAGCTCCTGGGCATCAAAACAAAGTGAGAGTTTCCCTTTGCTGCTTTTGTTCGTCCTCAGCAGTTCTGAAAATGTATTCATACTTCAGCTATATAATCCATAGACCCCTTTCTCTCACCGGGGAAAGAATTGGACTAATTTACCTTAAGAGCATGAATCAAAAAATAACCATTCATGTTGGGATTTTCTTTTACAGTTACACGGGTGTTATTCAATCATGTGAACCACATGGGATTAAAAGATGCTTCTGTTGAAGAATTGGAGAAGAAATATGGCATTTTCTCTTAGTAAGATGACTGACATGTAAACTTCCATTTCTACATGTTTTTCATGTGGAAATCAGCTAAGAAATGTATAAAGACTGGAATTTTGTTGCTTTTTATAAATAATGAAACTCTTAAACTTGGTTTAGCCAAATGGCAGAGAAGATAATTATTAGTTCTGAAGAGATAATTATTTAGTTCTGCGGATACAGTTGCTTTCCAGGACCTGAAACAATACAAATCTACATTTTCTTCAGCAGAATCTGTTTGCCTGCGAAACGGTTGAGCAGGTTGGCATTCAGGATTTGGACTGTAGATAGAGATCTTTATTAAAAAGAAAAAAAAATTATAAACATGTCTTTGGTAAGAATCAAATGTTGTATATTAGAAATGTGCATGGTTTTTTATTTTAGAAAATAAACTAAATAAATGTTGAACTGAAGATACTGCATTTTTAAGGAATTTTTTAATTAAGGTACCAAATCACTCTTCTCTAAAGATGACACGAGAACTTGTACTTTGCAAAGCGAACCAGAGTTATGATGGCAGAATATTCCAAAATTTTTACTTGAGTTTACCTAAAAGTGGAGTTTTGGCATTGGCAGCTGAGAACCTTGGAATCTATTCCTGTGAACCTGAACTGTAATGGCAGAATAGAAGGAAGACAAATACTGTAGAATTAAACTAAAAGTTTAATGAAAAACACTTCTCTTCTTTCAAGAGTGTTTTTAACATAATCTGGTAAAAATTACCTTTTGAGTCAGTTGTTCCTAACCAGGTAAACCCCTTAAGATGACTCAGGAGGCTAAGCAAAATACCTTTCTAGTATGAAGAAGGCAAACCCATGAAATTAACTGAAATTCTTAGATAAGATCGAGCATTAGACTTAATAAACTGTTTGTACTGTTCAAATGACCAGAAGGAGGAAATAATAGCACTTGCCAAATATTCTGTAATATTTAATTGTAGTATCCATGTGGTGGTATCTAAAAATTTGCCTGTGTCTCTAGGTTTGACTGCAGGCTCTTCTATCCTGCAGATACTAATATTCTGCCAGTTTACTTTTGTCCTGATTCAGCCCTTGTGCTGTACTGATGCTTCTCTGACTATGGAAGCTTTTAGATATTAATGCTTTTTTGATAGTTGTGCTGTTTTTAAGAGGAATGATTAAACAGCTACAGCGTTCAAAAAGACTTCAAACTCCCAACATCGATTAATAGGAAAAGGTATAAATGTTGTCTTCTGTGTAGTCAGTATTAGAAAAATAATTTTAAAACATAAGAGCTGTGTTATGGCCTAGTTCAGATATACTTAAAAAAAAGTAACTGAGCTAAATCCTTGGGCTTGGTAACAACTGACAGGAACAGAACTGAGACTCAATCCCTAAAATGGTTCCTGTTAGTCCTGGAACTGAGCACGAGAATAGCCAGTGTTATTGGGGAAATGGAAGAGCCCTTATATAACACTGCTTGCAGATTACCTGCAATATGAATTATTTCTAGGTGTGTCCCAAGTTATGATAACAGGCTATTTATTCCCCTTATTGTAAAGCACTTTGGAGAAGGTATCAGGGATACTACTGTAAATAATAGACACCATGCCAGGGGACAGAGGGGTGGTGGAGTACATAGCAGAGTAATTTCATAATATAGATTTTGTACATACAGTGTGCCTTCCTATGCACTGTTACAGGTTGTTCGGTGTAGACTAGAGGAATATGCCTGACTGAGTTATACTAATAGAGCATGTGGTACATTCTCAAAAGCTGCCTTTTGAATGCTGATGGATGAAAATAAATTATTATAATAGGGACTTTCAAAAGTAAAAGCAAACTGATAGCAGAAAGATTTGAAAACTGTAGGCCACGAGTCACCTACAACTCCACCTCATGCAGTGCGCTATGCTTTTAATGAGAATAAGCTGTCTTGGTTGGCTTCTGGTCCCACTGCTGCTTTTACAGAGATTTCTGTTCAGGATTTGTGCATGTTGAGGAGGGCTGATGAAAAGGAAGTTGTTCAAGCATGTAGAATTTGGTGGAGTGGATGAGTAGACCTGATTCATGTTGCTACTGAACCTACGCCAGAAGATTTATCTTGCAAGTCATATGCTACTGTAGTCTTTTCCTTTTTATTTATAAATGCAACATCTGATGGTGACTTGTTAAGTCTCCGAAGTTACTTTTCAATACATAAAAAACAATGCAAGACAGAGAGCAGAGAGCATTTGGAGAAGTGCCAACTTCACCTGCTCCAGGAGATGGCAGTGTTTTTCTCTTCTAAATTGTTAAAGATTGCCAGATCTCTGAATTGGAGAGTTTAATGAAACATGGAGAAGATTTCTAGATTTGAAATAAGAATCCTTTTTGGCGAGAGAAGTGGATTTTTTTTTTTCCCCTCTTTTTTTTTTTTTTTTTAATCCAACATGCTTTACACTGGTTATATTGCTATTGTGTCACAAAAAAATAATGTAAATAGTGTGAGGCAGATAAACAGAGTAGAATACTTATAGCCCTTTGCTATCTTGCACCATTCAAGGTGTCAAAAATCTGAGGTCATGTTTGCTGTAGTGATGGATTCAAACTTGAGTTTTGAATGATTCCTTATCACTATTAAATGTTATGGTTTTTTAGACAACCTTTTATCTTGTCAAGATCATTTTTTAAATTTTAATATTGTCTTTCAGTAGATCCAGGAGACAAACTCCATATTGTCTATTGGTTTCATAATCCGGGTAGTTAGAATATTGATGGAATTTATCCTAGGGCATACTTCTACAGAAGATCCTTACAGCTTTCCCTTTTGACAGTAGACTGTGACTTTATTTTTTACCTTTCCAATAACTAGCTAGCTCGGCATTTGTAAAGTAATAGTTTCATCAGAGCTGTGTTTGTCTTGCTTATAAGAATGTCCTGTGACAGTTACATGACAAGATAAAAATGCTCGATTGACTGGTTTTTGTTACACTACTGTGGAAGAAAGAATTTTAACGTAACTTGTTCTTGGTGGACTTGTGTCAGTTACTGTGGAAAGCATAGGTGAATATAGTTTGAGTACTTGTTAAAAAAAACCTTTCAGGATAAAAAATTAACGGTCGTGACTCTACTCAAGAAGTTTTTGCTGCTTCTCTTCTTCCTTGTTGTTCTGTTTAAAAATAGACATTTCAGCTTGCTAATCCTCACATCAACTACTACTATTGCTTTTGAAGCTACTTTTAAAATAATTTTATTAATATAAATTTATATTTATATATTTTATAATGTTAATATGAGGTTAGCATACCCATTTTTAACATATAGAGTATAAGTCTTTGGGGTCCTGTGAACACTGACATTCAGGAAACTTATGTTCTAACTCATTCTCCTCTTACTAGGCAGAGAGCTTGCTTTGTCAGTTATGTGGATACAGTTGCTTGTAGTTGCCATCACTAGGGAATACTCAAGTGGAAACAGATATTGAACAGTTCATTACTAATGTCATCGGCTGTCAGTTGTTTTTCTTTCATCTTGCATAACTAACACTTCCCTTGTTTTTTTTCTTTTATTGTTAGTGCACTGACAGAGCGGTCTCTTCTTACTCCTGTCAACTGATGCTCATTTTGTCATCTTCTTTTGGTTCTGTATTTTCTTATTACTCTTAATAATTCTTAAAACAATCTGTCCTCATTTTAATTACTTATATGCTTTTCTCTTTTGAGATCATTGAAGAGCTCCTTGGTTGGTCCATTTTTACACTTACTGTCTTCTCTTTCCATTGCCACAATTTGAACTTGTTATCATTTACTTAGTAACTGTCAACTCTACTGTACCTTTTCCAGCCCTTATATTTTCTTACCATGAAACTTTAATGAGCAGTGCTACAACAGAGGAAGCAGAGAGAAGACAAAGTACATGAAGCTTTCAAGGTTGTATTTAGGTGCTGTATTTAGGCTAGGCAGCTCGAGATTACTCAACTGTCAGTATTAGAATCTAAAAGTGTGGAGCATTACATATATATCCTCTTCGCCTTCACCTGTGTCCCATCTGGTGGCAATTGTAAGGCACGAGGCTCTACCAGTCTCTTCTGCCGGTAGGTTTTTTCATTTGTTTGTTTTCAGTAAATTGGTACTTTTCTAGGAATAGCAATAAGGGCTTTAATAAAGCATAGGGCTGCACACTTATTGACTCTCACTTCTCCCCAGATAAGATTAGCCCTGCAGCTTTCTTTTCTACCAGCTGTCAGTCAAACTCTTTTCTTTCTCAGATCATAGAGAGCAAATAGTGTTTTGAACTGCATTGTATCACTGCTGCTTTTGCATGATGCTTTTGTAAGTTAAGGTGTATTTCTAAAGGTTGTTTTATTCAGAAGACAACATGACCCTGCAAAATCCCATGTTACTGGTTATCCTTGAGAGAGCAGGAAATTAGCCTGACCTCTCAGGAACACATTCTAAGCTTGAATATAGTCTTCATTTAATATTGGCACATGCAAGTCTGCCAAATGACCTGGAATTGCAGTAGTGATTTATCTGACCTTGTTTTCTTTACTGGTTAGGCTAAGGGAAGGTACAACCTTCAGAATAAAAGGTGAAATTATATTTTTCACTGTAGTCACATCTCTTAAGCATGCAGTTCAGATTGAGTGCCGGAGTAAAGCTGTGTGGGTTTTATGCAGTGGTCTCTTTTTTTTTTCTTGTAGTATTTCACATAAACCATTTGCATCAGATCTTTCTTGTTATATCTGTCACTGTGTGCTGATTCCCTCTTTCTGAATTTAAGTCTTCATTTTCACTGTGCCCTTTCTGTTTTCCGTCAGGTTCAAAACATCATATTCTCTACTGCCTTCCCTCTCCTGTCATTAGTTGCAAGCAATTCAATCTCTGAAAATGGCATCTGAAGGCCTCTTAATTTTTAAAAATTTCTGCCCAAAGCCCTTTTTTTCTGAAAGCTCCTTCTAATGACCTTACTTCTTCAGGCTCCATTTTGTAGAAATTTTCCACTGTAATGTCTGACTTCATAAACTGAAGTAAGAACAGCATAAACCCCAAGCAAATTCCTTTTTTTTTTTCATTTTATTTTTCTAGTGTTCTATTCAAATGATTGCTGACTTCAGTTGGGGTTGGATGCTCTGAAATCTTTTGCTTTCTTAATAGTAGCTGAAAGTAGTGTTTGTTTTCCAGACTTCATCTTCAAACTTCAGACTTTCCAATCTCTCTTCTGACAGTTGCTGCATGAGCTGATAACATAAAACATAAACTTGATTCCTTGTCCCTTTATACCAAGCGTGTCTACCTGGGTTTTGAAGCAAGAAATGTACCATTAGGCATAAATACTGTAACATTAGCCAACAATTGAATATACAAAAGTCTTCCTTGTCCTGATGCATGATAAGACATATCAATGTTCTGTATGAACTGTTGAAGTCCTGTTTTGTGGCCACTTACTTGAACAGGTCTTCCATAATGTGCTGAGCAGCAGGTCAGAGTCTGAGAAGATGCACAAAAACCCCTGTGAGAGACTGAAATGTTAATGGTTAAGGACATTTGCAAAAGTAGCAGGTGCTTTGCTGAGGCCAGGTTTGCTTTAGCCACCCCAACCAAAGGGGAGGAGAGTTTTTTGTGTGTGGTGGCAAAACATCTGATCCACATAAGACAGAGGGTGTGCACTCATCACCAGAGGATGACCATGACAAACCAACCTTTGTTCAGCAACAAGCTGGGTTTTGAGCCAGATAAGGCAAAAGTCCAATAAGAAACAAATCCTATAGAGGTGGGTACTGCTTTTTATCATGCCAATGACCTGCCTTACGTAATTGGCTCAGGTGTAAAAACTCCCCAC
Organism: Corapipo altera; assembly: GCF_003945725.1. Taxonomy (NCBI): domain Eukaryota; kingdom Metazoa; phylum Chordata; class Aves; order Passeriformes; family Pipridae; genus Corapipo; species Corapipo altera. Next base: position 36,448,535 of record NW_020884873.1, read on the forward strand.
CCTGGGGAAGTATTGGATCATTCACATGTAGGCCTGAAGGTATTTATCCCTTCTGATGGGGCATAACTGGCTCAACTACACTGACAGGAGAGGCAGCTGTCATGTCTTAGAAGGTGTCATAAACTATCAAAGACCCCAAAGTGCCCCCAGGTTCATTTCTGGGGCCTTCCACCAGAGAAGTGGGCGTGATCCACAGTGTTGCAACAGACAGTGTAAAACTCCCCCTCTGGAGGAGGTACCTGGTAGTTCCCACCTAAATCTGTATGTATATTAACCCACTGAACTTTGCTTCCTGGGAGAACCCCCAACAGCTCAAGACTGTGACTAAGAAGCAATCAAGTGTCATTGCTGGATCCATGGGTGGTGGTATCTTTCCTCTCTACTATCTACTGTTATCCTTTCTTTTTCTTTATTTTCTTACATGATATCTTTAGGCTTTTGTATTGTTGCATTTCTACAGATAATAACCAAAACAGCTACATCCATACTTTCCATTGCATTTTGTTGTAATTTGCAATTCCATTGCAAATTGTTCTAAAATAAACCAGTCATAAACCATATATAAAAACACCACTCATTCAATGTCATTTCACTCTAATCTGCCTCAGGGGCAGTCTATTAACAAGAACCTCAGTTACCCTTGCCTTCAGGGGTGGGTCGTAATAACCCCCAGTAAACAGAAACAAACAAACAAAAAAACCTCCACAGATTTTTTTTTTGCTTTTATGTGTATTACAGGAATGCTTTTACTTCAGATTGCAGGGGCATGTACTCAGCGGCAACTTCCTCCCAAAACAAGCAGCAGTCTGTACAAATATCACCAAAAACAGAGAAGGATTAAATGGTTGACTTGCCCAGCTGTGATGGCAGAATAGTATTTGACTTGTTAAGTTGAAATCTGATATCTTCCTGGCTATACCAGGCTGAGTACTGAGTTTGACAAGTGATGCTTGAACTTGGTTTATAATGAATTGCTATTCATTTTTGGGAAAATCAGGAACACTTTGCTGACTTCAGAAAAGTGCACTCCAGAGTCTTCATTTAAAAGTGGAAAAGCTGCCACCTCTTTCTAAAGTAGCCTTACGTTCAGATGTTTGAACTAAGGAATAATGAGATACTGCTGTAGCAGGAGCCTGTGTGTAACACTGCATAGCACATGAGCCTCGAAGACTCCAATTCTGTCCTTGGTGTTAAGATTTCTTTGCATTTTGTGTTTGGATTTTTGTGGTTGTGAAAAGTAGCCAGGCTATTACGGGGTTACCTTTTATTAAATGCAGTATTTAAGTGAAAATGCATCTGTTTTTTTCAACAGATGGGTAAAAACATTTTAGAGACTATTTTCTGTACAATCTGTAATGAAGGACATGGAATAAATACTTAAGAATTTGCCAGATCTCTGAGATTTTCTTCTGCTTCATGTTTTGTTCTTCTGTGGATGAGCTTGTCTGATTCATTAGTAAAGCTGGCATCTCTCACCAAAAATCTGCAAGCATTAATTGAGTTTAAGGAGAACATCATCTTTATTTAAATTTTTATCATTCTTAGACTTTAAAAAGAGAAGAGACCAGCTTCACTGGTTTGCAACTGTCAAGCTTGGGCTTGATCTTCTGATCTTGCCTGTGTCCCACTTCAGGTTGCACTTGAAACACTGCTGTGAGTGTGGCTTGATGCTGCCTGAAATTAGGTACAGACCACAGCAAGCAGGGTCTTACTTGGCTGGAACCTTTTTGAGGAGCAACCTCTACTTCATTTCTGTCCTAAATTTCAAATGTGACATCTGGATGAAACAAAGGCTTTTCAGCTTAAATAACTACCTTGTTCAAAATGTAACTGTGTTGTGGCATTTGAAATGCAGAGTCCTGGGTGAGGCACATGCCTTATGTGTCTGGTACAGAGAGTAAGACCAGCGGCTTGTGGTCAATGGCTTATGGTAGCACAAAGCAAGTAATTTCCCAGAGGTTTGAAATCTAAATAGACAACATGTAGCACAGTTTCTTCACTGTTAAGAGATGTGGGACTGAATGCCTGGAGAGACTAAGGAGAGAATACCCTCTTTGCAGTAAAACCCTTTCAGTGGATAATCCGAACTAACTTGATTTTCACTGAAGTGGAGCAGAAAAGATAGCTCCTGAGCTGAAGGGGCAAGATGATGAATTTGTTGAGGTATCGTGGAGGCAGGTCCATCATCTGACACATCACATCATCTGGGATGCAGAAGAGAATGTGTTTTACCAGTGTAGATTGCCATCATGTTCCCAGTGTAATGCATGAACTCGGTGACAGGTGGGTGAACAAGAGGAGAAGTGAATTTCCCTTTTGCGTGACTAAAAGTCATGTATGTATTTTCAGTGTTTTCAATATTTCTCTCTACTTCAGTAAAATCTAAAAATTGATTAATACTTTTAATGTGAGATTTGGAGGAGCTATGAACATTAGCCCTTTCTTAGTATCTTCCGCTAGCTTACATTTTGCCCTTGTCTTGTCCTTTCATACTCTTACCTGTCACACTCTGGTTTTATGTGAAGCCAGCTGTACTGAGGACAGATTCCTGCAGCCAGTGTTCCCATTATCAGACTTTATCAGAACACCTCTGCTGGTTCAGAAGCAAAGAAATCTGGCTCGGTAAGGTTACATGCTGCATATAGAACACCCAGGCTTTGGCCACATTCCTATCTGGTTTGCACTGGTAGAGACAGGAAGCCACTCCTACCACACAGCCAGAACTCCAGTCTCAAGTCATTTCATAAGTCTTCTTCCTCTAATTACAGTAATGCCAATGGAAAATAACATTATAGGAACCAGCTGCTATGTTCAGAGGCTGACTAGGGGTCTTTTTATTTCCTCTTCAGCTACCTGTGGTAACAATATAGGGATCTTCATTTTAAGACTCTCAAACTTTAGGGTTTGATAAAGGAAGTTTGTTTATCATTCCCAATTACCTAATGCATAAAACAGAGCTTGTTCTAATCTACATTCCCTTCCCCTGCTGATTCACTCTATGCTGATACTTGCCATCCTTCAGCCTACCTGTCTTCCCTGTCACTACCAGTTCCTGGCTGAATGCAGCCTGTGTGTTCGTCAGAGCAAGAGGGACATTTTGAATGCGTGGAATTAAATCAGAATAATAGACCTAAGCAGCATTTTCAGGCACCTCAATGTATTCAACCTCCCTGAGTACAGGATTCCCCCAGGTACAGAGATGAACGCTGATAAATTTTAAAACTTAGCAAGTTAGATATTTCCAAACTGATAAACCAAAGGCATGTGCCAATTAGATTTCTATGTGCCTCTAAATCTCAGGAAAAAACATGATAGAACCTATGGGAGCAGTGCTACATCCAGTTCTACAGGCCATAAGGACACTTGGACTAATCAGTGCCTGGGAAAAGAAGAGAAACAAGGTGATGAAGTGAGGGACAAGACCAAGCCCCTCCATCATTATCTTCCGTGATCGTAGTGACTTGCCCTGTGTTGAGAATTTCCCCACTTCTTGTGCATTGCCCTGTACCTCAGACAAGTTCTACCTAGAAATTAATTGTCCTGTAAGTTCAAGATTTGGACATTTTTTTTGTTTGTTTTCAACTTTATTGGTAATATAGGGCTGTGCTGGTTTTGCACCTCTGTTAGGTTCATGAAGGAGCAAACCAGGTTTGATTAGTTTGAAAGTCATGGAAAATTGAAAAACACCATCACAGAAGGTTTCTTTTTCAAACAGAAATTGGCTGTGTCACCCTGCTGACTATAAAACCTTTCTCAAAAAGCTAATTTGCAAATGTTGATTGTTTGTTGGGTTTTTTTTAATTACCATTGAAAGTATTCTGGATTTGCCACCAGTGTCTCAGGCCAAAAATTATTAGAGGGGCTTCCATATGTCATCTATGTCTTGAAAGATATAGGGAGAACTTGATTTCCCTCAGGAAATAGTTTTTCAATAGTTCTGCCTGAAGATAGACTGGTATGTGACTTCTTTGTGTTTTTCTTACCCTAGATTCTTATCAATACCCTATTCCCTTGAGAAAATAGCGTATTTCTAATAAATATTCTCTTTGCTATTATTGCAGTCTTTATTTTAGTCTGTCTCTTCCTCCACCTCCTCTATGCTTCCCTTCTGTGCTGGGGCTCTGCCATGATTCTCCTGTTTAGCCAAGCCAGGTCCTGTTACTCCCACCTGCCCCATGGGATCCCATCTAACAATTCCCTGAAGATGCAGCAGTCTGCTTGCCTGGAGTCCAAGGTGTGTTCTGTGCTGCACTCCTTTCTCATCCCTCACAGAATCTTGGACCCCTTTATTGTGTGGTCACTACAACCATGGATATCAATGACAATCACATCCCTAACTGGCTCTTCCTTTTTTGGTGAATAGCAGATGCTGGAGAGCATTACCCGCCTTGGCCCACCCACTACCTGTATCACGAAGTTCTCCCTGACACCACCAGAAATCTTCCATCACCTGTGTCCTTCCAGCAAATGAAAGGAGGGAAAGATGTGCCAAAGAACAAGGGTCTGTGATACAGAGGTTTAAGCTGTTTAAAGAAGTTTTGGTGCTTGCCCTCACCCTGATCAGGTCCCATTGTGATTCCACTCTCACCAGTCTCTCCTTTGACTGTGACCTATGAGCCTTCACTCAGCCCATCTTCTGTGCCGTGGAAATGCTTTGCGCCTCTGAGCTGCTTCTTTGCATAGAGGGAATTTCTCGTCTTTTTCACTGCCTGTCTTACTCACAGAGTTGTTACCTTCAAGTGCAGGTGGTCCCAGCACCTTTCTAGTCCTGCAGTGGTGCCACAACCCCGTGATCCCACTGGAACACTTGTCCCTCCAGATTGTTTTCCAGGCTGTGCACACGTGTGCACTTATCTTCCCAGTGTCTTTTGTTCCTATCACCCTACACACTTCCTTAAACATGCCAAATTTGACACCAGGTTTGTTTTTTAAAAAGAGCCCAAATTTAAGTCTTTCTGCAGATGAAGTTCCTACCTTAGGTCTGTCGGTGCTGGTACTGAGAAAGATAAACAAGATCAAAACATTCCTAAAGTGAGGACTTGCAGAAGGGTGTTACACAGCCACAAAGCTTTTGTCATGTCACCGTACCTGTACTTTTGTCTTGTCACTGCTGCCTAAGAAACAGATCATCACGTGAAATTGCAGTGCAGTGGTGGAGCTGGAGTTTTTTTGTACACAGGAGGTGGAACATCTGAGACTTTCTGGGATAATGAGGAAGACTGTTGCCCAAGAGTAAAGATGAGATTTTCTTCTTTGGCAGGAGAAGGTAAAAATACTTTCTTCTGATGAGAAAGGCAGCTCTAGATCTGTGGGAGAGTCAAGGCAGAGAGAGATGCACTGAACCTCTCAGTGGGGCAGGATTCTGGCAGGATCAAGATGAAAACTGAGAATTAGAAGGAAAAACCTCAGAGCAACTTTTGGGCTCATGTTATAGCTAAGAGTGCTAGTCATTGAAGATTGTATTTGATGAAATTTGCATGAAATATCCTTTTTCTTTCCAAATTATACAGCTTGCATAATGATTCAAGAAAAAACATAGACTATTTATGAAGTGAATTTTGTGAAGGAAAAGCTATGAACTATATTTGATCTGTTTAATTTATTTGACAAGCTTTGAATCTAAGTCAGCTTGGGAGTAAAGAAATGCTATCAGGGAAAGAGAGCAGAAGGCCTATATCTTAATTAAATTATTTCTTCCAGCAAAAAAAACTTTTGGCTCTTCAATTATTTCAGTCCCAGCCTGATGTTTGTTTCCTATCACCCAGTCCTGGATCATCTGACTTGTCCTACAGATCCTGGTTGCATTTTCCTCTTCTACCTAATGTTAAAAATGAGAATCTTGATTCCCCTCCTTACCCAACAGACTACCAACAAGACTTACTTTGACAGAAAATTTTGAACTTCACAGAACTGCCATAAAATCCAGGATTGGGGGAAAAAATCACCCCTGACAGCTAGGGCACAATCTGGAAATAGGTCTTGAGACCTAATCTTCCAGGCTAACATCTGTTGGGACAAGGATCTTACTATTAAAGAGTAGCACAAGAGGGTTAAGCATGTCAGGAGGGTGTGAATGCCAGCATAAACAAATTCAGAGAGACAGTAGTGGCCTACTGTTGGCTCACAGGAAGATTTTCTTCCCTGAAATTACTCGCTGGTACTATTCAAAGGAAATAAAAAAGGTCAGACGAGAGCCACAGCTTTCTGCTCTGACAGGAAGAGCAAAGTTTGCCATAGCTCCTTGTTCTTTCTGCCTTGACTTATTCTGGAATTGCTGAGATGACACAATAGCTGATGTGGATTTCTTCTGTTCACTGAGTCATTCTCTTAGACAACATAAAGCGTATTGATTTATGGATGAATAGGATGCATTGGCTGTGCTGGGCCTACTGATCATGCTTGTACATAGTAATGAAAACAATGCTCCTTCTTAAAAGAATACAAATAGAATTGCAAGCATTCAAAAGGCTCAAAATGTCAGTAATGCCCAAAGTGATACTTAGCTTTATTCAGCCCATCTGTGTATTTTTCATACTATGGTATAATCTTTCATTATATGCTACACCCAATTTCTTACCTTCTAGAAGCTACGCTTAAAATGTATTTATCTTCCAAAAGTGAGTGGATTGTTTGAAAGATTATAGCTTTTTTCCAGGAGCATTTTTGGTGCCTATATTTAGCCATTGAGAGGGCAGCTTGTCTGCAGCACAATTCATGCATTTAAACTTTTTATAATACAGTTGTACAAAAAAAAAATCTGAGTCACAGCCACAGGGAACAAAGTAAAGTAAAACTAGTGGCCCTTCTTCAGCTGGTTTTAAAAGTTGCATGATAGCATTGATGACATCCACACACAGTTACTCTATTCTCCCTATTGAAGTACTTCTCTCTTGCCTGGCTGCTTGCAATAAAAGAGATACCTGTCTGACAGACAGACTGATATGCACACACATATGTTTGCTTTATGTTAGACAGAGTGAGAATGAAAAGTCATTGTAAAACCTGCCATATCAATATATTTTTTTTATTAATTTTTGATTGCTTTGCTCCTGTAGACCTACACTGTTTTTCTTTCAATTAGTTTTTGTTGTTCTTACTCCTTTAATTTTCCCTCCTACTTTCCTTTTATTCGTAAGTGCTAATTAACTGTGTCTATGAGCCATAACGCTGTCCCAATGAACAAACCATAAGCTTTGTGAAAGTACCTCAAAAGACATGGAAAAAAACACTTCCGGCTGAGCCAAACACAGCAAATTTCATGTCAGTCAGGGAGAGAGCAGCTCTATTTTACAGGCTTTTGGAGAGTTGCTGATGCTATTCAATTAAAAGAAAGCCTGCAAGCAGCAAGAGTGTCAGTGATCAGACATGGCAGCCATGAGGGGGTTGCTACAAGCAACACAGGTGAGACTGTTCCAGGAGGAGAGGGGTTTCCTGGGAGGCTGCTGAAGCTGTGCCGACTCTAACGCGTGACATGATCCTTTGACCTTCCCTAAAAATTCACCATATTCAAGAAAAACCAAAACCATCTCAGGACAGAGAAAGGAGGAGTGCAGTGAAGAGCCAGCTCAGCAGAAAGATGTGGAGTTATTGTAATTGGAGGTACATGGGAGTGCCTTTAGATGAAAGGGACTGTAAATGGAGAGGAAGGATTAATTCTTTTGGGGAAAAGGCAAAATGGGAGATGTCGAGGACCAAGAATTAGAATGGGAACGATTTCAGAAGTGGAAAAATACGTACAGTGACTGAATGGACTTTATGATGCGGACTTTACGATGCAGACTTTACAGTTATTATGTATATACACATTGTATGTTTCCCCAGAATTTGTATCTCCCGGGCATGTCCTGGCTTGTTCATTTCCCTGCTCCCCTGATTCTCTGCTGGTTGGCCGGAGAAGCTGCAGAGAGGAGACAGCCCCCATTCACCCTTTCCTTCCCCGGTTCCTCCTGCGCTCCTCCCCCTTTTGCCCTTGTCCCTATCCTGGTTTGTCCCCCTGCTTGTTTGTCTCATGCTCTGTCCCATGTTCTGACCCTTTCCCCTCCTGAGCTGATAAAAAACTGTGTGCATGTTTGAATAAAGGATTCTACTGGCACCCTACATTGTGCCCCAGACCCATGCTGTGCCACGGCCCCATCCCCCCTTTGGATCGCGGCAGGGAGAAATAGGTTGATTTACTGCCTGCACACCAACAGCAAATGATACGCGTCTATATCTCCATCCCTTCTTTTGTGGGCAGATACAAAAACAAAATAGCTTTTCGGAACTTTTACAGTTTGCAACATAATAGGCAAAAAATAGCAACGGGAAGAAATCATCTAATTCACAAAATTTCCTTATTTTTATGCATTTTTTATGAAAGGCCACATGAATTGTCTTTACGGTGTTAACATAAATAATGTGAAAGAGATAATAGAAATGGACCTCCATTTGGAGAAATTAAAATCTTTTAATATATTTGTCTTGGTTTGAGACAATTTGGAGTGACAGAGACGTCAGATAGAAGTCTCCTTCCTCATATTCAATACCCCTGTTTTTTCCGGAAAGAGACCAAATACACCCAGATGTAAGCAAAAAAATAATTCTTTACCAAGAAGGATGCTAATAACAGTGCTGATAAATCTGAGTTAAACCAACCGATGAGGAGAAATTTCCCAAGCCTCACCTACTGGACCAAACTGAGATGGTGGCTGGCCAGATAACCACACGTGGCCACAGCATAGAGACAAGATGGCCACACTTCCATGTGGTTCACCTCCCCCACACCCAGAAAACCTGCAGGAACAGTTGGAGAGTCAGCATCAACAGGAAACGGCAGATAGCTGGGATTTGATACTGGCAGATGCTTGTGTGGTGCTGGAGTGAGGCTGTGGTGCTGGTACAGGGAGTCGGAGCAGGCCTGCAGACCCCCTGGGTGACTGGAAGGACCTGCAAGACACCCACTAGATACAGAAACAAGACTTGGTTGTTGCAATTTCAAGGTTCATTGTTCGAAGTGGTGGCTGCAGTTCAGATCCATCAAGGTGGTGGTGGAAGCCCCCGGTGGGTGACAGAACCCCCAAAAACTCAGAGTTTAGGTGGGAACACCTCCAACACCTCTCCTGAAACAGAGTTTTACACTGGATGATGCAATACTGTGAATCATGGGATATTTCTGGAGTCTTTGACACCTTCTAAGATGTTGCAGCTCTCTCTTACATCAGTGCAGCTGAGTCCATTATGGCCATTATGGCTCACCAACAAGAGATGAAAACCTTCAGTCTGGGTATGAATGTTCCTGGGAGTCATCACAGCTGAGTCATCTGTGTACGGAAAAAGAAAAACTGTCCCACCTTACAGGGTTTCCCTCTTTCTTTATCTTGTTTAATACTCAGCTTGTAGCCTTTTGTGTCAGATGTGCACACCCTCAGCACCTGGTGTGGGTGGCCACTCTGCACATTGCTAGCAAAGCACACTGCTGATTGAGCCATGAGCACCAACAGTCTAGTCTCTTACAGCACCTGAGTAATCATTGCAGGTGGTCGAATGTTTGAGTCATTAATCACTAGCAGTTCAGTTTCTTTAAACAAGGCAAAACACCAAAAAGACAAAAAGACTTATTTGGAGAAAAGAGAAAAGGTCCCTGCTTATCGTTCAAAGCAAATGAAACAAATGCAGTTCTATTGCAAGAAGGAGTTTTCTTCAACTGACTTGAACAATTATGCACTTCCTTTAGCCCAGATATGCCACAAGAATAAATGTTGAGTAAAATTGGAATACGTTGAAGGAAAGCTGGAAGAATGAAGGTACACGGGGCTGAAAAATGCCTTTCCTAAATTTCTGAGCTTATTCCACTTTGCCCACAGAATGGAGGCTGGAAGAAACCAAGAAACAGCGTCTCTCAGGCTGCATTTACTCTTTTGTATTGAGAGCACCAGTTGTGCAATGGAGTAGCTAATAAGGAAGGGAAGAGATGGTGGGGTACAAAAGAGGATCAGGACCCTCTCTTCAGCTGTCAGACCAGCATCTGACTTTTTGTACTGCTCTGTTACTTGTTGAAATCATAGCAATTTTTCCTTGCAAAGGTGAGTTTGCTAAACACAAAGAATGAATGAAAAACACTACTTTCAGGCATAAAGCCGTATGTCACACGCTCCCCTCACCAGCTGAGTTTCCAATAGCATATGCAACACACATATTTGCCTTTTGGCTTAAATATCACTTTTCCTCAGTTAAATCCACCTTGTGAAAACATGACAAATATGAATCTTTTATATTCTTCTGTGCTTCTTTGGACGTCATGATACAGTCTTGTTCATGACACAAAGCAAAACAAGGTTAGAGCTACAGAGATTTTTCCTCCTAATACTCTTTTATCTGTGAACATAAATAAAAGAAAAGCAAAGCAATGAATAGCTTTATAGAATAGTTTCCTCCAAAGGGGTCTTTATGTCAAAGAAAAAATGGAAGATGAGATTAAGCCTGTGTGATTACACCAAAAAGATACTGTGACTTTCTATTTGATTGGTAGACTGTGCTGCAAAAGCCAACATTAAACCTAGTTTAGAAAAATAAACACACAGGGAGGAATGTTTAGTCTGAATAACCTGACTGGCAGCCTCATGATTACATTTTTGGCATGTAGTTTTTTTCTAAATCTTCTTCAGGAGTTACATAAAAACTATTAAAAAAAAAGAAAGGCACCAGCAGAAAAACTGACATCATGAAAACAGCAACAAACCCAATAAAGATAAAACAGGCTGACCACAGTATAGTGTGTCCAAAAGCCCAGACTTTGAAAGTAAATTAAGATAAAAACAAAGTCTGTTTTTTTTCCTTTTCAAACTGTTCTACGCTCAACCCTCTTGACTTGTACAATTTGTACTTCTGAGCACAAGTCTTGCTGTTTCACATATTTTGTAAGAGGTTTTTTTATCCTAAGACATTAAAATTATTCCTGCTGAAGTCATTAATCAAGTCATTTAATAATTCTGTAGTTTAATTATTGAAATTATTGCAATCTACATTTAGCAAATGCAGCAGATGTTGGGGATTTCCAAGGTATATTATATGTGTATTCTCAGCAGTAGAAGAAACACAGTCTTCAGTCTTGTTGGCTCCTCCATGTCAAACAATGATAGGGAGAGAGGCTTTTTGGAGGTTTAACAACCCAAAGAGGATTTGGGACCCAAATTACTGCATCAGATCCTCCTCTTCCTCCCTACGAGGTAAAATGTCTTCAGCTCCTCAATTTCTGCTACAGAATTTTCAGTCAGGTTAAGTTCCTCACAATGTGTACATGCAGACCACAAAAACCTGGGAAGGACAGAATACTGAAACCAGTTTGGGGTATATCTGCCCTACCAATAGGGCTTGATGTTTTAGCTTAACCATACCTCAAGGGAAAACTTTATGTCCCTACACCTCCCTGAGATCCCAGTGGATGAGCATCAAAATGGAAAATCCTGGTTCAAATCCCTTTCTTCATCCTTATGGGTCAAGCCAGTGCCCTAGAACATCCTGGGCAGTGGGTCCTAAATGCCTCTGAAAATTCAACTTTGCATGGCCTAATTAGATCACTGGATTATTCTGTTTTGAAAAAATGTGGAAGAATATGGTAGAAAACAAAGATACAAAACTTGATCCCTCTCTAGCTGCTGAGAACAAGTTTAATAACTAGTTTATAACCACAGAATTGCTGGATTAATTGCTAGAGTGGCAATCTCCAGCATATGGGCCATGTATTGTGTAAAGTCCCATGCTAAAACTCAGGAAAACAAAACATGATGTGATCTGCAGAACATCACCTTGTCCAATACTAACTGTGCCTGTAGCAACCGATCTTGGTGTGCATGTTGGCTTGTTGGCATGGCTGTGTATCACACTCTTTGCCTCCCATCTCACTCCCTCTTTCTCCTGTGGAAATAAAACCCAGATTTGAGGGGGAAATGAGCATACAGTGGCTTCCAGGCAGACAGCCAATCTGCATGGTCAAATCCCAAACTACCAGTTGTGGTAGTCCTGTGCTGGAAAACTTGTTAAGTAACTTTCTTAGGAAAATCAGAGATCTCCACTTGCATTGTAGCACAAAGTCCACATTTTCAGGATACATTCCCACATCTATCTCTTATAAAAGGGAAGGAAGAGGGTTGATGGAAAACCGACAACATGCTGGAGACAACAGTATATGCTGCCCAGTACATTTTTAGGCACAGTAGGAATACATGCACAGACATAAATTATCAGAGAGAGAAAATGTCTGAGCATCAAAGCCGTGTTCAATGTGTGGGAAAGCCTCAATGTAGCTCAAATATAGCACAGTGAGCAGATGTCTTTACTACCATAAGCATACTTAGACCTCCCTGGATTCACAGCAACAGCACAGAATTACAGTCTCTTTCATTCAAAAATTATAGTAAAAATCTATGTCACCAGTCACCTTTTATATAAACCCAGGAGGCTACATCACCCACAGTAAGAGATCTGCACTAAAGACAGAAAGAAACAGGAGAAATTAAAGGAGGAAAGACGCAATTTTCATTCTTTCTTTTCAAACCACACTTCCTTATGTGGAAGAATGCAAAATTCCTTGTAGCCAAACTCAGGAGGTATAGACTGATGAGGAGGCTACAATAAGTGAATGTGCCTCAAAAGTAGCAATAACTCAATTGAAGTCTACCAAGTGGCTGGTGTTCCTCAGTGGTTGATACTGAGGCCGCTACTATTCAGTGTTTTCACCAGGACAATGAGGTGGAATGCACAATCAACAAGATCATGAATGGCATGAAATGGGGATAGCAGTTGATACACCAAAGGGCAAAGCTGTTATGTGAAGAGACATCAACAGGCTGGAAGAATAGACTGGCAGGAACCTCATGAAGTTCAGCAAATGACAAATGTAAAACTCCTGAATGTAATAAGCCTATGCAACAGCACAGACTCTACGCTGACTGGCTAGAAATAACTTTGCAAAAAAGGACCTGTGAATTGTTGTCCTGATAGGTAAAAAATGGAGTCTTAAGTCAACAGTGTGCCCTTGTGGGGAAGAAGGTCAGCCTCATAAGGTATTTACAAGAATGCAGCCAGGGCATCGAGCGATTGACTCTTCATCTCTATTTAGCAGTTATGTGTTTGCATCTGTCCTACTGGGTTTATTTGTGGGCCATAAAGTGCAAGAAACAACAAAAATATGGAGCAAGTTTGAAAGAAGGACCCCACACTTGTCGGGACTGGAGCACCTGACCTGTGAGGAGAGGATGAGAGACTTGGGCTGGTTCAACCTGGAGGAGAGGTGTCTTCAGGGACACTTAACTGCTACCTTCGGCTGCCAGAAAGGTAGCTGTACAAAATGTAGAGCCATTCTCTTTTCCTTGCTCCACAAAGAAGGTCTCTTCTCTAATAAAGAGACAATGGACACAAGTTTTAAGAGAAATTTCAATTGCGTGTACTGAAGAATATGTTCACAGTGAAGATGCTCAAACACCAAAGTCAGTTGCCCAGAGTGGTTGTGGAAACCCCATCCTAAGAGACGCTCAAAAGCTGGCCAGACACAGCCTTAAGCAACCTGACACAGCTTAAAAGGTAGCCTGGCTTCAGTGCTCCCTTACAACCTGATTTCTTTCCTATGACTTTATGATTCAGAGAACCCAAGAGAAAATGTAGGCAACAGAAAACCTGAAATCTTTATGTAATGTTCAAAACTTTCCTTGAGAGGCAATTCCTGGGAGGTGGTGAGCCCTGGCGTCTGCTTCCACACCTGATGGCAGAAGGGTCCATGCCTTAATCTCATGAGTTGAATACCAGCCCTACATAATCAGAGATAAGCGATCTCTGAACAATCATCTCCTACCCATAAAAATATCACAATTGTGGATGTTGTTTCTGCAAATAGGTAGTAGGAAAAGCTTTGGGTATGTATGACGGTGACTGACAGTAACCTCCACCTTACCAAATATATATCTTAAATGCTTGTTCCCCTTTTTCTGGAGAGATTTTCACAGCAAATTTTACAATATTTGGTTCCTTAAGCTATGAACCACAAATCAGCATCATGTAACGGTGAACGGTACTACACCCAGCTTGTGGCCAGTCACTTTTGGGGTTTCCCAAGGCTCAGTATTGGGACCAGTCCTGTTTAATATTTTTATCAATGATCTGAATGAGGGGATTGAGTGTATCCTTAGTAATTTCATGGATGACACCCCACTGGATGGGAGTGTTGATCTACGGGAGGATAGGAAGGTTCTGCAGAGGGATTTGGACAGGCTGGATTGATGAGCCTAGGCCAGTTGTATGAGGTTCAATAAGATGAAATGCCGGGTCCTGCACTTAAACCACAACAACCACATGCAGCACTGTAGGCTTGGGGAAGGGTATCAGGAAAACTGTTGAGTGGAAAAGGACCTGGTGGTGCTGGTCAACAGCCAGCTGAACATGAACCAGCAGTGTGCCCAGGTGGCCAAGAAGGCCAATGGCATCCTGTCTTGTATCAGAAACAGTGCAGCCAGCAGGACCAGGAGAGTGGAGTTCTTTTCCAAGCTTAATAATTCCATGATTCTATGACTTCATATCGAGTTTCTGGAAATTATCACTCCACATCTACCCCTCTGGCTGTGAAACAGCTCCCCAGACAGAGTCACAGAAAACTGGGAGGTAAAGGTGTTAATAAATACATAACAGCAGTAATCAATATGAATACAAAACAAGGTAGCAGGAGAAGCAGCTACCATGTTTAATCCCTCTTAGGACCCTTCCTCTTGTAGACATTGTAGGAGAAACTGTGTAAAAATAATGGTTGGCTTAAAGTTTTGTTGAAAATATTATCTAAAACCTCACTGAGTAGGTCTACTGTGGGCACATTTTGCTTTTTCAACTTTGCCTCAATTCATTGGACTCTTGGATGGACAGATAGTGGAAAAAATTTCAAATAAAACCCAGTGTTGATTTAATATGAGAAACTACTATTAACTCTTATGAACAGGACACTAACATAAATTCTTCATGGTAATGTAATTTAAAACAATTTTCTTTCCTATTTTAAAGCTGAATTTCTGGAAAACAATATTGAGGTATGAAATGTTCCCATTTTATGATTATTCTGAAAGTATCCAATTAGATTTTTCTGGCAGATTTACTGTTTTTAATTAGAATCAAAAGTGCAGACTAAAGTCATAGTTATTAAAAAATGTAATATTTTCATTAATATTTTAATAGAGGCATCTGAAGCAGTAATTTTGCCCAGAAGAATAGGTCAGGTCTCTGAATATTTGATTTCAAATACTAAATAGAACCAAAAATATTGACTTAAATATAAACCACCAAGTATATCAACTAGGTAATGCCTTGAAGAAATATACTGGTGTGGGAGAACAGCAAAACAAAAGAACCAGTTTTTATACTTTTATTAGACTGTTAGCAACAAATATATGGAATTCCAACTAAATGCCTGAAGTCAGGCCTCTCTGACAATTTCTTTTTGTAATTTAAATAACAATATGTGATTAATGTAGCATTTCCTAAATGGATACTAAAACTACTTCATCTTTTTGACTAATCTCTTAGGCATACACTGCAGTTTGCACTGAAAAAAAAATCAGGTATTAATTTACTGGGCCAAGAGTACATCCCACTCCTAGTTAAAATGCATACTCTGTGCACATCCATTGGTTGTAACACATTGTGAAGAGAGGAAATGGTTCTGAGTTGCACTAGTAGCAAAAATATCCAGTCTCTTTCTCCCCTTACCCATCATTACTTGTCACACCTCTAAAAAAGCATATGGAGTTGTGGGTAAAATTTAGTCTGCCAACTCAATATGAAAAAAATCAGAGGACTTTCACTTATTGCTGCATGAACTGGTTTTCCAGTCTCTATTTACATCATAAACAATATAAATTCAAGCTGAGTTTTCCTCATTTTTTTTTCAAGTATATTGAGCATTTGAAGACCTTTATAAAGAAGCCAGTCACCAAGTACATGAGTGAGTGCAGCACAGCCCAAAAGTACTACCTTGTCCCCTGAAACAGTGTGACTGTGACACTCTGACCCAGGCAGTCAGAGGTAGCTGCCAGCTTTCTCTTGGCAAGGCTGACAGTTGGCTTAAGTATCTATCTCTGTGTTGTGCACCATGACGTAAACATGCCCATCATCACACCTGGCTGGAGTTGCATTCTCACAGTTTTCTCACAAGGTTGCACCTCACTCCAGCCACTCTCAGCCACTGAGTCTGCAGCTGTGTGGCTCAGGACTGCTGGTGTTTTTCCTGTCACCCCATGACATATCCCATATACAAGAAACTTGATTTATATTTCCAGTCCCTGTATCAAGACTGATAATTGTATTCAGACAGAGCAGATCACAGTAAGGCATCCGTATGTGATTCGGAGATGACAGGAGAGGGAGAACTGCCTGCTCTAAATGTGGTTTCTAAATTCCAGTTCATCACTTAAAGGGGCAGTACCCAAGTTTTAGCTGGGTTACGGTTTAACTTACAGACATTATTAGTTTTTTTTCTGGTAGGTTAGTGAGCTCTTCAGGACCTCTGATTTTCTTCTCCCCAAAGTACTCTTTGCTGGTGTTTAAACCACCTTGGCAAGCTGGGTGAGCTTGACAGACTTCTATAGTGTCTTTCAGTACAACGTCTTTTCCACAGCATTTTGATATTTAACATATAGATTTAATTACCAGGGAACATAGAATCATAGAATCATTTAGGTTGGAAAATACCATTGACATAATTGAGTCTACTGTGTGAGAACATAAGATGAGAAATAAAGTAAGATGTAAAGTTTAAAGCATATTTGATTTCATACAGTCTTAAAAGCCTCAGGATTAGTGTGAAACCTATCTTTTAAATACTTCTCTCTGTCCACTCAGTGCACATCAGTGTAATGCTTGGGCTAACATATATCGTTGGACATTGTGCCTTTAATCTATGCTGTATGTTGAGCTTATCTACCACACCATGAACCAACACTGTGTTTCTTCAGGTGGGGTTAGCTCCCAGCACCCCTCTCTGGCAGGTGCCCACACCAAACTGCAGGGCAGGACAACAAGTCCTGTGTTAGGAGAGACCAGGCAAATACCACAAAGTTGTAGCATTGACTCTGCATCTCAGACCATCATCTTCACTGGCAAGAACAGCCAGCTGGCATGGACACAGTTTTCTGATTAAAATCTTTCTGGCTGCACAGTGCCATATGGATGTGTATGTGTTGATCTGCCCTAGGAATTGCTGGGGTGTTCCTGAATACGTGTTTCTGGGTTCAGGAGGTGGTCCAAAAAGGAGCAGCTGTGCTCAGTCAAGAGCTCGATTTGGAGTGCTCTTGACAAGTGGAAGTTGCTACAAGAAATCCACTATCATCCATGATTTGTTTGTCTTCTTTCTGTGTCTTCCTTGGGAGCACCTCAAAAGCTAAAATTGTGTTTACATATCTCTGTTCCTCCTTGACAGTCTCCTTATTCTTTTGTAAACTAGCTCAGTGTGGCACAAAAATGGCACGATGCAGGAGCATGTCTAATAACCCTAACTTTGCCTATCCATAAAACAAGTAATATAACAAATGGCAATTTTTTCTTCTGTCTCTCTTTTTGAAAATAGTACTGGAAAATCACATACATTCTCTGTTTCAATTAAACAACATACAGATGCCATCAAACGACCCAGAAAAAGACAGCAGTTTACTGGTATCTCTGCTAGCATCAGAAAAACCTAGTCTTTTTCTAGTCACGGCTTAACATGTAGTGCCTGGAAAAGGACAGATGGGATAGACAGGGTTGATAGGGAACCTCAAGAACCACAGAAAAGATTAAGAAGAGTTTTCCCTTCTGACCTCTTCTCCTCCATTTGAAGGTTTGGGTTCATCACCCTGAGCTTCTCTCAGACCCAGATACCTATAGCAGTTTTCCCACAATACCTGCCAAAGACAAACACATAGTCTTTTAATGGCTGGAGCAGGTTAAAAGGGAGAGGAAGGTAAAATCTTTCCTTTGGCCTGTGAGGCAGGGATTGAAAATAATCTCTCTCATACTTTCCAGGTCAATGTCTTAGTTGTTGTCTGTTTTCTCTCCTTTCATTTTATAAGGTTAAGTTAGTCTGTTCAAAATGAGATCTAGTTAAAAAAAAGAGACTAGGAACCTCTTTCTCTACCCTGATTATCAGGGTAGCTAATAGTTCAGTGACCAGATGAGATATGAAAACTGAATTTCCACAGAGAAAACAGGGAGTAGTCTAGAGATTTCATGTGTTGTGTGACTGCTTTCACTAGAGCGCAATTGGACTCAAAAAAAAAAAAAAAAAAAAAGATGCATCTTTGCATAATTCCCATCCTGGTTGGACCTTTTCTCCAGTCAGATGATTCACTACACCCTGACCAGCCTTGAACACTGAATATATTTGTTCAAGTCTTCTTCACAAGAGCAAATTTCTCCATATGCTTAGTGCTATAATACAGTAATGATCAAAAAAATCTCATGAAGGAAAACCATTCATGAGAGTATTTTCAAAAAACATTCTGCTGTCATCATGCTAATCCTCATTTTTAGGTCTGAAGTGTGTGAGAAAGGCTGAGCAGTTCTGTTTAATTAAAATAACATAATTTTGGAACAGCAGGCAAGCAATAAATAGTATAAAAATAAACCAGATGACAAAACAAAAGAACAGGCTCATATTTGTCACCAAATCTGATTTGTACCTTTACTTGTAGTTTACCCTTTTTAAGTGTTTTTGCACTGCTGTTATATGGGATGGATGATATCAGATCACTTCATGAGCAATTTTTGCACTACACAGCATAATAAACAGCTCCCAGAACATACCAGAGAGACGCATCTTCTTTATATTATTTTCATGTCAAAATTAATTCTTGCAAAAATAAACTGTTAAGAGAGCCTTACAGAAACAATTCTGAAATAGTGTGCTGTGAAAACTGTAATCTTATTTCCTTAAATTAACTGTTATCTTTTTAAAAAATCAGCATTTTCTTCTAGATGGGGAATCTGCAACATTGGCCAAAAACACCTAAGCAATTCCACAGTCATTTCTTTGACTTCTTGAAAGTTGTTTTTATCCCTCATATTGCGATTTCTTTAGCATACAATGGAAGGAGTAAATGTCATTCCTGAGTTATTCCCCACACCGTAGAATTTTTGATAGTCTCAGTGGGAGCAGGTTTGCTTTCAAGTAATGTATTTCTGTACCAACACAAACTATATTTGGATATTGCTCTTGTAAATTGCGAGAGACGAAACCAGAAAACTTTACATGTGATACCCATTTTCTTCCAGTCAGATCACTGGATCTACCAAACTGCTAAAAAAATACAGCCAAAATTCGTGTTACCCTTGTGAGTATCAATATTGATAGGATGGAGAACTTATTTCCAAAGGACTTCAGATAATGATGGGAGGTTTCAATCAGTCCACAAACTATTAGACTAAGTCGTCTTTCAGCAGAAACATTTCATCGCACACAAAGCAGCCTCTGAAACTCTTCAACCTACAGAATGGCATGTTCATGCAGCCCATAAGAAGCTTTGATTTAATTGTGTGGGCTGACAGTCAGGAGCTACATACACGGTTCACTTGTTGCCATAGAGGTGGCACGACTGCAAGAGGAGCTGGTGAGTAAACAAGCACAGTATGCAGCCATCTCGCTTTAACCTGCCTGTGTGTGTCCAAATCAACACCCACACTCACAGAAAGAAGGCGAAAAGAAGAAGAAAAATAGCTTTTTTAGAATGAGATCCTTAGTTATTTCCCATCTGGTAGGAAATGCCTAGGACCATGCAAGACCTGATGGCACTTCTGTGCAACTTTCTCGTTGCTTTCACAGTGAGTTAAGTCAGCATGCGGGCTGGATTGCATCTATTCTGATATGTTATGACATAAACTCACTGAAAAAAGAAATAGAGAGCCACTATTTAATAGGGAGATTGATCTAATGGAAGACTTTTTGCCTAAAATTTTGGTTTTAACTCTTGTACTCCCACTATGTGTATCAGCTGGGCAAGATATGTCTTCATGCAAAATTCGAGCCCTGTCCAGCCAAGCATATGGTCATCTCTTCTGCTGTGATTTATTTTAACTGCTTTGTATCAATATTAAACAAGCTCCTTAACACTGTTGCAACAAGTGAAGATGTGATTAAGAAAATGGCAGTTTTTCCCTAATACGCTGTCATTACCTAAAAAACTGTAAAGGTTGTGTTATTGCTTTCATGCAATTTAAGATACCATAATATACACATTATTTGATATTTAAATCTTCCTCTAGCTTTTATAAGTGCATTTGTCAGGTTACAACTTAAAAATTCTCTTTACTGTGAAGAAAGTTAATTCATTGCACTTCACTGAAATCTTGAAATTAGTGGAGTCACTTTTCTGAAAAGTTGCTACTTTATCAGTTATTTGTCTTTATTCATGAAGACTGAGTATAGTCAGGTAATTTTATTTTTAAACCTTCAACCTCTGAAAATTAGTCATTTCATACACCCTCTTCTGTCTCACGTAACATATATTAGCTTCTTAAGAGAATAGTTCTGTTAAGAATACCTCCTAATATCACCTAGATACATTTCCTACATTTGTTTATGCCAGTGTTGGGAGAATTAAGTTTTAAATGTATGACTATGTGTCTAGTCTAAATATGACTAAGAAATGGCATGCATTTACATAGCCACAAGATACATGATACATTTCTTCTTTGATGTAAGAAGAGAAAGCCATGAAATACTAAATGCGAACTTTACAGACCCAAAAATTAGATGGCTACATTACTGTTTTGATTTTGAAAGAGTAAGTTAAATTAGCTAACAAGGAAAAATTACCCTTTACTGACACATGCAAGTCAGTACAAAACTAACATTATTTTCCTTTCTTTTCTTTCTAAGAAGAGAGACAAGGCTAAGCCCTCTCTTTAACCTTCTGGACCCTCAGAAATATCAGCTGTTATATGAGCTGGTTTCATAATGATACTTCTGTTGGTAGAGCTTCCAGTAGGAACTTCTCAAGGGAAAGCAACACAACACACCTTGCATCTATGCTCCTGCTTGTCCAGGAAGGGTAATCAAGTACAGCATTTCCAAAGTGGATTGCTTTTTTGTTTTTCCTTTGTGGGTTTTGTTTTGTCCTTTGAGAACTGTATACCACTTCAGGTGAAAATAAAACAAAATTCACTTTGCTGTGTCTGAGGGATGGTGAAGTGTAAGAAAAGTTTGTCTATTTTGAGTAAGATTCAGAAACCTGAATGGGAACTGGGCAGAGCCTATCAGTTTAAAACTCCAGACTCATTTTAGGGGTGAAAGTTATGGTTATGTTGCCAAATAGCATAGACTGGAGACTGTTGTTTACTGTGCAGCCAGATGATACTGGAATGTGACAGCTAAATTCCCTTCCTCCACAGGAGCCCAGCTACAGAAAGGTTGCCATTGCCAGCTCCATTTGATGCTGCCTTGGGACAAGGTAAGTCACCATGTCTGCAGCAAAACCACACCAGCAGCACTGTCTAACAACACCTCCTCCTTGCTGCTATTTTACTAAAACAGATTTATAGATGTAGTCCTACAGATCCAAGCTACAGGACTGACCCTAAGCTCTTCTCATGCTAATATATAAATCCTACTTCCAGAAACCAACATAGCATCTTACTGGGAATTTTACTAGGTGATAGGATGGAAAAATGTCAAGTAACCGGGGTGGTTGTCAGACCTGTTTTCTATTCTTTTAATTTCTATTTCAAATGAAAGTCTTATCTCTTAATAAAACATCACTTATCCTGCCTATATGCATAAGAATCACTCAGCAAAAGAAGGGTAGAGTGTGCCTGGAAAAGTTATTTCTGCCTTTGAAACATTAGGATTTGGAGATGGATGACTTATCAAGAAACTGTTTTTTCAACTTCTTTTATTTCTCATCTAAGTCCACAATTCCAGCTGCTAGCAAAAGATGCATTAATGATATTGCACCAAAAAAAAGAAGACTGACTTTCAAATTTTCTTTTGTGGCCTGAAAACAATGTATTTCTTTTAAAAGAAGTTCATTTTCACTTCAGTTTCTTAAATTGCATAAATTGCTTTATTATAAAGGAAACAACAACACTCTTGATCATGAAAGGTGATTATCTGTGAGAAACTCTATATAAACTCAAAGGTTACATTTTGAGATGTCCAGGTTACAACCACTGTTGTATGCCAGCTGTAAGCAGGCATGTAAGTACAGAAGGTGTTTCTACACCCTTACTGATGAGGTGATGCATTCTGAAGGAGGGCTGCTAGAAGAATGACAGACGTGACAATTATCTATTCTAAAAAGTGCTGCAAATTATGAACTGTCAATACACACTGGACAAAGTTTGCTTGGTACAATACAGTCAACATAAAAAATTCGGTTCTATTAATCCACAGGAAAAATTTGATTTTTTTACAGTCAAAATATTTTATTTAATATTTTTGATGCTGAATTTAAAAAAACATGTTTAATTAAATTTAATTGGATACAATGATGAAAAATTCAAACGGCATTTCAATTATTCCAGAATAGAAAACTAATTTTTAACCTGAACATTATTTTTTGGGGAACAGGGAGAAAAGAGAAGATAATTTATAAGCAAAAGATAAGAAATCTCTTCATGTTAAAGGATTGCTCCTCTGTTTCACCACTGATTAAATAATAAAATAAAATTTTACGTTACTGGGTCTGGTAATGAGCCTAAGTCATGCTATTTCCAAGAATAATGAAGGAGAGCAACTCCTGGTCCTTAATCAAGACAAACCTTGCTTTGTTCATGTAAATCTGCATTGATTTTTACTCTAATCTGTGGCAAAAATAGTTAAAGATCAATCACATCCTCAGATATATTCCTGTTATCACTTACTTTAAAATGAGTGTAAGCTAATGTTTAATTTTTATTTCCATATGTATTTAGTATATTTATGTACTTATTTAAGCCATACAGTCATTATTATAGTGTTTTAAAAATGAAAGAATTAAGATCTTGTGGTCATGAACGTAAGTTGCAAAATAAACCAAGAGGGTAAATAAATTTATATGTTGATAGACTTTTGAATTAAATGACTCTTGCTAAAAGCACTAGATGCAAAAAAGACAAAAAACTAACTGCCAGCATCAGTGGTGCTAGTGATTCAAAGAAACCCGTAATATGTAAAGCATATATGTAAAGCAGACTTTTATTATGGTCAGGGGATGCAGAGGGGTTTCATCCCCCCCTATGCATTCCGCTGAGAAAAGAAACACAACAGCTTTTTATACATTTGGAAGGGGTGAGTTTCAAAAATTATCTATCATATGCACTCTTTGAGAATTGGTACAAAGTCTGCCTTATCTAAATAGACATTGGGTTACCTATCCTCTATTTTTATTTTTATAGAGTAGTTACATAAAGTTTTATTATTTCAAGCAGTTGTTTTCCCCACCCCTCTCCTATCTCCCTTGCAATGCTATGTGCTAAAAGCCTTTCTTTTCCCTCTTTCCCTGTCAGTCCCCTATCTTATTTGTTTATGTAAGTTAGTTCCCCTTTATCTTAACTGCCCAAAACTGTGCACTCTTCTATTTGCAAGTGGTTACAATTTGCAAAGTCATATTTCATGCTAATTTTCAACTTATGTGGCTAAATTTTTATTTTATTTTGTCTTGTCTTTATTTCACTAGGTGAATGCTTGACTTCCTGATTACAATGAATCACTGGTGATAGTGGGTTTTTTGAAAATTTTTTGTTCCTGAATTATTCTTCCATGTTGAAAATGCTGTTTGGTTGACATATTTCATATGCAATTATTTTGTCTACTGGTATAGAGATCATTTGCCCCAGGAAAACATCTCTAATTGTAAGTTGGGCTTTTTCTAGTATGTAAGTAATTTTTCTATAAATCATATTGACTAGACTAATATTGGTGCGTTTTATTTTTAAAGCTTTACACAATGTCTAATTTCTCTCCATTATTCATAACTTTTGATCCACAAACCTTCTTCTAGTTGCCAGTGAATGTCATTTGCAATCTCATAGGGCTTTCTAAATAATAAGTCTGGAAAATTAGCAGCTCTTTAGCTAGTGGAAGTCATTAAATGTTCAAGACATAGCAGAGATTCACAAAATGACACATTAATAAACACTCATAACATAAAAAACCTTTAATAAGACCTAGCTGAGCTGCATGAATATAATCAACAACCTCCCACTGCTAACAATACTTAGTTTGAAAGACCTTCCAAGTATATGACTTTGTCATATCATACGTTCAATTCATGTAATTGGAAAAGAAACAAAAATATGAATAATTATCAAGAGACTTACTGGATGTGGCTGTTATGTTCTTAATAGTACTTTAAAAAAAAAAAGAAATTAAAAGCTATTAGTATTTTCAATATTTGGAAAACAGCATGTCTTTGGTCGCAGATTTTGCCTTCTCTTCTATGCCAGCTAGGTCTTATTACTGTTGTGCAAATACCCAGGAATAGTCTGGAAAAGAAAGAGTGGAGAAGATTGATGTTTCACTGGCTCTGTGTTTCTGAAAGCCATTTTTTCAAATCTTAGAATAGAAGGACTGTTGTGCTCCATAAAGCACATATTGCTTTATCTTACTGTCTCCCATGTAAGAACTGGCTGCATGATCAGGGAAGACTGAGATATCTAAGACCCAGTCAAAATGGTAGCAGACTCAGACCTGACATTTTATCCTGGAGTATTTTTGTATCTGAACCACATTCACAAGAGTTTCTAGTTTCCAGCCTAAATTATTCCATTACTAACTCTCATAGCTTAACTTCTCCTTAACACCTCTGGGGTGAGAAAAAGGTTTGAACCAAATGTTTTTGAGGAGCGGTCAATCATTATAAAGAAGAGGCAAGGAGTAATGGCAGAAACCTGAAGAAATCTATTATTCCAAAAATGTTTGTCTCCTCTTCCCATGCATCCTTGCTAGTGATGAGCTAGTTTTGATGGACTTAGTCCCAGGTTTCACTTCGCACTTCTGCAACCCTCTCTTGTGTCACTTTGCTCAGTCTCAAAGGACCCTGAGGGAGCCTGCTAAAGAGCTGTGTGCTAAGACACTCTGAAAGCGAGATATGCACAAATTCATAGAGTAAAGCAACTGTTGGTTATCATTCCCAAAGGCTACAACTCTAAGCTTTAGCATGCTAACCACCCTGAAGAGACACCTGAAGAGGATTTGTCATTCAGAAGGTGCCAGTCAGGAAGGAAAGAGGCCAGCCAGGGTCAGGGCCTCTGCTGCTGGATTTGATCTTGCATACTCATAAGCTGCCATCTGCTGCTGAGTCCACCTTTCTCCCTTTAGGGTTTTAGAATCATAGAATATTAGATTTTTTTCTATCTTAGCATTTTTTTCTATTGAATCTGTCAGCTGCCCACAAACATCCTACTCCCCCACCTCCCCATCTATCTGTAATTTTGCCCTTCTTATTTTGTACAGTTCTCTATACAGGCTTTTATTATGGCCTTTTCCAGAACTTAGCTACTTGCTTAGAAGTCTGGGGCAAATTTTTACAATGTGGACATGTCGGAAATAGTTCTGAACCACAGGAAGACAGGTAGTGGAACCCATGGTGGGGGTGGCCACAGAACAAGGGGGTTGTGTTTCTCTTCCAGTGTGTCAAGCTAATTGAGGATTCGGAAGTTCTTCCTCTGCTGAACAAGATATTTTACTTCACTAGCAAGTGTCTTGCAGGAAGATAATCTGTGCTCTGTTTTTGCTTCTGAATGTAACTGAGAATAAGTATTTCTCTATACTCTTAATGGTGCAGTTTGGTCCTAAGTATACATCAGAAATCTAGATGCATTTCTGCTATCACCCCGACCCTAGAATTTGGGAATAGTTGCACTATTCTTTGAACCAGTTCCCCACTTTCCAGTTTCTGATATATTTCAAGACAGTGCCCCAATTTTCTTGTTCCAAGCTGACACCATGACTTTCTCATGTGACAGCTTTCACGGATGCTTTCCTGCAAATACATTAAAACAGGTCTTATTGAAATCTCTAAAGGGAAAAAAGAATGACCTTGAAGAAAACAGGGTCACAAACAGAAAACACCCTGCTTGTTTTATAATGACACAAGTGCTTGCACATTTTCTCATTCAAAATCTAATCACAGCACTTTGTGTCAGTCAAGGAAGACTGCTTGAGGTGGATTCAAAACACCACCTACCCACCTACTCAGCATTTAAATTTACTTTGTGCTGTGCATGGGAGTACAAAATAAATGGGTATTCAGTTAGTATTTTAATGGCTCTGGGATCTCTAACAGACACAAAGGAATCTCTCACTGTCTTTGCATATGGTGTCACATATATGTTGAACAGAAACAATCTAGAGTCATCAAAATGTTCTTTCCTTTCTGTGCAACTGAATGTGGAAGCTTCAACATTATGCAAAAATGTTGATTTAGTATCCATGCTATTCATCACTCACAAAAGGGTCTGATAAGTTTACTGACATGCATAGAAAGATTTCCATTTTCTTCAAGAGGTAAGCATCAATATTGCTAAGTAATGACTAGTTTGAAAAAAAAATGGCTACCAATGACAGCTGGAGTATTTCTGAAGCTGAAGTCTGTTCTTGACAGAAATTGATTACTTCTAAAGCAATTATGATAAATAAAAAATACTGAATTCAGAAAATGGAGATGTTGTTAGCCTGATGTGGCCCACAAAACTGGAACATTTAATTCAAGGAAGTAATACACAACAAAAGAAATTACCCTTCTGTGAATCAATTGCAATTATGTGTACAGTTTTCTACAATGCTAATCAATTGCTAAGGAATTAAATATAAAATATTGTGCTTTTTACAAAGGGACACTTTCATCAGTATTCAAGCAGAAACTTTCTGGAAATAACTAGTAATTTCTAGGTGGGTCTGAATCAAAGCCTAACTCTGAATACCACCAAATTTTGGCTAAAGACGTTGTGAATATTATCTCCTTTCCTCAGGGAACAATCCTGTCTGTCTTTGCATTTTGAAGTTCTCTTCTCTGTCCTCAAATTCGTTTAATTAGCTCCTGCAAACCGAAGATAAAATGAGTTGCAGAGCTGTCTCATCAAAAAGCAACTTTGGTCAATTTAGGTCATTAAGACCGTATCAAACTTTCTCATTACTGCTGTTCTCAGAGTCTAGATATTAAGGGAGCAGGAGGAATTTTTTCAACCTTAGGATATAACGGTAAGGCTGTATATCAAGGAAATGAGTCCACATTAACTGAAATATAACAACATCTTTCATCATTTGGGGCCTGAAGTGAGGTTCCTAGACTCCCTGTGCTATCACACAAAGAAAATCAGGGGCCTAAGATTGGGTGTCAACATATTCTTTCCAAAGTATTGGAAAAATCCTACCTAGTTTGTATGTGAGGCTTTTCAGGATGTTTTTTGACGTTAGCTTGATACTTCTCTGAGGAGCATTTTTATTACAGATTGTGCAGGCTCTGGAGTAAAAATCTTTCGTCATATCTTTGGTCAGACTGTTATTTCACAGTACCTGGACACACTAAAATAACAGCCAGAGAAACATAGAGTAATTTAGATCTAGAAATAGCAGAGCTGCCGTGGTAGGATACTATATCTGAGCAATTAAACTGTGTTACATAGTGTGTGCCATGCATGAAGAACTAGACCTAGTAAAAATGACTCTTAAGAAATATTAGACTAGGCATCTAGCTTTCAGATGGCTAAAGTTAAGGTGGAATTTATCCCAACTTGATTATCAACTCCAAAATTACAATCCTAACCTATATACTGGATTCAAAATTACAGTCCCTGGTGTCCTACCTAAAGGCACTGGGAACCTCACCTTGCACCAAGAAGTTCTGTAAGCATCTTGAGGCTATGGCTGCTCCCTCTGAGCGATTCACCCAGTTGCCATATCACCTGAAACTGATCCCCACAACAGGTCCAGGGCAGTGCACAAAAGTAAGTACTAAGCACCATACATGATGTTACAGAGACTTTGTTTCAGAAATACTGCAGTTCCACCAATAATTACAACAAAAATTATGGCACTTTGAAAGAAAAATAGTTAACCATGGAAAGCGTGTCATAGTTTCTGAGTCTGCTCTATGATGTGCAAGGGTGTTTTTTTATGGGAAATAAACATTGGGTTTACTTTTGCCGATTGAAGGCTGAAAAGGACTTGTCAGTGACAGAGTACACTCTGTATTTTATGTTCTTAGTATAATAAAGTAGAAAGGGAAAGCTAATGCAGGAAGCATGTGCTGGCAACAAGACGTATTCATGGGAGAGAGAAAAGATGAAAATTCAGCCTCTTTCTAGAAGACATGTACCTGGCAGTGCTACATCAGTGAATCATAAGGAGATTTGAAAATTTGAAACCCTGATATGGAGAATGCTTGCACTTCTCGACAGTGTTCAAGAACAAGGCCTGTGTTTTCATTCACAAGCTAATGCAGCTGCTGTACCACTGCAATTTCCCTTCCTCTGTCCACAGCGTAGCTGTGTCCAACTCTTGCTTCAAAGGGATTTAACCATCAGCCAACTGCTCTGATCTTCTCAGGGGATTGAAGAATGATCTTTGCACTGTTTGCATTTCATTTTGGAGCAGAGGTGATCCTGCTGAACATGTCCTGTCACTAAGTCAGAGAGGCAACACGTGAATTATCTGGGGAGAATTTGCTCTGAGCATTGTCAAAGTATAGGATTAACCTTGCAGGTTAATCCCATGCTTTGGGACCCTTGTAGAACTCTGCTTAATTAAAATTTTGTTTGTCTTTCATGTTCAGACAAAACACAGGAACAAAAGCAACCCATCTGTAAGAGCTGAAGGTTTATCTGACTATTTTGATCTCAGATTACACCAGTGGGCTCACTTGATTTTTCCTCACAATGAAAACCAGCCAAGTCTGGCTCAGTCGCAACCCTTGGCCAGGATGAGAATTGTGGGCCTTGATAAATCCCCACTGGACCTGCCCTGATTTTCAGTTTCTCTTTATCGTACATATTTTGATACCTTTGGCAGTCTTGTCTCCTTAATGACCTCATGTCTTCTTTTGTCTTGGTACAAAGTACATTTGCTCCCTCTCTCTCCCTCCCACCAGTGCACAGGGTAGCCCACCCACCTTGCTTGCCCCTCTACAGGCCTCCTGTGCATCACCCCGCCCTGGGTGCCCTCTCATAGAGCATCCCCTGCCCACTCAACCCTTATTCTCTAGACCTTCTCCACAGTCCACTGTCCTTGCATGCCCTTCAAGTTGTCAGTTTCAGTTAGAGCCCACCCACCCCAAAACTTGGCTCCACAATCACCTGTTCATATCTGTCTTCCAGTTCCTCCATTTTCACCTTCCAGTTCACCCTGACATTCTGCCAATCACCAAGAGATGGGACACCCTGTCCTCTGAGAGGAGAGGAGAATGGTGAGTTGTATGTTTGAAGAATCCCTCAGAGCCATCCTCCACTTGCACTTCAGGCTTTGGGTGGCACATATAGGAATTTCCTTTATAGGTAGGTGGGCATGGGAAAATCCCCCTCACCGTGGACTCATGAGCCTTTTGTGGCAAAAAGTAGATGGTGTCACACTTGTACCCCAAGAGCTTCAGGTCACTGTCAGTCTGCCCATTCCTCCAGACCCTCTTGCTGAGGCTTTTGCTACACATGAATCCTCATCTCTTCCTCTGTCAGAGTCCCAAACAACCCATTCCACCTTCTCATCCTGGCCCTGTCCATGTTGCCCATTCCCACCACCTAGAGGACGAAACACGAGGAAGGGAGTTTCCTAAAAATTCTGTTCCCTCTTCAGTCATGCCTCCAAGCATTACTATGTACCCAGCTCCATGGGTGCCTCCTACGACAAACAGATGCTCTCAGATGTGTTTTGCTGAGTATCAGTCACTAGCTCCTCTGACACCCATGCCCGAGCCTCCAGCCTTCACACTCCTCTTTTTTCATTTGTTGTGCCTCATCATCAGCTATCTGCCATCCTTGTGTATTTTGCATTGTTCTCTCCTTCACAGCATCACCTACAGGACTTACACAGCTCTTAGTCTGACGTCTCAGTCAGGAAGAACCAGTCAGCACACTTCAAGGGTTCAGAGTGAAACGGCCTCTTTATTAAAATGGCTTCCGCCTTTTATAGGGTAGGGTGAGAACTCACTAGAAAGAGGGTATAACTGGGGAGAGAGAGAGCGGAACATGCAAAACAGAGGGATGGCACAACCATTAAGGGAAGGGTACTGCAATGCAGCAAAATTCAACCAATGAGAGGGAAGGGTTCAGGGACATGAGGGACAAGGGAATTTATCAGAACTTAGTGTACAGTATATAGGGAAACATACAATAAACTGGGAAACAAAATACAAAACCCAAAACGCTTCATTTAAAACAGTTAATATTTTCTTATATAGAGGTCTCATCTTCATAACAAATATCTGGCTCTATGTTTCTTTTCCAGCTCTCATATCCTTAATTTTTTTCTCCTCCAACATTTTTCCACTACTGTTCGCCACATTCCAAACTCCCACTTACTTCTTGTACTCCTGCAAGCACCCTTTTATTGGCATTACTACTTTCTTTAGCAGAAAAGGCTATCATGGGGAATTCAGGAAAAATATGAGAAATTATTTAACCCCAGAGTAAAATTATGTAACTACAATAATGAATACTTTCTTCTACAACAAGGCAAAACCCTCCACAAACAAATATACATGAAAGTCCTTCGTGTGTGCATGCCTCTGGTTTGATCAACAATATACACTTTTGTGTTTCAGATGAATGTTTCCTTTAATTTAATTTCATAAAGAAACATAACTGATTTCAATGTAGCATGAAGTTGCATAAATGATGTTAAAAACAGTGAGTTTATTGAGGTTGCTTTAATCAGTATTTTCTTAATAAGTACAAAAAATCCTCTAATGTCACATTATTATTATTTTTGTTATTGTTATTTTTAAAATAGAAACTTCACATAGTTCAGATACAACAAATCATTCCCATTTATCCTTTTCTTTCTTCTTCCTTTTTTTATTTTGATAGTTAAATATTTGAATTACTTACTAAGCAGAATATATAAAATTTATAATAAAATTTAAGAATTTATTATGAAATAGAAGAAAATAATGACATCTGCTATTACACTGACTTTTAAAAATATTATCCTCATTTTAGACTAGTATATTCTTGAGTCTACAGTATCTTATCAACATTTCAAAGTTAAGATTAAGCTGTTGATTTGTGCTATAATAGTACTTCATATCTGAAAACTCTAGAACTTTCTAAAATGCTGCACCTAAACAGCTAGGAGGTTAAGAAAGTAAATCCCATGAGTTTCTGATCTTTTGGCCTATTGTCTTTGTGTGGCAATTCTCATTTTGATGTACTAGAATTACATTTGAATTGTGTCTTGTTCTTCATTAAAATCTCATCTGAGTTCCTGCAATCATACATGTCTGCCATCTCTGATTTTTGAGCTTTCCATCATGATATTTTGCTGTTAAGAAATTCCAAAAGTAAACTTGCAAAAACATGAGTGTGGCTTGAATCCTAACGCTAACTGTATTTTCACTTTTTAATTTAATTTTGCATGAATTTAGCATGAGATAAGAATTTGACACAGATTACAGAGAGCATCTTAGCATAAGTATGGAAACTTTTAGGTTTGCAAATAGTCCTGGTCCCATATGTAACCTCTTCTGTGTTTCTGAAAGGTACTTCATTAAAAATGACAGTCCCTCCAAATGGGAGGCAGATACCAAAAGCAGAGAGCAGATCACTGCTGTAACAGAAAATGAACTAAAGTATGAAAACACAAAATAATTGTCTATGTGAGAGAGTACCTGGATTTGTGAATTTGAAGAGGGGAAAGTTTGGAGAGAACAGGGAAGAAAGGGAAGTATCTTACTGAGGAAAGCCAACCAGGCGGTTATCTGGTAATGAGGACCACAGGTGGAGATGCTGCAGGTGGACAACAGCATTTGCCATGACAGGGTAGAAGTCGATCACAGGTCCAACTCACACAGCATCAGCAATGAACATAGATGCACCAGGTAGCTTTTCAAAAAGCCAGACACTAAAGCCCACAATCCATAAACTGATGAGCCAGACACTCCGAGGGGAGAGGAAAGCAGACCTCAGGCAGGACAATTGTTAAGGTTTCTATTGTTTTATTACAAAAGGAAGTTCATGTGATGAAATTATATTGGCAAGAACAGTTTAACCATGGTTAAATTACAGTCCTAATGTTACCTTTCCTCCCTTTTTCCAACAACCTTTTATTAAAATCAAACACTGAGAAGCTAATTTGTATGTGATTCATGCAGATCCTTTCTTCTTTGCCTCTCATTTTTATTCCCACACAGACAGACACAATACTGCTCACATTGATATAATTGGAAACATTGCCGTTGAATTCAGTAGGAGCAACATCCAGCATAGCTTAGGTGGGTTACTGAGTTTCCATGGGATATCCATTGTCACTATTCATGCAGGCCTATTATGGGAACACAAAGTACATATGACAATTATGACTTTAAAGACCAGTACACTGCAATCACATCCAGATTTTCAGCCTTAGTGTATAGTAGTGCCTTAAGGGAAAACTGCTCTGCTGCAGATGAATATTTAAGGAATAGAAATAAATGGGTGACTTCGTTGTACGATAACGTGTGCAATGTCCAATTCTCTATAGGAGATCATCAGGAACTATCTGAATCATTATGTTCATTCCAATTAGGGCTTCATGCAGTTCAAATTCATATAATTCTTGAAGCTAGCATGTGAGTTCCATAAACTCACATAGCAACAATGCTTGGCTTTCAAAACATATTCATAAAAAGCTGATAGAGTCCATTTCAAGCCACAGAAACAAATGTTTACTTTGACAGTCAAGGTAGTGATGCTGAGATACTAAAAACTACCTTCCATATCATTAAATACAGCCTTTCCGCTGTGCTAGAGTAGCTGGTAAAAAATGTCAATCTGCTTTTTGTCATGACAGCTTCTCAACAGTTCATTTTGTAGGGTATTAATCATGAATGTTTTTCACTTTTCAAAAAAATTATTTTTGTTTACACAATGGACTAGGTATAATGTTTGGCAAACTGGCAAACTGTGATAGACACCTGGATTTCTGAATTTGAGATTAGGTATTCTAAACTTCCAAAAACTTCAGCCAGTCCAAAATGTACTCACCTTCTCAGACAGAACCTCAGTATAACACTACTCAGTTATGTGTAGACTCCCCAGCATACAGTTTAATAGTCCTCATGGACTATTTACCTTCAGTAGGATCACTAAAATTATCATAAGAGCTAACGAGAGCTGTACAAACAGCTGAATCAAACCTGGAGTGCTTTATGAAGAATGACAATCACTCTCTAAATCTAAGAACTGAAGAGCAAAATTCCCTTGTTTGGCCTTGTCACAATAGAGGAAGGAGTGCTGAGTGTCAAGATCTTTATATTCAAACATGTTTTGAAGCACTGACTGCACTCACAAGTTGGCCTTGTCTGCACAAAAATTGAAACCAGGCATGAGGGTGTATAACTCTCTTCCAGTCATTTGGCATCTCTGTTATTACCTGCTTGCTGGAATCGATTTTCATCTTAAAAGATGTATATTTGGCTTAGGAAGACCCCAGGATAGAATAAGTGCTCCAGGATAAATCTGTGCATGCTTTGCTCCATTTGTACGATTCCTAATCAGAATGACCTGCTCCATGACCAGGCACTTGGACCTACACTAGGACTCCAAGAGCAATTCAGAACTAAGACTTAATCTGCACCATGTACATCTATAAAAAAGATGGAGTATGAAGAAATAATTTCACAGCAGACTTTGGCTTGCCATTCAAGCCCTTAGATGTCTTTTTCTTCCGAGCAAGGGGCACGCTTGTCTGCAAAACTCGTCACTAGATAACAGTAATGACAGACAAGGAATGTAATAGGAACCTAAAGTCCAGTTAGTGTGCAAGCTGCACAACGTGCTCAGAAAAGCAATTGTAATATGGAAGCACTGACACGAAAGAAATGCATTTTGCTCTATTAATTAATATAAGAACTTAGTTACTAGAAAGAGATCTCAGGGGATAAGAAATAATTTGTATTTTTTTCTATTATTATAGAGTATGGCAAAGTTAGTATTGCAGGCTTAGAAGATGAACCTAGGAGATCTGAATTCCATTAATTTTCTGGCTATTGTGATGGTACAAATAGACAGAATTTTCTGCAACAGGGAACTCACTTGACAGAAGGGTCAAATCTACTGGGATATGTGGGTACTGATTAAGATGATATTGTAAATGCTGTTTACCTAAGTCCTGGTTGAAAAAAAATTGATAGAAATTGACACTTGTTACCACTTGAAACATTAACTTTAAAGGGTCCCACAAAGTGCTGCTGTTCCTGAGTAGCATAAAATAAAGACTTACTGTTATAAAGAGTTTGGGATTTATTTCAGTGAAACATTTTACATCTGCAGAAATCCCCCATTTTCTCATGGGAAAGATTATTTTTCTTTTTAACAATTAGGTTAAATTTAAAATTACAATATTGCAGTTCAGAATTTTCATTGATAACTTTCTATTTAGAATTACGTGATATAAGACTACAGGAGCATAACCATAATTATCAAAAATTATGCAGGCTAAAAAATATGGTTTTTATGCAGAGACACTACTAGCAGAACTCCTAAACAGGAGGTCTCAACTTCAGCATTCGTTTTCGTTTAAAGACAAATCACTTGTTTACAGTATTTTTAACGATGGTAAGTATGCACTAAGTGTAAACAAAACAAAAATACTGAAATGCTTACTTACAACGTAAGTATTTGGATATCCAGGACAGAAACATCATCCAGCCATGTGCTGATCCTCTGAATTCTGTAGCACAAACTGCTATTGTCTTCTGGTACAACTACTCAGTCATTAACTAAGTAACACTTCCTGACAGGTTTATCATCAGAGGCAGTGCCTCAATGGTCCATGGGCATTCGTGACCTCCCAGGAGAAAATGGTGGCTTGTGATCTTTGCATGGACGCTTGACCGTAGGGTTGCTGGGGCTGGTGAATTCACCTTGGAGTGGCAGCATAAAATTCAAGTTGGCAGAGTGTAACAGAATATATTTGATAACAAATCATTTAGATTGTTCTTAAGAATTTTTATGCAAATGAAATTCCATCAAGATTTAGTGAATCATCTAAATGTAAAAAACCCTAGTGTTTTTCAATCTGGAGTGGCAAGCCTCAGCATGTTGTGAACAGTTTTGAGAGCTGTGAACCATCCCTCTGTCAATAAAACGTGAAGGGTGGGAATGCAAACATTTTTCTATATTTGCTGCTACCATAATTCCTTCATTCACAAGCACAATGCTAGACCACTCACAAGTCTGCACTACCTTTTTCTACAATATAACTAGACAAAGAATGGTTCCATTCCACCTGCCTGCAAAGTAGGATGAGAAGAAAGGGGAAACACAGGGAGAGGCACAAAATACTCTTTTCGTTTTGTTTCCTAGCTATGCACACAGATAAAATATTTGAGGCAAATGGGAACCTTTCTGACTGTAGTTTTAAAAACTGCTGATCATATGCACAGTAGGATAAACAGTTGCCTGATTACATACAGTATACATTGCAAGGCTTTTTATTCAAAGGAATTAGATTAATATTATGAAATATCTACTACTCAAATACAGATTGTAATGTATGTCGTATATGCATTATGCATATTAGTGACATGTCAGTGAAATAAAGAAGTCTGGACATAAATGTTTATTCATTCAAATCCGGAAAAATAACAAGCAACTTTATTAATAATTACAAGGACACCACATGACAAAATAAAAGTCTTTCACTGATATATTAAGTGATAGAAGAGCACTATCTAAGTACATATATTTAGTATTTTTGAATACACAGTCTATAGGCAAGCAATAATAAAGGATAATATGTTCTGATTTTTACACAGTAGCATGCCTGATTGATCTGGAACATGTATTTCGCTTGTCACTGAAGATTATGAAAACGTGCTGTACAACCTTACACTAAAAAATCATTTTTGCAGTATACTTTTGAATTTAACAAAAATTATGCCTTTCTAATGAAATCCCAATAAGGAGGTAAAATATCCCATATGTGTGGAATTAATCCATAACTTTAAAGCAATTTTAGTGTACTTAAACTGTAGTTTCATAGGTGTAAGTCAATTTTTCTGTCTAGTTCTATAGCCTTCTCTAGCACCAGTACCAATAACTAAAAACTAATTGCTTTCCAACACACAAAATAACTGTGGTATAGAAAACATTGTGCCGTAATCAACCAGAGACCTTCTGAAAGGTCTTTCACTTTCTTCCTATACTAATTAATAAAGAGAGAAGTGTATCACCTTTGAGTATATGGGGAATGGTAGGGTTTCCTAAACAGAAATTGAAAAATCAAACTTCATCTCTCTACAAAAATATTTGATTAGGAATTGAAACTTCATGTGCAGTTGAAATAATTCAGTTCTGGTCAGAAAACTTCCTGCAAAGACTAGGAAAGCAGACAATTTGCAGGATTGGTAGGGTAACAGTTTACCTTCAATTTTAGGTTTACAGTAGTGAAAGAATTAATTAAAATAATTAAATGCAAATTAAATTTCATGTCTTTTACTTTTATCCATCTCTGGCCTTCTTAAAGATTTTTTTTCTTCTGGTGCTCTCTTTTTGATTTTCAATGTATCATTTGTAATCACACAAGGTGTCCTGAGAGACCTTTGCACCTACGTGGACGTCATTCTATGTCTTCATCCACAGTACCCAAATATGTAACTCTTGCAGTCCATCTTTTCCAATAATATTAATCAAACTCTATAGACAGTAAAAAATAAACCACATCAATTTCAGATTAGCCTTTACTCCCATTAAACTGTAAAGTACATATTCTCTACAAGACATATTTGGAAATCCCCTCTAATTTCTCCCAGTATTTTGATTTTATTATTCTGGTCATCAAAGGTCAACTTCCATTCATCCACTACATCCTCCTTCTATGTTGATACCAGAGCTAGTTTGGATCTAATGAACTATAAAAAATCATAGCATGTTCCTGTTGCTGCGTACTCTAAACGGGCTATAAATCCCACACAAAGAAAATGTTTCCTCCGTGAGTCCTTGAGTTTCAGAGTTATTTCTAATACAGCCTTATTGCATTTCCATGGAAGCTTTTTCTAGCTTCTCTACCTCTAATGATCTGTAAATAATATAATATTTACTGCATTCTTAATATGAAAAGCTTGATTTTTTATATTTTTTCAGTAATTTTTTAAAATGCAGTTGTATATCCTTGTATTTTCACGTGGACAACTATTTCTGAGGTCAATGAGTTGGATTTTAAGTTGATGATCTTTGCTACAAAACATTTATTAGCTTCTCTTTCCTCTTGCACTGTGCTGTGGTTGTAGCCATGACTCTACCCATAGGGCCTTGAGTAATATTGTGAGACATTCTTCAACGATCTCCACATCCCAGACTAGGACTTTTTAGATCTACAACAGAAAATTTGGGTTTTCTAGACTTTCCTTTAAACAGAAATTTCTCTTTTCAGTACTCTAATATCCAGGAATAAACCTCCAAGTTATTTTGTCGGGTTTTTTTCCCTAGTTTTTGCTAACAACAACTCAAGTTCTGTTATCCTTTCTCATACTGAACATGCATCTACTGTATATAGGTGTCTTGCACTGAGTCATGGATCTTTCTACTTCTGACATATAGACAGTTAGCAAAATCTTCCCAGAAGGAAATTAGGCTATATAATGCATCAAAACTCATATAGCAGAAAACAGTGGAAGAAAAGATTATTTTATATAGTTGGATTTAGTTTTAAATTGTAATAAGAGTTTAAGATGTAAAAAGGGACTTGAATTAATTGAAGTGTGTAAAAGAAACTCTGATGATTTAACTACTAAAGAAAGGATTTGCAAGTATAGGAATCATGCAATATGCTGCAGAAGGAAGATAAACAAAATCCTGTGCTAACCTCAAATGCACTTCCTTTCAATGAGTTTACAGAGCATCACTTCAAAATGTGTCATTTTGGTTTACAACAAATTACTAATAGATTGCAAATTTGAGGAAGCAGTAAATATTTATTTTATATTATGTAAAAGGATATTTAGCAGATGGGCCTTTATGGAGAGATAAGGATGTAGGTAGTCCTATCCAAGGAAAGAAAAAAACAACCACAAATTAATTGATGGGTTGCCAGACGACAAGTTTGATTGAAAACATTCTCATGGAAACCAAAAACATTTAACTTTTCGTTATATTCAAATCACTAATCTACAACATTCATGACTGCATTAAAAAAGTAATTGGTATCTGCAGACAGATAAGGAGTACCAAAATTATGAGCAAACTAGGAGATACTGAGATAAGAATCATAGAATCATAGAATCAACTGAGTTGGAAAAGACCTCTGGGATCATCAAGTCCAACTCTTGATCCAGCACTGCTATGGTTACTAGACCATGGCACTAAGTGCCACATCCAGTCACATCTTAAAAACCTCCAGGGACTGTGAATCCACCACTTCCCTGGGCAGCCCATTCCAATGCCTGATTACTCTCTCTGTAAAAAATTTCTTCCTAATATCCAACCTAAACCTCCCCTGGCACAGCTTAAGACCATGCCCTCTTGTCTTACTGATAGTTACCTGGGAGAAGAGACCAACCCCCACCTGGCTACAACCTCCTTTCAGGGAGTTGTAGAGAGTGAGGAGGTCTCCCCTGAGCCTCCTCTTCTCCAGGATGAACAACCCCAGCTCCCTCAGCCTCTCCTCATAGGACTTGTGCTCAAGTCCCTTCACAGCCTTGTTGCTCTTCTCTGGACCTGCTCCAGCAGCTCAATATCCTTCCTGAACAGATGGAACCAGAGCTGGACACAGTACTCCAAGTGTGGCCTCACCAGTGCTCAGTACAGGGGAAGAATCACTTCCCTGGACTTGTCGGCCACACTGTTCCTGATCCAGGCCAGGATGCCACTGGCCTTCTTGGTCACCTGGGCACACTGCTGACTCATGTTCAGCTTCCTGTCAATCCAAACTCCCAGATCCCTTTCTACCTGGCTGCTCTCCAGCCACTCTGTGCCCAGCCTGTAGCGCTGCAGGGGGTTGTTGTGCCCAAAGTGCACTTGGCCTTATTGAACCTCATCCCATTGGAATCAGACCATCTCTCCAGTTTGCCCAGGTCCCTCTGAAGAGCCCTCCTGCCTTCCAGCAGATCAACACTCCCCCTCAACTTGGTGTCATCTGCAAATTTGCTAATGGTACACTCAATCCCCTCATCCAGATCATCAGTAAAGATATTAAACATAACTGGGCCCTACACTGATCCCTGGGAAACACCACTAGTGACCGGCCGCCAACTGGTTGCAGCACTGCTCACCACCACTCTCTGGGCCCGGCCCTCCAGCCAGTTCCTAACCCAGCACAGAGTACCCCTGTCCAAGCCATGGACTGCCAGCTTTTTCAGGAGAATGCTATGCGAGATGGTGTCAAAGGCTTTGCTGAAGTCCAGATAGACCACATCCACAGCCTTCCCCTCATCCACCAGGTGGGTCACCTGGTCATAAATTGAGACAGGACTTGCCCTTCCTAAACCAGTGCTGACTGTGTCTGATCCCTTGTCCATCCTGTAGCTGTTGCGTGATTGCACTTAGGATGATCTGCTCCATAACCTTACCAGGCACTGAGGTCAGGCTGACAGGTCTGTGGTTTCCTGGGTCCTCCTTGCAGCCCTTTTTGTGGATCGGTGTGACATTCGCCAGCTTCCAATTATCTGGGACCTCCCCAGTGAGCCAGGACTGTTGGTAGATGATGGAGAGCGGCTTGGTGAGCTCTTCTGCCAGCTCCCTCATCACCCTAGGATGGATCCCATCTGGTCCCATAGACTTGTGAGGACCTAAGTGGCTCAGTGTGTTGCTAACTGTTTCCTCCTGGATTACAGGGGGGCTTCCTGTCTCTGCCTACCAGCTCTGAAGGCCACTTGTCCTGAGGACATCCTGTCTTACTATTGAAAACTGAGGCAAAGAAGGTGATAAGTACCTCAGCCTTTTCCTCATCTTTGGTGACTATGTTCCCCTCCATGTCCAATAAAGAATGGAGGTTTTCCTTGCCCCTCCTTTTGCTATTGATGTATTTGTAGAAGCATTTCTCATTATCCCTAACAGAAGTGTCTAGATTGAGTTCAAATTGTGCCTTTGCCTCTCTAATTTTCTTCTACATGACCTAACCATATTCCTAAACTCTTCCTAAGTAGCCAGACCTTTTTTCCATAGTCGGTAAGCTTTCTTTTTTCCCTTAGTTTCTTGCAAAATCTCCCTGTTCAGCCAGGCTGGCTGTCTTCCCCGCCTGCTTACCTTTCAGTACTCTGGGACAGCCTGCTCCTGTGCATTCAAGATTTCCTTCTTGAAGCATGTCCATCCCTGCTGGACCCCTTTGTTTTCAAGGACTGTTTCCCAAGGTACCCTCTACCAGTCTTCTGAGTAGTCCAAAATCTGCCCTCTGGAAGTCCAGGGTAGAAGTTTTATTGATGGCCCTCTTTGCCTCCCTGAGTATTGAAAACTATAATTTCATGCTCACTGTGCCCCAGACAACCTCTGACCACCACTTCTCCCACCAGCCCCTCTCTGTTTGTGAACAGCAGGTCTAGTGGGGCCCCACCCCTAGTAGGCTCATTTACCATCTGGAGCAGAAAATTATCCTCTATACACTTTAGGAATCTCCTAAGGCTGCTTCTTCTCTGCTGTGTTGAGTTTCCAGCAGATATCAGGCAGGCTAAAGTCAACCACAAGGACAAGGGCTGGCGATTTTGAGACATCTGCCAGCTGACTGTAGAATGACTCATCACCCTCATCATCCTGATTGGGTGGTCTGTAACTGACTCCCATCAGGATGTCAGCCTTGTTGGCGTTCCTCCTGTTTCTGATCCACAGGCACTCAATCTTATCGTTACTGACTTAAAGTTCTACAGAGTCAAGAGAGTCTCTAACATATAGAGCCATGATCTCACTTTTCTGAGAGGTAAGGTGATTCTTCTGATCAGGACTGACAGTTACCAATGCAGTTTGCACCAGACTTCACTGTATAGGTAGAAAAAAAGAGGGATAGAGATGTACTAGATTTGTTTCCCAAACAAAGCCAAAGAAAAACTTTCCCAAAAAGGCTATTTGAATTCATGAATAACTATGTCTCTATCGGGGGACCCATGTAAATCCTAATTCTATACCCCTAAACATACAATCTCCATGAGGGTGATTCT
This sequence comes from Corapipo altera, assembly GCF_003945725.1. Taxonomy (NCBI): domain Eukaryota; kingdom Metazoa; phylum Chordata; class Aves; order Passeriformes; family Pipridae; genus Corapipo; species Corapipo altera. Next base: position 36,489,772 of record NW_020884873.1, read on the forward strand.
GTGATTCTGAGTTGGCCAAAGCTGAGCCCATCAATGATACTGGTGGTACTTCAGTGAGAACATATTTAAGAAAGAGTAGAATTACTACGCAGTTGTTGTGAGAGAGAGGAGTGAGAAAATGCAAGACAAACAACCCTGCAGGCATCAAGGTCAGTGAAGAAGGAGTGGGAGGAGATACTCCAGGTTTCAGAGTAGAGATTCCCCTGCAGTCCATGGAGGAAACTATGCTGATGCATGTTGTATCCCTGCGGCCCATGGAAGACAACAGTGTAGCAGACATCCACACTGCAGCCCATGGATGACCCTATGCTGCAGGTGGATAGACCATGAAGGAAACAGCAGTCCATGGAGAGGAACCAACACAAAAGTGGGAAAACAAATGTGAAAACTTTTTAAAATAGAGAAATTCTGTTGGATCATGGAACAAAGTCAAAGCAAGCTAGTTTAAAGGTGGGGTGATAACACCTCAGCTTTCAGAGGAGTTGCCAAGAAGGAAGACACTCAAAAGATATGGTTAAAAATCTGAGTGGACATTTGCACATGCCAGGAGGAGCAGCCCACAACAATAAAAATAGCAGAAAGTGCAAACATGTGAATTTACTTTTAACACTGAAACTCTGAGAAAATATGAATTTAAGTTATAAGGAATACTGAAGGAATTAGTTTAAAGTTTAATGCCTCAATAGTTCTGGTGCCTCCCTTTTCAGTCTTTTGACTTGCATGAAAAACATGGATCTGGAAACAAATAGGATTACTCTACATAATGCTGCAGTTCAAAAATTTGAATGGTCTAGGTTATGACAGCCATACAAGTTCTGGAAAGTCACCAATATAGAGAGACAGGCAACTCTTGAATGAAACTAAGCCCCTCTGCATTGACTCCCTGGGTGTAGTATGTGATTAGTTGCCTTCTGAAAGTGTCTGTCTCTCTCCACTAACTACAAATGGCAAGTAACTATATAAGGTTTGATACCTTCTCATTAAACAAATTTATTTAGGTGAGGTGAATCCTAGACTGAAAGGCAGCATTTTGGGATTACTGAAACTTGGAAAATTTAAAAAAAGTAATGGTTCCTCTTGGGTGATTTGAAGTACTTTGTGACTAACAGTTCAGTGAAAAATGAATACATTACCTGAACTATAAATTATTAAATGTTATCATAACAATAGTAATTTTTTCTCATTTTTCTTCTGATTGTATTTCTTGCACATGGTTCTCTTTGTCTCTTTCTTCTCATTACTGAAAAATGTATTTGAATGCAGGCAAGTTTCTTCTCTCTTCCACTGCTTCAAAATTAATTTGACACAGAGAAACTCCCTATATCAGAATGGGAAAAATTACTTGAAGTATCAGACAGAAAGGGAGGAGAGCCCTGGCAACGGTCCATCTCATAATTAAATAATGATCGTGCTAAAATAGAACATAACTTGAATATGAGAGATGCAGACACATTTTACATATTTGCTTATCACATTTTACAGATGCCTATTATCAGCCCTAACAGACACACTGAATCTTTCTTTCACATACTCCCCAGTTTTAAAGAATACAGAATTACTAAACTGAGTAATTAATCTGAGTATGGACTCAGACTGCTATTATTCTATGAAATTTTGGATCATTAAACATTAATTAGATTAAAAAAGCTGCTTTCTAATTTTCATAGACTGAATCAGATGTCAAAGTGGCTTATATTTGACAGAGATTCAGAAGAACAAAGTTAGTAGGCATGTGGAAAAATTACTGCATCTGAAGTGCACACATGCAGTAGATACCTAAAAGTCCCTGAAATTGAATCTTCCTCATCTGCTTTTTTTCTTTAAACTCTTAAGAATGTTTATGGAACTGAACCTTTTTTATCTTTACAGTTCTTTTTCCTAGAAGTTGGTTCATAGGAAGACCACTGTCCCCTATTTATAACCAGTCTCTGGTGTACCAAAATCTAAATTAGCAAGTTCCAGCTCAATGGAAAGAAAATGTAGGAGCAAAATACCTTAATTGTTAGATAATCTTTATGTAAAAATGTCAGCAAGTCACACTTCATGTTTCTTTCTGGATTGCTGCCTTTTCCTTGGGGAGATGTGAAACAGGACATCCACTTAAACAGATGGTTGTTGCCTCTGAATTATTTAACAGCTAAATCAATGAGAAGCTTCTGCTGCCATGAGGAGAAAGAGTGTGCTGGAAGCATTCCTTCTCCTCCTCCTTCTCCTGTTAGAAGTGGCCAGGAACAGAGTCTGCTACTGGCAGCATCAAAGCCTGCAGGGATGGAGGATGCAAAAGTGAAACCTGGATTCTAGAGCTACCAAAGGAGAGCTGCTCTTACATGAGAAATATGTTTATCCTCTTCAAATAATATTGAGTCCAGTTTGGTGCACATCTATAGTTGCTACGTAGGGTTAATGGGATAATGGGACTGGAGGATTAAAAAAAAAAAAAGAGAGTAAAGAAAAACATCAAAACCAAAAAAACCACAGACAAAAAAATCTAAGTAGCGTGTACTGTATAGCCTTGTAGCTTTGTAATCTACACAAGAGACACTCAGGTCTCATTTTTAAAATACCATGAGACCACAGGCTAATACCTTTGATGTATGAACTCTGCACTGGGATACAGGTAGAGAGTTTACAGACAGTGTCTCAGGAGAAACACTGTAAGGCCAAATTTCTCAATGTAGTCCCTTTTACTTTGAGATATAAGTGTATAATCCGTTGCAAAGCCTAAGTATCGTCCTACTGTCACAAGAAGGAACGCTCCTTGCTGACAGTGCCATCAGATTTATAAAAGCCTGGTATTTCCTTGGCAAATGGAATCTTCATGCAAACTTCATGCGCAGCAGGTGCGGTGTCCCTCAACCCCAAATTTCCAACCTTCTAAATTTGAAAATAAACAAGAAACCTTGATCGAAAAGACTCAGTGACACAGGAGCTTCTCCTCAGTCTTAAAAATGTGTTTTATTAGTGGAAGCCATGACTTAGAGCCAATAGTGATGATCACAGTAGTGAAATAAAAAATACCTCTTTAGGATGAGATCCCGTCTGTCACAGCTGGCCAGCTGCGTCTCTGCGGGGCGGAGCCGCGGGATAAGGCGCTGTCCGTGGTGCTGAAGAGCTTTGGCCCTCCCAGCCCCCCGGTCGTCCCACCTCCGGCTCCCGGGAACCCCAAAGTCAGGTTCCTCGCACACGCCCTTCCTCAGCGCTAAGCAATTTACACCGGAGGGACAGCGTCAAGAATGGACTATAGAGTCTGAGGCAAGTGGGTTAATTTTGCTTAGCTTGTAATCAATCTGTCTTCCCTTTAAGCAAACCACCCGAGCATCTGTTGGCTGTCGGACTGACTGCTGAGCCAAGCAATCTGTGCACAGCGGCATATATTTAATAGGCCACAGGGGAAAAAAAAAATAAAAAAAGAGTAAAGAATAACTGCACTTCTACCACCTGGGGGGGACACACCAAAAATTATGTAGTTTTTTGTGCCGCTGAATGCAAAACAGCCTGGACAGAAGCCTGACAAAGAGATAAATTATGACCAGTTCAGCAGTATCATGCCTCTGAAAAGGTAAAAATGCATTTTAATATAAAAAAACTAGCACTCTATGTATTAATGTTCATGAATAAGATCACCTTTAAATGTTTGATAGTTAAAATAATTTCGTAGTCTTTTAGTACCACTAGGTCTAGGGTAGGCACTCCTGTGCACATATATGAAAAATTCAGTCTATATTGTTATAATATCATACAGATAAAAACAATGAATTGTTGTGCAAAACTAATCTTCTGAATCAATCATGTATGGTATAACTTTCTAGTTAGTGCCCAAATAAAATGAAACAGAGGTCAAAACTTTTACCTGGCTAGACAGTGGCAATTTTTCCTTATGGAATTTGTTGCATTTATATAAAAAATACGTATAGCAATCCTCTTATTTGATGACATTCTGCAATATTTTGGACCTTAAATCCTAGCAGAAAATGTGTTGAAGTGTGGGAAGAGCTTGTGTGAAATTCTAGAATGAGACCTCCTTAGAAGTGGAAATGAACAGACTAGAGGCACTGAGTTCTTGAGTATGGAAAGCATAAAGACAAAATACTGAGTATCATGCTATTATTAATTCACCTGCCTGCAAATTAAGCCAGTCTACGGAGTTACTCTTTTCTAACTGTAGAAAAATGAGGCTGTTTACTTTCTCACAGTGATGATTTATTATTTGTAATAAACAAATCAGTAACAACAGAAATTCGTTATTAAGAAAAGGAAGCACCAAAAGCACAAATGACCTTTTGGTACTCATTCCTTAATGCAATGAAAAATTTGCATAGTTTTAAACATTAGCACAAGATACAACCCTTACTATACACTAAAGTAATTAAGTACATTCTGAATCTCACTAAACTAGCACACACTTAAATTGTTTGGAGAATAAGAATGTAACTACTTATAATAGTCAAGTTTACAATGACCAAAGGAATAAATTAGTAAATGGCATAGAACTCATAGGTTCTCTGCAAATAAATTGCAGTTGGACAACACATGGAAATCATGTATGTGCAATTTTCTTACCTATACATTTCCCTGTTAATCTGGTTTCATGCTACTTGTCAAAACAAGCTGACCATAAATCCAGGTAATCTGGCTTTCCAATAAACTCTAAAATTTATTATTAATAAAGACACTTTGTGTCTCTCTATTATTCTTTCACTATTTTAATGGTATGTAAATTATATTCATTAGATTTTAATTTTTTTCCCTCCAAATCTGCTTCATTTTATCCTAGATTATTCCATTAACTTTACAGTACTTCAGCATACTTCATTGACTGTAAAAGATGTAAAAGTGAAACATATCACTTAAAGTTCTATACCAACTTTTTTCTGTATCATATGAGTAAATACAAACCAAGCTTTTCTTGAAGTTCAGTAGACAACAACCCACTAGATATGTGGACTGTCTGGAGGTTACCTCGATATTGCACATAGAAGCCAAAGAGCTATGATCATGTATCTGGCAAGCAGCATTCTGCAGAAACAGAGAGTCTCAAGAGTTCTTTCGGGGGTATTGAGACTACAAGAATAACTACTAGACAGGAGAGTCTCAAGAGTTCTTTTGGGGGTATTGAGACTACAAGAATAACTACTAGACAGGAGGCACTAACTTCTCATTGTACAGGCAGCAGGAAAGCTATTTACTTTGTTGCTCCTTTGTTGCTGATGATGGGCTTGATGTTCTTGCAAACAGGAAGTTTTCCCCAAATAAAAACCAAGAGATCTTTCCTTCCCTCCCCCCCCCATCTTAAATATAATAATTTTTAAGTCTGATCCATGATTTTTGAGCTTGTAGTCTCTGTAGATTAGTAGAAAATACGAGAAAAAAACCAGACATTTTTTATATTCAAAGTAGCCTGAAAACAGCAATGTTTGCAGTTACTGGAAGAAGCAATAATTTCAATTTGAAGGTATCTTTTTCAAGTAGAGGAAAAGCAAACGTAAGCCCAGAAGTACAGATGGCCAAGAATGATGTAATTAGATCCAATGGTCTTGCATGAATCATTCTGTTGTACCACGGATGGACTGACAGCTGACCTCACCCATAGCCTTCATTCTGTTTTAAGTAAGTCACTAAATACAGAAGAGAAATTTTGGAGTTCATTGGGGGCAACACATTTTCTGTGCTAAGACAGTAAACATCATTAAACTTATTCAAAAATAGAAGTACTTGCCTATGAACACCTATGAAAGTAAAAAAAACCTGTAGACTGCTTATTGCCCACGTCACCAAAGAAAATATTTTCAACAGCCTGTAAAACTGCAATGGTTACATGATACATGTACAAGCTCAGTATGGCTGGGACTGTTGTAAAGACAAACACACAAAAAACCCTAGGACGAATACATTTAGAGAGAACTAATTTTAGACTATGGCCTGCTAGATTTACTCATATCTCTACTTGGACATCTGCCAGTACTTTGACATTGCAACAAACATAATCAAGGAAAAAGTTCATATACATTCCATCACCCTTTCTCCCACAGGCATGGGTGTGTGCAGTCAGCCTAAGGGTTTAAGAGGTGAACATCTAGGGTATGTTCCCACACATCCATATGAATGAATTTGAGAATGATTATTTTTATATATTCCACATACCAGTGCATACATGCATGCAAAAATAGACCAATATACTATATTTACAACCCAGATATATACTGGTTCTTTTCCAAAACAGAAAACCGACACACATGAGGGTTTCTACATTTCTATTTTAATCAGCAAATATGCATGTCACCTTCACAGACATAGACATATACATGCATATCATATGTATATGCACATATCTATGTATTTCTGTAAAGGGATCAAAGTCATAAGGGTAAAGACATGCATATACTTGATTCTGAAAATAGTATCACTTCTCAACAGTAGACTATCTCATCAATCTGTTATGAAAAAGGCAACTTGCTATCACAAATGTAACTGCCATCCTCAGAGTCCAACATAAAGTAGGAAGCTCTTACCATCTTTGTCTTAAAAAAAAAAAAAAACAACCCAAAACCAAAACACCACATTTTAATGTTCTCATTCTGTCAAATACATTTATTTCAGGTATAGTACTGAAGACAGTTTTCATGAAAATAGCCTGGTGCTTTATGCTATTTCACATGACAGGACCAGCTCATCATGTTGTTTTTAATTTTCTTAGCTAGTTGACCATAGCACAGAAGGACATTTTTCCAAGAGGGTGTCAAAAGAAGCCTCTTTCTCATCCTTACCACAGCAATTTGCAGAGCCTTGAGTAGGACAATCACTTTCTTGTCCTTTGCAAAGGTTTTCAATGTGTTCTCCCACCTGTAGAGAGAGTTCTCTGCAGTACTCCAAGGCTGGATCACCTAAGGGAAGCTGATCTTCCTCCTAAAATTTCCTAATGGGTGTATGTAATTCAAAGACAGAAGAACAATTTGTAACAAAGAGTCACAAAAGAGCAAAATAGTTCTTTACACCATCTGCCCTGCCTTTGTTACACAACTAGAGCACAAGCCTTCATATTTAAGTAGCTTTTATTACAATTTCAGGTAGTAAAAAAGGAGATTCCATTAAAATATTTTTAAGTTTCTAGAAAAATATGTTTTACTCTAAAGTACTCTGAAATTCTTTTTTTGTGCAATCTTAACAGTTTGACATTCAAAGATGGATGGTATGACAGTCAGTCAATATAACACTAGCTTATCTCTGAGTCACACAATGACATCTGTGCAGAAGGTTTTGTTTGTGATTATTATCTGGATCCATTCTACAGTGCCTTCCATACCACTTAGATAACAACCACACTAACATTAGATTGTCACTGTGAAAAATAGGAAAGCATTGTTTTAATTGTTTTACAGTCAGAAAAAGTAAAGAAACTCTAAGTGTTATGCCTAGGTTAACATAGAGAATTGAGATGGGACTGGAAACCAGAGCATATGAACCCCAGCTGAGTGTTTCATCTGCCAGCCACCTATTCTCCATCTCACAATGATGTCCTGCTGTTTGGAAAGCTGAACATCCCAGCTTCTGAGGTTCTGTAACCAGATGACAGAATTCACAGTCAAGGAAAAGGCATAAACAGCAAAGACAAAATAAGACCTGTACAACAGGAATGCTTAAATGCAGAAAATAATTCTTCAGTTTGCTGTGCCATGTTATATCATCCTTTGGGCAGTAAATGAAGCAATGTTGTTAAGCTTGCCATTTATCATCAACAGAAGTTTTTCCCTCAGTTTCAGCAGAGAGAGGAAAAAAAATCGTTTGCAGTCTTGGCTTAATTATTTGTTTAGAATGGATGCTATTAATGGCCCTTTTCCTCCTTGTGAAATTACTGGTAAGTCATACTCTGGGATCAATCCTATGTATAACAAAGAAAAATTTATTCATTTTTCTGAAGTAAGGCACATACAGATGCAAATACTTTATTTCTTTAAAAAACACTGAGCAAACAGTTCTGTCAGAGTAAAATAGAAGTTGGCTTCTAGTCTCATTACATAGAAAAGGATTGAAAAATACTGTAGTTTCTCTCTGATTATTTCAAGTTGAGACAATATAGGGGAAAAAACTTTTTCTAAATATTTGTTCACATTTTGCTTTGGCATTGCTATTTGGCATTGCTATTTGACTGCTATTGACTTATATTTCTTTTGTTCAAATATTTGTATGATCAAATCACACTGGCAGAAATGTTTGAGAAGAGCAGATTTCAAAATCACATGCACAAGCATTCACAGAAACTGAATATTCTGTCCTCCTACATGGCAATTTATTTTAGAAAAGTTCTTTTACCAGTCAAATCAGAGCAAGGAAATAGCAGCACATGATTTATTTGACCTATCACTACAACTAGAATAACAAATATTCTGAGAATCAGTCACAGGCAAGCCACAGAATAAAAGTTTTAATCACAAATGCATTGGTTTAGTAATTTCAAGTAACATATAAATCTGATTGCAAATATCCTTTCAGCAGCAAAGCAGTACATTGGTTCTGTGAATTATTCATCCAAACCTCATAAATATGTATTTTATAACAGCGGGGTATACTATTCTATAAATTCCCCTAATAACTTGAATTAAATGTGAACTGTAAATAAATTTTAAGAGGTTTTGTGGTCTTTTAATGCTTTTGTGATCAGCACAATTTCAAATGGCCTTCTGTGTTTTAAATTTCAAAGTACCATCAAGTCTAGGCTTGATTTTGTTCAAAGGCTCAATGAGACTCTCAAAATTGTAGTTGAAATGTTTTCTTACATTGATTCAAGGGAAGATGAAAGGATGAACTTTCCTTTTGAGTGTTTCTTTCCTGGAGTTCGGTAAGAGAAAAATACTAAAGCAAGATACATTACAGCATAGCTATATGGAGCATGAGAGAAACACTCAAAAAGGTTTGTCTGTCTACTTTTCCTTTCTCTTCACTGACTATGAACCAGCTACATTAGCACAATGAACTGAGCACTGGTACGTTGTTGCTCTCCTGATTAAGCTATAAACTGCCCAGACTGGTTACATTTTTATTTAAGATTTTTTAAAAGTCTTTTGGTTTGTTATAACCTCTAATTAGCATCCAGAGAAAGAGTCACACACTTTTCTCTAAGAGAAATTCTTTTTAATTTAGTGAGAAAAATAAGATATTTTGGCAAAAGGTTTTTACAGGAGTAAAATACAACGAAGAAAAAAACATTTCACTTAAACATTCAGCACAAAGACCCATTCCACAGGAAACACCCACTAAAAACAATCCATATACCAGCTTTAGTAAAACACAATTCATTGGTTCTAAGGCACCCACAAGAGAAGGAAAAGAGTAACAGAAGAAAACAGATTAAAAGGGGTGAAGAGAGGAGAAAGAGAGAAGGAGAGAGAGGAAGGAGAGGAGAATAGTTACCGACAAGAAGAAGGAGAGAGGCAGCATGGAGTCTAGTGTATTTACAGAGTTGAGTTTTCCCTCCCAGGAGGGATATCCAGGCAATGCCTTCCAGGCCAGAGTGAGCTGTGCTGTAGCCAGACACAGGCTCCAGAGGTGTGGTGTGGGCAGGCTACTAGGCAGGTCTGCCTTGACTGACAGCCTGGCTGCAGGGCCTTCAGCTCTACCATGTGCTCTGCCTGGACAGCAGACCTTGCCCTCTGGCTCTGCCCTGTGCTCTCAGCACAGGCTTGATGTGCAGGTTTTACCGTGGACCTGCAGGTCCAGGCCCAGCCCTTCCCCACGTGCACACACACACAGAGTGAGTTGGTTCCGACCCATATCAATAATTTAGTGAGATTCTGATCCAGGATCTCACACACATGACCTGAAATACATGTACTTCCTTAATGTGTGTATCAGGCTGTGCCACCTGATGGCTGTGTGATTTCCACCTGAAGCTGCATCCATGTGTACATGCTGGAGCTATGGTTGTGATGTCTCCTTGTATGACCTGTTGGGTGTATATGTGCTTGCATCTGTGTGTTACACGTGTGTTGAACCGGACATGCATCCATATATACAATGCTTGCATGTCGATGGTGTGTTATCCAGACATTCCCAATAAGGTAGCAGTGACTGTGAAGCCCTTGGGAAAAACTACACCAGAAATTTTTCTGCTAGGTATATAAGGCTTGTAGTCTGCAAGTCTCCAAGAGGTGTCCAAGAAATAACACACAGAATTAATTTAACTTCATTTTTCTGCTGGCAGTCTCCAGTTTGCAGCATGTAGACTGCGCTTGGTAACCTTGGACAAGGAGGAGGGAACTTACTGTTTTGGTGGGTAACCACATCATACACTTTACCATAAAACCTTTCGGCTCCACAACACTTATCAGAAATTGTTCTGGAAAGTTATGTTATAGACCTCTCCATATCAGAATCTTTCTGGACAGCTTATTACAATCAGTTATATAAAATCTTTTACTTTAGCTTAATTGCTTCTTTCCCTTTTCTAGTGTTTACCCATATATGATCATTTCAGAGAACAACCAAATTCCCTCTAAGCCAGGAAACTCCACAACCAGGTAAGTCAAAGTTTTGAGATCAAGTTTTTGAGATCAAGGCACAGTGTTCAACCATTAGAAGGTTTCTATGGTGACAAAGTAATTTCAAGGTAGGGTTTGAGAACCTCCTAGAAGATAGGTAGCTTTGGTTTATCTTTTTAGGTAAGAACCTGTCAACAGCTGCAGTCTTTTTCTTCCTAAAACACAACCCCCCCAATTCTCATTGGTAAAACACCAAACACGATTATGCTGAGATTCCAAATTGCTATTCAAAGCACCCTAAAATCACATATCCTTTCCTATATTTTTTCCTTTTGCAATCTTGTTTTAAAACTAAACGAGGAAATTTTAATTCCTCTCATGTTCTCACCTATAGAAAGATGTTTGCACATGAGATTTGAAATCTTTATACTTAGTTTGTGTCTTGTTTTCAGAAGTTTTTATCAGGCTTTGGGATCTTTTTCAAAACAAAGTTAATTAAAAAATTACAATCAAATCTGAAATAACAGGGAATCATGATAGTGTTGCTGTGCAAAGGATCTGGCACCAATTTAATACAGTATTTTCTACCTGAGAGGAGAAGATGGCAGTACTTCATATCAAAATATTATATTCAGATACCTTTCATAGACAGAAAACACAACAAAAATACTCAGAACCAGCCTAAATCACACATCTTTAGTTGCATGTTTATATGTTATAATAAAATTTTACTGTAAAAAGATAGTCACTATTTATTTATGACATATTTGGTTCCATTTTCACGATGCAGTATGTCGGTCAGAAGAGGGAATGCAATTTATCAGCCCTGATATGCAGTGTTGTGCTGACAATGATGAGGGCACTGGTGATAAATTGAACCAAATGAAATGTCTCCAGATTAGATCCATATTAGAAATTTTCTTCATGAAGAGAAGGAAAAAGAAAAACCTTGTTATTTACTAGAGGGAAAAAAAAGGATTCATACAGCAAGGAGGTAAATTTTACTTCGACTTTTGAGTTGGTTATCACTAACAATGGAAGGTGCCAAAATTCTGGAATCCCATTCTTAATATACTGTACTGCTAGTTTGGTATACTTTTCACTGGTGTAACTCTGGAGGCAATTAAGAAGCTTTTGTTTCTTTGAGGATCTATAATTAAAATTAATGGGAAAAATCTGTGAAACAAAGACCACTGCTTGAAACAAACATTACCTGAGGATAGGCAGAATGTGACATTTCAGTAACTCCTTGAGTCATTCCCATTCCAAGTTCCTAGAAGAAGGGAGGTATTTCATTGTGTATGAAAATAGCTGGCTCTCCTCTGCACCTTCCTTAGGGCTAATGTTCATCTATTCTGAGATTTTGGGGCTCAATATCGTTTCTAAAAGTTCAGCCAGGGAATGTGGGAAAGAATAGAGAGAATTTTCACTAAGTACAGTGAATCCCACTCCATCAGCCACCTGGGTGCACAAGAACTGCTATACCATCTAGGCCCATATCCTTCTGAGAGCAACTAGGCACAGATACTTAAGACACTAAGAAAAGAGGGTCTTTCCCCAGTGTGTCCTTAATGTTCTTAGAATATGGACTCTTAATATGAAGCTAATTTGGCTTATTTTTAAATGTACTAAAATAGGTCTATTCTTCAGAAATGTGATTAAAACTATTTCTAGCTCTTCAAAATATCACATTATAATGAACTGTAGTAACTCTTTCACCAGCTTCATAATGTAAAATATGACAAAGTGTTGATTTTCTTCTCAGACTCAGTTTAGACCTCACTCTTTCTAGTCAACTCTTACAAGTAAAAGAGTTTTCAAGCAAATAAACCCTGTGAATTCAGGCCTCTCAGCTGAATACGATCCTGATGCACAAACACATTTGTCACAAGGCCACAGGAAGGATATCTCATCAACAGTTGAATGGCAACTAAACCTAGCAATCTTGGGAAGGGCTTGAGCCCCAGGTATATCACAGCATGGGGCAGATAGTAGTTCTGCAGCATTTGCCTTCTGGTGAGCAGGTATCCTGGTTATAGTGCAGCCCTTTTCAATCACTCCTGTATGGGACTCTCAGTAGCAGTGTCTGGCAGACAGGAACATAATGAATATTCACATCTGATCTATGAGGTCCTGAGGAGGGACAGATAGCATAGACCTGCATGGAAAGCAGGCTTGATTTATGCACTGCTACAGGGTAGTGGGAAAAGGGGTAAACCATACTGATTCTCACATGCAGCATGCAGTGAGAGCTCTGGGAATCTGCTGACAGAAGTGCTCTCTGAGATGGGGTGTAACCTCAACAACTCGGTGGAACCAGGGACAGTTTTCAAAATTTTCATGGTCATATAGAAATGGCCATATGGAAATGGTCGTATGAATACTAAACAAAAACGTTTCTAGTTACCTTTGAAATGAAGGAGGGTTTCTGGGTAGAGTTGCTCTCTATGCAGATTGTTTTCTTCTATCAGATCCCTCATAAAATGCTGCTACTTGGGTTTTCTCTAGAATGTCCTTTTCTCACACTATTTCTGCATCTAGGAAGAGCTTTTGAATAGATACATATTATAGTGATAATGTAACTAAATTTATCATCCACCCATACAATTGCAATTGATTTTCCTCTAAAGCTGGTCTTTTCTCCATAGTTCTTACATCTAATTATCATCAATTTTAGCTCAGGAAGGAAATGGTTGAACAATGAAGAGATCAACTGTCTTGGCAGCAAAATAAAAAAATCAAATTAGTAAACTGGGAATTTTAGATGGCAATTTGATCTTTAGGACATGTGGTGCTAAGAGGAGCTGTGCATAAAAAAGTTTATATATGGAAAGTCAATTAAATTCAGTATAGCAGTATCAGAGGCTTCTGTCACTGAACTGTCAGAGTAATTAATTTCCATCCAGTAACTGACAATAGCAAAGTGTTCTGTACAAAATATGTGTAAGACAAACTGAGTAAAGTGATAATACATTGATCTGAAAGAGAATAACGTTATTCTCTGAGGATATGGTCTGTTTTGTTCTACAGCAATATTTCCCCAGAGTCAAACATAATAATTTATTAACACACCAAAAGCACCCCAGCAGGCATAGTTAATATTTTAGTACTGCAGGTGATGGAATGACAGTTTCACTTGTTGTTCTGACCTTTATTTTTCTTTGTACCATAGGTTCTGTGTTTATGCACACCATTTATCACCTTTGAAAGACCCAAACAGACTCTTCAAGGCACTGGCACTAGCTTTTATTTGCATGGGATGGTTTTCTTAGCTTCCTCTTTCCTGTGAATAAAGAAAAATACCTGCAGAGAATGATTCAGAGCAGCAGCCTAACTCTAAGTGCTTTGATTCATCTGCATCTCTCTTGGGTGACTCCAGATGGAGTTCAGTAACTAGCCTCCCCAGCCTAAAGTTAGCCTGCATGGGTCTTACCTGCGTATTTTTCTTGTGAGTTCAGTTCTTCTGTCTTCATAAAATACGTAATATTGATGAGATAATTTCATCACTTCACCGCTTCCAGGGTTTTGATAGTATTTCTGGGAAATGCAGTAATGTGGTGCTCTCCTTCTATTGCAGAAAACACAGCAGTCACCTCTCAGACTTGGGGATGCAATTGAAAAACTGATTATCGTGTGGAGGCAAGGAAACTGTCATACCCAGCTCTACAAGAAACTAAAATATTACACTGACTTGATAAGAAAAAATACCCTGTTTTCCAATAAATTATACTTTTGAAGGAAGATGATAAAATAATATTAGAGAAAGAAGGGGAAAACAATCTTACAAATTACCAAAATAGGATTTAGCTCTTCAGATTCCTTAATTAGCATGCCTTACCTGTTTTGTTTTCAGTTCTCGTTTCTTGTTCCATGACATATCATTGCTACTGGTAGCAAGGAAATTAATTGCTCCTGAAGCTTTTCTAGCAGAATTTAGAGATAATGCATTCATATTTAATGAAGTTGTCAGTCAGTTGCTTCTTCTTCTTTCACTTACAGATTTAAACAAATATTTGCTCTCCCCACTGTTATGTCTGTGTTTTTTGGTATGCAGTCTTCCCTGAAATACTGAACTGTTCAAAATACTGAACTAAAATAAAATTTTAGTCTAAAATACTTGGCTTTCTAATTGCTATTTTTGTAGTGTTTTGTCTAGTGTGGTGATAAATGGTATGCATAAACACAGAACTTACGGTAAGATTTCTTAAATCATTCAAATGAGCTAGAAACTTCACTCCTATTTTCAACAGTGTATTTAAAGACAATGGGTTTAATTCCTAAATCTCTGTTGGTCCATTTGGAAAATGTTGCTATATTCATATTCCTCTGAAAAAGTATCTCATTGAAAAAATAAGTCTTGTGATTTACCTTCACATCAATGAACATGTGTGTGTAGCCAAAGTGAGAGTGAGGTGTGAAACAAAAAGCTGAGGGAAATACTTAGAACAAATATTTCCTGTGTTAAAGAGGTGACTATCAACTCAGGTTCTGGTACTGTTGATAGTTTACTTGGCATCACACAACAGCAGAAACATCCCAAAAATTAGCAGCGAGCCTTAAAAATTTATCGGTTGAAGTTGAAATCTTTAATTGTTTCTGGAGATAAACAAATATGTCATTATATTTTGCAGTTGCTAAGTATTTTTTTTAGTTTTAAGGTATAGTTTCAGGTACAGATAGGATTATTTTTTTCAGGCACAGATAGGATTATTTTTTGAGAGACTTTCTGTCTCTGACTACTTTGAATAAAAAATGTTTTCACTGTGTTTACACAGTACAGTTTTAAGGTGAATTTGTGGCCATACTAAGTGTCTGAGCAGTCCAAAGTGCCCAAGGACCCCAACTGTTCTCCAACAGCAGAACAGATACGAGCTGTGTAGCCAGTGAAGGAAGTAACAAATAAATAATTTTGTCAAAAAGACAGGTGTCTCTTTGCTTCTGTGTCCATTAATTCTTGACTAACCAGCAATAGCTGGTTATCCAGACTTGAGTTCTGATCTATGTGCTACACCCTTGTTCCATTACACAAACTAATTTGAAAGAAAGTTGAGTGACATCATTGTAGACTAAAACCACAACCAATGTGCTTACACTGACCTTCCTAAGTGTCTGGTATTCACGTTAAAAAATATGTACAAGGTAAAATGTTAAATAGCTGAAGTCAGTGCTGCAAATTTTAGAAATAAAATATCATCACAGATCACTGGAGACAAAAATAAGGACATTAGATGCTGCAAGGTATTCTACTAATAATACTGAAGACTTGTAGTGTTAGCTTGTCTGATATTCTATTAAAACAAATGGTCTTTGCCCTCAGAAGTGTGCTTAATGGCAATTCTGAGGAAGTAAGTAAAACCACTGTGTTAATTTGTCATCTTGTTACAAACATCCAGGCAAACTTAGCCTCCAGATCATATTATAGTGTAATACCATTCCCTCCTTCAGTTTTGTGCTTTGGGCACTGCTCCAATTTCCAGTACAGGAATAGGGGGAATGAGGAATAGGTTCTGGCAGAGAATTATGATAGAATTGGTGGAAAAAGGACCCCTGAAGTAGCAGTCTGGAAATTAAGGTAACATGACCTCATTAGTAAGATTCAGGCTGAATCTTTTTAATAATATCAGACTTATTTTCCAGCTTCATTTACATATGCTTATATGCACCTAATCTTATTTTAAACACCTAAAGTCAGGCTGCAGCACTGCTTTACAGCTGCCACCCAGCCTTCATTGACAGCAGAAGAGTCTCCCAAACTTTTTGAGAGACATAAATTTATTTCAGCACATCCTGAATGGAGAGACAGAGCCTTCATTACAACAGAGAAAAGGCACAATCTTTGTGAGAACAGAAAAACATCCATTTTGGCTATTCATGGGTTGGTTTTTTGTTTTGTTTTGTTTTGTTTTGTTTTGTTTTGTTTTGTTTTGTTTTTCAAAAGACCCCTAACCAGAGTAGATTTCATAGGGATGTATCTATCAGATCTCAAGGCAGCAGGTGCCTGCTCTTTATCATTACATGGGCTTTCCCTGCCTCCAGGCCTCAGCTGCAATTTCATGGGAGCAGCTGTTAGTATATTCTAGTGTAATCTCTATTTCATAGATATTTTTGAACTGAAAAACAGGGTCTTGAGAGAAAAAGTAGAGAGATAAAGAAAATGTATCTGTTTTAGGATAACCATCTTGAGTTGTCACTTCATTTCTACCAAAACCAGAGGAATTTTTTTTACTGGAGTAAATCCATCCATGTGGGGCCTTTGTGTTAACAGTTGCTGTTGCTGTACTGTTGTTTGTACAGACTTCATCTGTACAAAGAAAATAGACATGCCAGTGAGTATTGGAAGCAGAATAGCTCAATATTTGACTAAACAAAAAATAATTAGGAATCCTTCTTTCCAGAGAACTTAGTGCATTAATTACATTTTTTTTCCATTTCCTAGCTGTTAATTAAGTTGAAAAGCCGAGTGTATCACTCACACGTCCATTACACCAAAGGATAATTTATTTGCCATCTGAATGCTGCAGTTGCTCTTTGCTGAAGCAATACAGGCAAGACTGCAGAAAGCATCATCTTTTCTTAGACATCTATATGTATTATTTTTTTTATAAATGGAGACTGGTATTATACATCCCTGAATATAAAAATCAAAGCACTTCACTAGAAACACAGTCAATGGCGATTTTCTTATCATTACAGATCATAATTAGAAACCTCACCCCATGGAAATTAATATAGAGATCAGATAACAGCGCCAAGCCTTGGCAAATGACCAGTTGAGCTAATATGACACATGTCATTATTCTATCCTAGTTACAGGTATGAGAATTAATTTGGAGGGAATTTTAATTTATGAACACTTCCACCTAGATAGTTATCATCTATTACCACCTTGTGAGGGCTTTTATTAATCTACTCTACACCTTATCTATGTGCTACAGGTTAGAGATTTTAACATGAGTGATTTTAAGTACAAAATAGCACTTAAAAACGCTCTTGCCATATGATAATTGATTTGAATTTACTGGAGGGTTAAGTACTATGTTCTTTACCGTGAAAACTTAGGAAGAATCCAGTCAGTCATATTTTTCCATGGTAGAAATGGGAACTTTTAATTTTAAGGAAGGCTGTTTATTTCTACTGGCTAACTGGATCCACTAAACATTTTGCTTTCAGACTAAGCTTAGTGTTTTCATTTCATTCACTGTGAAATATGTGCTATTACACCTCCTTAAGTACTGAACTTTTTCTCTGACTGTTTGTGTTTTGGAGTTACTGAACAAACTGTCTTTTTAAATGTCACAGGGGACCTTGAAAATAAGTGGATAATAAAGAATTTAAATATTTGAAGGGCATTGCAATTTAATGTGTCTCTTCTGGATGACATGACCTTTTTGTAGAAAACAGATTTCTGGATGCATACCATGGTGCTTTTCCAGTAGAATAACTACTTTGAGAAATCTTCCCCCACGTGAAATAGATTTTCTTTTTTTATTCCCTGCCCATAGCCCAAATAAGTCTGTGCATGTGAGAAGACCAATGGCTTGTCTTGGATATTCTCCTATCTCTTGCACACTGATGGAAGCTTCTGGGGTGAGTATGAAAAAAATCATCATGAACAAAAATGAAAAATATTTCCACTGGAGTAAAGTTCTTTCTATAAAAGCTGGTCAGTGTCCCCAAAATTTTGGACACTTCCCTGGCTCCATTCCTCCTGAAATCTTGGCCATTCACCAGTGTCTTATGGCAGTGATTTGTGTATGCACCAGTAGATAGTTTTATGAACATGATGGCCCCTGTAAGATGGATACAATTTATGGATTAATTTAGAAAAAAATTTAAATGAACACAGGAACAACCCGGTCTCTTTCTTATGTCCCTCCACGCCTCAAAGGGATGATCTTTACCTGCCATTTATATTCCAAGAGAAACTTCTTTGCCTGAATGCCAATGTTTCCACCAAAACCAGTTCAAATTTATTTTTCAGTGAAGAGTTTTCTGGTGTGCAGACATGCTGCAGATTTTGTGTTCTTTATACACACTGTATAATGCTTCACCAGATAAAACATTTTCAGTAACCCTTCTCTTTCTCAACCTCTGGAGAATTAGTCTATTTTCTAGACAGAAAACTGCTGGCTTAAGATATCTGTTTTTCATTTGCTGGCTCAAATGAAAGCCATGAAAACCAGCTGAGCAAAGAGCAAGACTGATGTGATCTGTGTGTCGCGTAGAGGTGGCATATAATTTTAAGTTCCTTAGTAGGGCAGCCTCAGACATTATACAGTTTCTGAACATCTTCCAAACAAAATCATATTTACCAGAATAGATTTACTACTCAGGTTATTGGTGTATTTGCTCAATAATCATAAATAACTGTTATTGATGTATTTTCTTTAGAAATGACAGAAAAAAGTTAGTGAAAATCTCCAATGAAATATTTCCATGATTAACCAAATGTATTCAATTCTTAATGTACAGCTACATTTTTCACTTGATGCACACCATAGTAAGCGAAGAGGAGTATTTGTTCTTTAACATGGGAATGAAGTCAGGCCAGGGCAGCCACAGTACATTTTTCAACTTTATTTTACCTCAGTATTGAAAAAAAAATACCAATTAAAAAAGTGAATGATTTATAGTCCTCTCCAGTTACCGCTTATTACCCCTTAAATCTTCCAGCTAGAGACAAATGAAGCATGGAATGTACAGCATTGACATTATAATACAGTAAAGACAATCTGTTAAATCATACATATATTGTAGTTAACTCTAATTTAGAATATAAATCTTTGTGACAGAGGACATCACCTTTCCCTGGGTTTCATTGCAAGTAACTGGAGCTTAAAGATAATGAAATGCTTTATGTCCCAGCAACCCTTTTAAGGTCAACCAAGGGAAGCATTTGTACACTGCTGTGTGCGGGCACTATGAGCAAGTTCATTCTAGCTCACCACTCAGTGTTAATAAGCCTGTTTTCCTCCATATGACTGGGAGATTCCCAGAAGGCTGACTCATCTTTTGAATTCCACAGATTTACTCTCTTTTATTCTTTCTGGCTCCAAGAATCTAATTTTCAAGTAGATCCATGTTCGAGAGCTTCTGGGGTATGTTACGTTTTCTCCATTTGATCGCAATACTGTAAATGCATTATGCTCATGGGATGATGCAATAGGCACTCAAATTGCAATGCCAATGTTAACTTTTGTCAACTTCTTGGAAATAAATAAAATGAACATTCCAGGATAGAGGTGTACTTTGACTAGCAAATGAAAGAAAAGATAGAGCTTGAAACTCCACGTTGTTTTCCTGATTAATGTAGATAGGTAGAAAGTGTATATATTAGTTGCCTATTGAGGAGCTGCCTCTGTACACTGTGTACTTAATTTACATCATTACAGAAGACACCTAAAAATTCAGACATATATTCATTTATGACTGCCATGGACTTTGCTCTTTGTCAATTTAACACCCATATGTGATTTTATAGAATATTGTTAAAGCTTTTTTCCCCCTTATGAATATAATTCCGATCAAGGTTAAATATTAAAAAAACATATTTCAGGATTATAACGGACCTGGTATGTTGGCCCGTATGCTGTTTTCAGGGCCTCATAGAATCCTTTGTTATCTCCCACATCTGCGCATAATTGAGTTTTTTCAGCTAGATCAATCCACCACTTGTTCTGGATGTCATGGAGCTTCTGTTGGAGCTTGCTGCATGCAAGATGAAAGGCCGTTTTTCTTCCATGACAGGATAGCAGTGCAAAGTGTGCTTGATGGCTGGTTCTCTTCTTCCTCAACAATTCCTGGATCTCTTGGTTGTTTTCATCAAACCAGTCCTTGTTCTTCTTGAAGGAGAATCCTAAGGATTCTTCAGAGGATTGTAGGATGCTGTTTTTAGTATGGTACCAAATTGTTTCAGGAGAAGAATCTGTAGAATCTATGGAATGGTTTTCGAGCCTAGTTTGAAGGTTTGCCTGGAATTTGTCTCTCACTGTAACTGATTGGAGATTGTTAACTTGGAGTCTTCTCCTTGGGATACTGCCCCTTTTAGGTTTGAATTTAAGATTAAAGTTACGTTTGCAGTGCACAAGCCAATGGTCTGTTTGGCATTTGGCACTAGGTATCACACGGGTATGGTGGACATCGCGGACATCTCTCTGTCGCACCAAGACATAATCAATGAGGTGCCAATGCCCTAAGCAGATATAAGCTCCACAGATATAGTTAGGTATTATCTCCTCAAACCCAATATTGCCAAACTGATCTGTTACAAGTAATATGCCAGATTTAGGTCTTTTCAAGTTGAATTTGAGTGAAAAAGAGGAGTTGGAAATCTTCAGTAGCACAAGCATGGCTACTTGCTCATGTCTGAAAGCCAAGGATGGGCGATTGAGGTTTTCTGCACCATCTCTTTTTTTCCTGAAATACATTGTATTTAAGTCCAGAACATATTTATGGATTTATGTCTATACCTAGAAAACAGACAAAGGTCACAAGCTTTTGTTAGTGATGGGAGCATGGTGTCCTCCATCATCCAATTGCTGTTATAAAGCCCTTTTTGAGTGATACCTTAAAATCTATATTGTATAAAATTTTATTATAGCTCTTTTAGCACTTTTAGCTCACTAAGCACCTTTGTATTAAATTCCTAAAAAGGTGTTTAATGTTCCTTGTCAAGAATTCCAATGGACAAAGATTTTAGCAAGGTGAAAATCATCTTATCAGTAAAAATGTACTTAGTCTAAGATGTACCAGGGTCACACCATTTGATATGACCAGTCAAAACTACTCAGGAGCCTTGAAGCCATTCCAAGAAGAACAGAGTTGATGAGGATGATGAGGGTTGGAAGGAAAGGGTGGTCATTTTGGGATTACGGACTCAAATTTGGGAGGTGTGATGAGGCCAGGATGATGGGAGGGATGGTTTTGGGGGTGGCTGTAACCAATGAGTAATGTCCAAATATTATAATTAGATGGTATTATAGAAATTGAAAAGGCCTATAGTGTCAGTGTGGGGGACCCCTGGTGGTCTAGTGGTTAGGATGCAGCACTCTCACCGCTGCAGCCCGGGTTTGATTCCCAGTCAGAGAAACTCCCCTGGGCAGATGGAGCTCGTCAGCCCTGTAAGGCCATCCCTCTAAGAGAAGGTCACTCTAAACAAACCTATGTCCTGAGGACCTCACTGCTACTGTCCGAGCTCGCTCGGCCCTGGCAGATGAACCTTAGGATTAAAGGGTGGGCTCAGCTCAGCGCACACTGTGTCTCACCTAAAAAAATCCACTGCGCAGGCTCAAAGGGTAAAGACATTTTCCAAATCTTTGTTCACGAAGACTGGCCATACACAGTGTCAGTGTGCAATATATTTTGTGCACCAAAGTCACCATAATCAAAGAGCTGCTTTTTGCCTTTCTATACTCAAAATTGTTCAGAGAATTATTTCTCCAATTTTAAGCAAACATGAGGGATCTAATTCTGAAAGAATTTCAGCTCTTGGTAGGGAAGGATCTGTTGCACTCCTTTAGACTGAGTATTTTAAATGACACTTTCAAAGGAATCCCCAAGGCATTCAGGCTGGGACAGCATGTGAGAAGTGTCATGCTCAGCACATAGTGTGCCCAGATGTTTCCCTTGTAAGATTGCAGCTGGGAGGAAGGTTAGAGCGTATTTGGTTTCCAGCTCAGAATTCAGGTACCTATAGTTTACCTACATCTTGCTTTACACTCCAGAGTATCTCATAAATCATAATTTTTTTCTCATTAAAAAGTAGCCATTAAATGGATGGTATGAACCATTATGCTGCACAAGTTCTTCAAATGCCCATACCAACTCTTTTAGACTCAAGATTGTAGGATGCATAGGCAATGAAGGAGAGCTTACCAGTTTTCACCCTGGATATCTGTACCTTTGCAACAATTAGGAGAGTTTGCTTTACAGGCTTTTTTATCCTCTGGGGTATCATCCTGATTCTCTAAAGCTCTACATACCTCTAATTTTTGTGCATCTCTCTTCTGAAGGAAAACCTCCGAACCCCATTCCACAAGAAGGATGCAAATATCTAGGAGAAAAGTAACAAGAGTAAGTCCATGGATAACTGCAGTCTGTGTATGCAAATGTGTAACCTAGTGCATTACAGTGAACTGTGCAGATGGCCAACAACCTCTGAATCAGCTTACAGTAGAAAGTCTAAACTGATTAAAATTTACATCAGATTTATGTGATTAACAATCATAAAAGTTTTAGTTACATTACTGAAAATTATCCTATTAAACTGTATCTTTATAATCAACCATGTCAGTGTGTTTTGTTAAATCCCGTTGAATAGGAAATGACTTTGTAAACCTACAAAGTGCAACTGTCTCTCCAGTCCTGAGACCAGCCTTGCCAACTGCTCATAATTTGTAAAAAAATGAAAGAATTTCCAGAGCATATAAATATAAAATAACCTGCTGCTAACTCAGGAACTTGTGAGCAGAAGGAAAAATATTAGACTTTAACAAGCCGCTTTTCAGAACTTCTACTCCTGCAGTCTTCTCATTGTTTTTGAAATGGAATAATGAGAACTGAACATCCTTGATGCCTTATACAATCACTGCAGCAAAATCTATAAAGATACCAGAAGATTTTATTTCATAATTTGCATGTTCATATTTACATAGGTCCACAAGCAAATAAATATGTTATGTGTATTGTAAAGTCAGACATTCAGAATTTGTGTAAGCTGTTTTATATAATGTGAAGGAAAAATGCTAATTTAACTCCAGCTTATTTGTATCTTGCTTTGTGAATGGGTTCATGTCACTTGGGAAAAAACCCAGGTAATCCTGTAGCTGAAATCTGTACCATAATATGTAGGGACAGTGGGGGCAGGAATAAGGGCCAAAGGTGTACAGTCAATAATTGGTCTGCCTCTTTTCCTGTGATATGGCTGATCTCACACTTCTGAGAGGCTTTTAGTACAGGCTGTTCTGCAGTGGCCAGTGATTTGTTTTAAGAGGTAATAGCTCCATGAAATTGGAACAGAATTTCCTGGGATGAAGAAAAGACTTTTCTTTTTTTCTTTTCCGCAAAATTTCAAAGCCTAGCTTCAAACAGTGGACGTGTTAGTGCTTCTCAGAAAGCAGAATAAAAAAAGGTCATCTGTATCTGCTACAAGGGAACATTGAAGAATTTTGCTTTTGTCAGTAAAGCAGAGATTTTCAGAATGATTTCATGGTTTTTTTAGTGATGGGTTACATTTAGCATAGGATCAAGCATAAATAGTGACTCAAGGATGTTCTTTCCAATCTGCATTACTTTACTTATTGCTTATCACTTGTTTTTGTCTGCTTATGGGCCATTAAGTCTGTTAGCTTTGCTTTGAGTACTGACAATTCAGATACTCCTTCCCTAAATGAAACAATTTACATATTTAAAATTCCTCATGTACATATACACGCAGAAGTATATACACACATGAATATATATGTGCATATATATAAATACATGCAAATTCGTTAAATGTATATGCATATAGGTAATAACACCATCAATAGTTCTATTAACTTTTTTTTCCGGGCCAGCAGAAAAAAAAAATTGAGCTGTTAAATTCTTAAGACTTAATTTGTAAATAATTTTGCAATTTATTTTTGTTTAGCGCAAAGGAATGTACCGAAAATTCCCTATATTTCTTTGACATAATTTTGGTAGGTTTACTGCTCTCACTTTGCCACTATGGCAGAAAATAGCAACTGTTCACTGTGTGTGACACTTCGTAAAGATTAATCCATAAAGCTTCATGTCTGCACTTACTTCTCTCATGGTTTGTGCCTGGGAAAGCTCCTCTGAACACACCCAGGGACATGCCTACAGAGTACACAGTGGGACATAGTCAAGTCAGCTCTCAGGGTACAGCTTTGAAGCACCATCCTATGAAGGCAGAAGGATGGGTGCAGGGACAGCTGAGCTTTGCAAGTGACATAACATCAAACTCATTAGCATCTGCCTGACAAGGCTCTCAGGAGAACTCATGTGAAAGGGTGTAGTGATGCCCTTGGGACAATGAGATTAGGGATAACTACACTGCATTCTGTCCAGGTGCCTTAAGAGTCCTTCTTTGAGGAATTTGACTTCACAGGCCAGTTCAGAAAAAAAATGCCTGGGTTGTCCCTTTATTTACACCAGTAACCTTAAAGAGCCAGTGCAGGGTCTTGACTGGTTGGAAAACTTCTCTACACTGATATGAGAGGCTAGGTTCTGTTTATACATCTTGCTGGCTGTACTGATATGAGAGGCTAGGTTCGTGTTTATACATCTTGCTGACTGACCTACATGAGTTAGGTATTAAGAAAACTACACAAACCAAGCCCCAGAAAGATAGGTACAAGCAAAAATGATCTCATAGAGAAAAGTTACTAGCAAAACATTATTTCTTACACAAATACTCCAGCATACTATCTAATGTCACTAGGAGAATTGTTCTAAACTATAGGGAAGTATCATCTTGAAAAGTAGCCTCCACTAGTATGTTTCCAATCAAAATCTGAATGATTCTGTGTAGTATAAACTACATCTCTACTAGTATATGCCAATGCAAGAAAACTCTCTTAGGTGCAGAGAGACAAATATAACTTAGAAAAAAAAAAGGACTTTACCTGCATAGCTCCTTAGTGTGGACACTCTTCTGCTTGTGAAATAGCCACTATCATTACAAAGCTCTTCATATCCATGTCTCCTACCTAACAAGAAAACTGTACCAACTGAAATCACTAAAGAAAGATGTAGCTCATCAACTCTACATTCTTATTGCAAGGCAGGATAACAGTACTCTAACCATTTCTGCATGGATTCAGGACACCTGTGATGCTGTTCTGTTGTTTTTGCAAGTCCAGAGGAAAGCAATGAAGATTATCAAGGAGCTGGAGCACATCTGCTATGAAGACCAGCTGAGGAACTTGGGATTCTTCAGGCTAGAGAATAGAAGGACCTGGGGAGACCTTAAAGCACCTCCCAGTACCTGAAGGGGGCTACAAGAGAAATGGAGAGAGACTTCTTACAAGGGCCTGTAGTGATAGGGCAAGGGGAAATGGCTTCAAACTAAAAGACAGTAGGTTTAGATTAGATTAGGATTAGGTTTAGATTAGATTAGGAAGAAATTCTTTACTGTTAGGGTGATGAGTCACTGGAACAAGTTGCCTCAAGAATTTGTGAATGTCACACCTCTGGAAGTGTTCAAGACCACAACGGATGAGGCTTGGAACTTAATGATCTTTAAGGTCTCTTCCAACCCAAATCATTCAATGATTTTATGATTCTATGAATCTACAGTCAGTGCTTCACAGTTTCCCCTGTAGAAAGCTTTGCCTAATATCTAACCAAAAAGTCTCTTATTAGAGTCCATTACTTCTCAACCTAATGACATTGGGGAAGATAAATAGCTTTTTCTCCCTGTAGAGTATCTTTGCAATACTGAAGTCTTTATGAGATCTATATCAATGCATTTTATCAAAACCTACTTCTAAACCAGTACTGCTGCAATTGTAAAAAAAATGAAACCACGAATATGTGCAGCCCAGAGTTCACTATTTAAAGAAGTGAAAATTAGCACTGTCACAGTCAATTACTTGCAAATTGTAATCCATGAGCAGTGGGAAAACTGGATGTTCTGTAAAAGCCATCTAGAAAAAGGAAACCTGTTGTAAGTAGGGTAAATTAACTGCAAAGGGGCCAATGCCTCAAAAGAGATTCTAAATATCAGAGAGTACTGGGAACCACTGAAGTTCTGCTATTCATGCTCAAATTAGGTAATTTACATCTAGTTTGGGTGTGCTTACTAAACACTGAAGTAATAGAACATGACTGAAAAATATTACTGAAAAATATTATTTTGCCCAAAGCAAGAAGTAGGAATCATTCTTGGCTGCTTAAGGTTTACTGTTTGCATTATAACCTATATACAGAGGTTAACCTAGTGGTGAATTCATCCAGCTGTGTCATGGACTAAAAGAGAGCTTTTGAAATGAGAGAGAGCTTTTAAAACAGGAAACATGAGTCCATAGATAGAATGGAAGAAAGAAAAGGATTGAAAGCTAAGACAATACAAAGGCCTAAAAGTGTCAAGCTTCCTAAAGGAAGAAATAAAATTTGAAATAAGAAATGAGTGAATAGAAACAAAGATCCAGAAATATCATGGACGTTCTATTGAAGGAAAATATTCCTAAATTAGGATGATAAGAAATTACATAAAAAAGAATTACATCTGTTTAGGATCATAACTTAGAAAACATTTATGGTTATTTCAAACAAAAGACACCAGTACAACTAAGCTTTTATAACTCATACATAGTAAGAGTATTATTAAAGCCTGCAGAAAACAGTTTCTATAATGGGGAAAATCTTCCAAAAATAATAAAATTTAAATTTCAGAAGAAATTATTTCTTCTTTCAGGTTTTCATGAAAGCATTTGTTTATGAAGGACTGACTGAAAAATCCAGACTACTGAAAAACTAAACCCCCCTTTAAAATTAAAAGGCTTTTCATTTTAATTTCAGAAATTCCTTCTGTAACTATTTACTGTGATATTCTCTCTGTCTGGCTATCATTAAAGATTTCTTAGACTTCACTATCTTTTTTGGGCATCTTGAGGTTACTGTGAAGTATGCTGTAGTTAAAAGGATGTTAGTAAAGTTAATAAGAAAAAGGATCAAACTGTATAATTTAATAGGTTATCCACAGAATTTATAACTAGAATTCTACAAATACTGAATTCTATAAAAATATCCTCTTCCCTCATTAGATACAAACAGCACTGGCTGTTTGAAGCCATGATATGGACTACAGGAAATCTGTCTAGTTCAAGAGAAAGACAGAAAGGGAGAGTGAGAGGGAAGCAGGGAGGGAATCCCTAAGGATTTATATCAAGAAGGGAAATTTTATTTATTTCCTAAATGCTCAAGGCCAAAACTGAAACTTTTCCCACTGAAATCAGCAGGACTTGACTTCTTTGGTAAACTGATTAAACTCACATACTCAGAAAGCATTTCAGAAAACCAATGAGAAGATACAGCACATTTTAAAGATTCTGCATTTTGCACAGAAATTAGTTGTCATTCTTGTTTACTCATCCCTTTCAGTGACAGCATCAAGCAGATTATAATACTTTATATTTTAAAGAAAGGACAGACATGAAAAAACTCTTGAAAGACTATAGAATGTGGAAATAATTATTAAATTGGACTCTTGCAACTTTATGCAACTACAGTTTGATTTTCAGTTAAGCTCAGCATGAGGAAATATTTCCTCTGCTTGGATGTTGACAGGTAGAATCACTACAAGCCTCCTCTCCCATGCCAAAATGTCAGGAAATTAATAAAATGTATTCAAGGTGTTGGTACAAGCATATACAGCAATTCAAAGCAGAGTTGTCACTCAAGTTAAAGGTGCCTGAACTGTGCTACAGCCAGAGTAAAAATGAAGATCTTTTTTGAAATTAATTGTGGTTTTGAAAAAGTGTTTTGAAAGAGTATTTTAAAAGTATTGTGGTTATTGCTTGGCGCAAAAAGACTTATAGCAAAATTGTCATGTTTTCCATGTAATGTTTCTGTCTGATACTTTGATAAGCAAGCCTCATCTGATGCTGTGGTGGACTTTGGGAGAGTCTATAGCAGTTTAAAAAATTGATTTTCAGAGGACCCATTTACTGTGCTTCAACTCATGGTATGGGGTGCTCTGAGGGAGAGCACAGGAGTGGCACTTCATCAGTGCAAGATGGGGGGATGTGCACCAGGAGTTATCACCCCCTATCCTCCCACTGTTGACAGGAGCAGAGTATATGTGGCCAGATGGGGCGGCCCCCAGAGGTACAGCCCCAGGTGTCTCCCCAGTACATCTGTTCCTTCAACTCCTTCAATTCTGCTGTGTGGCTCATTCATATAGACACAACCTCTACCTCGCTCAGTGGTTCGCATTTTGTCTTTGCTTAAGATTAATGTTTTACATTGAGTGATGGAAATGGGTGAATGTGTGTGTATTTCAATATATCTTAAAGAAGTTGTTCCTCTTTGGGTTACATTTGTGAGACAATGAAGAGAAGATTCCATCTGAATTTACTTTCTTGAGTGTCCTTTAGGTATGTATGAAATCTAGGGCTGCTGAAATACATTTTCTGATAAAGAGTTCATTGAAAACACCTCACATCTAAGGATCCTATTAGTGCTATACAGAGAACATTTAAAACCCCAGGTACTTCAGCACTCGACAGAGATGAGGTGAAATCTCTCAATACAGGATACAGCCTTTACAATGACAAAATGTGGACTGAGGATACCTCTCAGTTTTCCTACCTTCAGTTTCTGCTACAAGAGGCCATTTAATTTTCTACAACGCAAAACCTCTATTTATAGGGTATGTTGTAAAGAAAAAATTGCTGTTTTCACTTATTTTTAACCTCACATGATTCTTTTCCCATTTTTAGTGGAATGTTTGGCCTTTTGACAAGAAGTTAATACAAATATAACTAATGGCAGCATAGAACTACTGCTGCCCATATTTGGTCAAACCTCATCTTGGCAAGACTTTGCTAATGAGAAAGAGAGAGAGAAAACCAAGGGGCTGATGGCCTGAGGCAGATGGCTGTATCTCCAGTCTCTGCTAGCCTAAAATGTATTATTTTTTCATCCATAGTTCTATATATGCATAGTACAGGCATTTCTGGGAGTGAAATGAGAAGATCCAATTGGTAGAATCAAGTTTACTTTTAAAACTGGTAGTTTAGGTTCATCTCAGCCTTGCTGGTGTGCTTTGAGATATGTAATTTTCTTTTATCAAAAGACAAGCACTGTGTTAATCTTCATCTAATGTGATAGGTCTCCAGGAAAAAAAAAAAAAGGGAAAATAATAACTAAAAATTACATGCTGTGCATAAGTTATTGCAACTTCCCTGCAGGTGTTTGGCTTTTAATTCATTTCAATCTTCAATATTGTTCATCTTTTCTTTTCAAGTAGAGCATGATTTTCTCTCCTTGTGAATATTAGTTAAACATTATATTTAGACAGGAGTAGGAAAAGCTTTTATGAATGCCATTCAGGAGGAAAACAATTATTTCAGCTATGAAATTGAGATTTTGTAAATTTATCATAATTCTGATCTTGAGAAGTTTTGAAAATTAATTTTTCTTCCTATTTTGAAACATAGGACATTCAAATGTTTCCATTTTTTTACTCCACTGAGTACTCACAATGTTTGTGGTTCTTTGTGTGTCTTGGAAAGGTGTTAAATCAAAATGTAAAGAAAACAATTAAACAGATGAATCCTACACCCTGCTACTTCATTTATGTAGTCATATCCATACAAAGAATTATTTTAACAGACAAATTCTTATTTAGAATAATAACCCCTTATTCTTATTTAGAATAATAATCACTGAAAATGGCATCAACTGCTGAAATACAACCTTACATAAATAAAAATCTGCTTCAGTTTTCATATAAAATATTGAGTTTGAATCTCAAATGTTCTGAGGCCACTTTATACCATTTGGATAACACAGAGGGGATTTGAGTTTCTAATTGCATTCACTCCTTTTATGTAAGTCACTTTTTAATACAATACAACTGTGGAAAAACTAGAGTGTACAAAAAAAAAATAGAAATCTCTCCATGACACATTTTTCACACTCTGAGAATGTAGTTATGTTACAATACATAAAGCTCCTTTAAGGAAAACTGAATAGTAAGAACAGCTTTTGCAATCAAACCAGATACAAACTATTAATCTTTATTAAATGTTGATATTACAATTCAGACGTTTTCTCTTGTCAGATGAAGTGATTTTCAGATGACCACATGTAGAGCAATTCCTACTAAGTAGTCAAACTGCTTTTGATTAAGTTGGCAAGCCACAAAAAATATATCACAGGACTGTAGCTTAACAACTCAGCCAGGGCAAGATGAAGTATGGAGTCACTGTGGATGTAGATTTACTGTTAGATTTAGGAATCTGAACAGCGCATAGCAACCCAGAATTTAATAGGAGATTAATCTTGTGGAAAGACACACAAACCAATAAAATTAAAATTATTTCCCTTTAAAGTTATTTCTCAAATAGCCATCATTCATGGATGGGGACAGAGTATGAAAAGAAAAAACTGTATATAGGCATAATTTGCATGAGTATAGAATTGGTATAATAAAAGTAGTTCTTAATATCTATAAGAAACAAACACAAAAACAAACCACTGTGACAACAATAAACCATGAATATGTAAGAAACACTAAAATAGAGTTGCATAAATGATTGAAAGAGAAACTGGGATTTTGGTAGATATATAAATGACCCCAAGTTTAAGCCCAGAGTTAGTGGAATGCCTTCTTGTCTAATTTTGCAGATTTATGGTGGATAAAAGCAACAGAAGCTTGAACGAAAGTTGTACAGAAAAAACCAGAGAGGTGCAGCTGATTCTGTGCCACTGACCCTCATTTTGTAGCAAGAAGGTGTACATGTAAAGATCTTTTTAAACTTTTGAACAAAACTGAAAGAATATTCTCCATTCTCAGAATTTTTTGGGAAATTCTCAGACTGATAAATTGATAAACTGAAAAATAAAATCATAGTTATTTTCTGTTCTTCCTTACATCTCTCCCAGTCACAGCTCAGCAACTTTATTGTAGTGGTTTTGTGGTAAACCAATGAATATATGTGTAAGGCAACTTATGGGAATGATATGAACAAGAGAGCTGTGAGACTTGAAAATAAAGCTCTTCACTGTGCCAGTAAAACACTGGTTCTCTAGAGTGATTTGCTTCTTGAAGAGCATTACTGATCTTGTAGACGAAACACACAAGAAAGGAATAAGTTATTTAATTCATTAGGATGAATATTTATTTATTTATTTATTTATTTATTTATTTTGCTTTGAGTTGAGAACTGGTTTTGCCTTGTAAGGAAATAGCTGGCAAGGAGTTTTGTCTACAGATTGCAAATATTGCTCTTTCTCTATTTCCATTAAATTTTATAACAGAAAAACTCTATATACTGGTCAAATTCCCAGTGTCATTTCCTTCTTAATATATTCAAATTTAAAGCAGTGGACAGGCACAAGGCTTGCTGGTGATCTCTTCAACCAGAAAGGGGGGGGCGGAGGGGGAGAGATCAGTCAATAAATAAAGAAATTAAACTGATGCTGCATAAGGCAACCTAAAAGTCAAAGAGGTACCATACAGACTGTTTAGCTGGAACTCAATAGCGAAGTGGGTGTCAGTCTCCTCTCCCAAGTAACAAGCAACATGACAAGAAGAAATGGCCTCAAGTTGCACCATGGGAAGCTTAGAGTGGATATTAGGAAAAATTTCTTCATGAAAATAGTTGTCAAGCACCAGAATAGGCTACCCAGGAAAGTGGGTGAGTTAGCATCCCTGGAGGAATCTTAAAGACATGTAGATGTGTAACTCCGGGACATGGTTTAGTGGTGGATTTGGCAGTGATGGATTAATGGATGGATCCAATGATCTTAGAGGTCTTTTCCAACCGAAATTATTCTATACTTCCATGAAAATAGTGTTTTGCCTGCATCCAAATGACCTGCCGAGGCTTTCACAAGAGCCTTGTTGAGACGACATATAATATATGATGACAACCGGATTGCTCAGCTGGCATCATTCAGAGCAATAACCCTGTGTCTAATAGAATATGGAATGTTAAGAAACATTTTTGTGATGATTGTATTTGATTTATGGTCACAGAGGAAGGATACAAATTATATGACTAAGACTTTTACCATAACCTGTATGAGCATAACGTGTAATAGGCCATAAGATAAAGGTTGAATTTTATAGAACTTACAAAGGTCCAGAACTTAAGAAGTTATTGATTTCAACAGGAGTGAGACGTTTAAACACTTCTGAACATCTGACCTTAAATTAATGGGGGATGATGTCTTTAATTCATACTTAAGTAGAATGTCCACTGGTTGATTTGAAAACATAAAACCAGGTGTGTTAACAGAAAAGGTGATCTCCTGTACTTATGTCAAATCATGAGTGCTGTGAGTTATATTTTAATTGTGTAATAATTATATATTATAGCTAGAAACCTCTATTTCAAAAAGACCTTTTCCCCTGAATTTGTGAAGTTCTGTTTAGGTAGGTTGAAACACTTTCAGAAAATACCTGTCTCCCTCCACAGGCTTTGCAGATAACCTAAGATAACTAAGCTTCCACCTGGGTTAAATGAAGTGGAATTAATTGGGTGGGATAAACTGGGGACTGAAGATATCAGCTATTTTGAAACTCTCCAGGGATCATGATTCAGCTGCAGGATTCTAAATAGTTTATTCCTAATGACATACCTTTTAAAAAATATTAGTTTTTCTATCTAAAGTGTTTCCATATGCTTTTCTTCATACCGTCTCTCAGTTTCATAAAGTTTAATACTGAGGTCTAAATGAAGACTCTGGGAGAGAATGCAAATATCCCTGAAGGAGCTGGGTTCAAGCCTATCGATTCATTTCACAGGTCCTGATTCAACAGATAGAAATATTACTAGCACCATCATGAACAAATGATTACCATAAAATCCTTGGGATCAATAGCTTTGTAGATAAACTCAATTGCACTTATTGCCCTCAGGAGTTAAGTCAGGGCCCAGCTTAGGGCAAACAGCTGAATGTCAAGGAGAATAATATTTAATTTTGTTAGCTTTGTCATTCATTTAAATATACTTTTATGCCAGTGTGGATGAAATTAAGTTTTCCTTGCCAACACTGACTGCCCGAAGTAGCCCGTTCACATACCAGTGATGACCAATGGGCAACATCAAGCAGACAAAACCACTTGGAAACAGCGAAAGGGACTTTTCCCAGCATTCTTCTGAAGAAACAGGTAAATGAAGGAAAGCAATCTGAAATAAAATGAAAGTGCTAATGTATAAATAATAATTCTAGTAAAATTGTAGATAATGTATGACAAGCATCAGGAATATTCCTATGCTTGATCCCCCAAAAAGGAACTGGCAATATTTTTAATATGATACTAATATAATATCAATTTCTATAATATAATTTGGTTTTGTAATTTGCTTTGATCCTGGCACACAGTGTCAAGACAACACACAACTCTACACTCTGAAGTTCACACACATTTCCTCAGTCCTTTCTATAGCATATTTGGCAGAACCTGCAAGCCATGGAGACTGTGGCCTTTTACAGCAGAAAGCACTAGATCATGCTTGTATTTTACTTCAAAGGACAATTTTAAGGAAAACAAATTCAAATGAGTAACGCAACCTATGCTACTCCAAAATGTAAGCCCAAGTTTGTATTGTCTCTTGGAAATGCAAAGAGTGATGCCCTTCAAGTGCTGAAATCCAGAAGAAATCTAGAGACTTTCCAGTATTATTGTTCGACAATCATTTAAAGGCGTTTTCCCATTTCTAGTACTGACTTTAAATATTTTAAAGCCTTAGTTTCTCTCCAACTTCTATCTCCTAATCACAACAAACTGTCACACGCTGTCAGTCTCCACCAGTGGAAATTACAATGAGCAGCTTCACTTTACAAAAACACATATAACTGATTTCAGATTGATGGGAATGGGAAACAAATGTGTCCCAGCCTTTGTTGAGAATATTTGTACAGCTTAGAACTTTTATCCTAGAAGAGTAAATGTGCTCTTGACAGTTGGAAGACAGATAGCTCCAGGACTCTCTTCTAGCGACACTGAGATTGGATGTGGCACTTAATGCCATGGTCTAGTAACCATGGCGGTCTTGGACCAAGGGTTGGACTTGATGATCTCAGAGGTCTTTTCCAATCTGGTTGATTCTATAATTCTATGATTCTGTGAGGTAGATGTTGATTTACTGTCCTTCATGAATCATTTTGTAAACTCTGGGCTGCAGTCTCTAATGGCCAATTACACACCTAGTAGTAAACCCCTGACTAACAAATCCTCCAACAAGGCAAGTATACCCTATAAGGGTATATGACAACTTAAAGTGGGCTAATCTCCTGCACAAAGGCAGACTGTTGCTTTCCATAGGAGCTCAGGGAACAGGTTACTGCCTGTATATTGTGTCTATTTGGGCAATAGCTTCCTCCAGTACCAGTAGTGCAACAGGATATAGAAGAGGAGTTTCGTTCAGAGCCATGGTAGTGCTAATCAGTGTGTCTCCATTATGCTTTATGCAACAGATGTGACTTGGGCTTCAAATTCCCTCTGAACAAAAAGCTATATGATATTTTCCAAGTTACTGGGAGTTTTAAAAGTATTATTAAAATACAGTTTTCTGGCAAATCTTGATGCTCTCCCTATACAATATGGAAATAATTCCACTGAACCCCAGAGAGCTGCAAA
The DNA here is from genome assembly GCF_003945725.1 of Corapipo altera. Taxonomy (NCBI): domain Eukaryota; kingdom Metazoa; phylum Chordata; class Aves; order Passeriformes; family Pipridae; genus Corapipo; species Corapipo altera. Next base: position 36,524,566 of record NW_020884873.1, read on the forward strand.
TCCATCATGAAAATGTAGCAGAGTATAACTATAATGCTGTTTCAGACTTCAAGAAATAACCGAACCCCAGAAAGAACTGACAGAAACTGGAACATGTGGTGTGTACATGACTGCACTGGAAAGGTAAAGCACCAGCACAGGGTGCAAGGGCAAGGTTACTACCAATACACTGATGCCTTTGTCTGTCCTCCATTTAATTCTACCTGTGAACAAAATCCTGCCTTGTTAAGGACTCAGTACAGAGTCAAAGTAATTGTCTACTTAAACATCCATAACAGGATAAAACATTTACTATACTTTCTTTTCCAAAAGATTTCTGCAACTCATTTATAGAATTGTAAATATTCAAGTAATAACAGCTTTCTGCATGATACAATCAATAACAAGTCTCTAATTACATTTTGTCTGTAAAGGTAACCATTACAAAAAAGCTTTCTTCACTGGGAGACAAACTAGATACTTGCTCATCTGCCCACATGATGGTATAATACCACTATCTCAAGCTGTTTGACTTTCCAATGGTATATTTAAAGGAAAATAATTATATACTTTCTGCCTTTTTTTGTCATGTTAAGGAAATAAAAATTGAGATTCATACAGGGATTGATAATTTAAGAGTCTTTGAATTAGTCCTAAACACGTTATCTTATGAAACTTGAAAACAGAACAGTTACAGCAGTAGTAACTGCAGAAAACTGAAGAAACTTTATAACTAAGTATAATTATAAAAATTTGTTACAAAGTACGTTGTGCATCTTGAAAAATTCAGCACTCAGCTCGGAGGATGATGGTGTAACAACTGTAAGCATTGCAGAAGCTGCCACAAATACCAAGCACACCTGGAGCAAAGAGTGGTGCTCAGGATGGTAAATAACGGAGAGGTTATTATCAGCTTGCTAAAACATCACAGATTATAGATATTTATAACCAATGAAGCTATCAATCCGTTCACTGTATACCAACACTTGCAGTACTAGTACTGAGATTGGTATGAGGTTTTCTGAGAGTCTTCTGAGTAATGGATAACTATTCCCTGCAGTACATGTATGAGATATATATGCAGAAGAAAAAAGCTGTAAAAATGTTTTTTTCAGAGCATCTGAGTTTTCTTGCCTGACACACAATACCTTATACCTTTCAAAAGGTACAGGCATCTGCAGTCCTTCCCGAATCCAGTGGAGATGCTGGTCATTAGCCCTTCTAAAATTAGGCGCATGCACTTAAACTTCTGACTTCAAATGATGGATGAAATACAGAGAACTTGTAGTGCCTCTTAGGAAACCCATTTGATATTCCACCATGATCTGAGAAACACCTGTATGACATCCTGCTGCACCCCAGCATATTTCAGTCAGTGGAAACAGGAAACAGCATTTGGAAGAGAGTGACAGCTTTCACAATTTCAATGCTATGCAGTCAGGCTTCAGGGAACTTTAGGCAGCTCAGTACTTCAAAAAAGGCAATATCTAGTGACTTTATAGGTACCTCACAGAAAAAAAGCCACCAAGTCAGGTTTAAAGCTCAGATATTTCTAGATACACAGGTTATTTACTATTCTAAATTACTAACTTGAAAGATTGATGGGAGTTACTACAGATGGACTATCACACAGCTAAGCAGAGTAGATCTGCACACTTCATCCTAATACGGGAACATCTACCACTAAATCTTTACCAGTTAGGTCTACCTACCATCTGCCCTAGCAAAAATTTTCAGGTGGAAGGCATATTCTCCAAATACACTGCAAGAAGCCAAATCTGTGGTATGTTGACTTCTGCTAAATGAGGAGGACCTGTACAAAGGATGAAGCATCATGAATGTATCACCTCTCGCAGAGGCTGGAAAACTGCTGGAAGCATGTGGGTAGCCCAACTCTACTCCCTTGACCACAGCTACATTACCATAACTCTCCCTATTCAGAAGGCTATAGCATCACTAGTTCATTATTTAGTTCTTAGCTTCTCCCTTACTAGCTGTAGATGAACATTTTTAGCCCATATTTCAATACAGGCTGTTGTCATGGTTTAAGTTAATTAATATCAAACTAGCAATAGATACAGGGAGGCAATGCCAGTAGACATCCTCTCCTTTAGCTTTCTTCAGATTTTAGCAGAGATATGTGATCCCTTACTTTAAATGCAGCAGTATGAGCCATGTTTACACATATTTCACCAACCATCACCTCCTGTGCTCTCCATCCTGTCTCATCCATCACTCCAATAGGTGATTTCCTGACTCCTCCAGGCGGCAATGAACTTCCCCCTCCCTGAATCGGTTGCTGTTTGGAGATACATGATCTTAGGAGCTCTCTGAGGCATGACACATGTTTGGTCAGTGCTGCTGATTTAGTGTGTAAGACCATGTGCACCTGCAGTGCTATATAAATAATAAACTTCTTTTCTCTCTCTCCAGTTCCTAGTTTAACTGCACAATGCTGTCTAAAAGATTAATTTCTTCTCAATGGCAAAATGTATTGGAGATATTTAAATGGGTTCTGTCAGGTTGTTGATGGAAAGCTGAAATACAACTTTCTAGTTCTTTCCAAATTCAACTACAACTCTCATGAAGGTGAGAAACTGAGAGAAGTGTAAAGGATCTACAGTGTACATCCAAATGAGAAGGAAGAGAAAAGGGAAAAGGAAAGACAGAAGGTTTTCTTTCTTTCCATTTTTCTTTTCAGTACCACTTTATTCTGGTTTGTTCTTTAGCTGTATATTTTAAGAGAAGCTTTCTTTGCTTATATATTAACTATGGTTTATTTTTAATCTATGTGTGTAATAAATATCCTACTGTTTGAAGGGCATGCAAACATTCTCCTTTTGTGGGACTTTTGTGAAGGTGTTCTTTTATTTTTTTATTCCATTTTGTAGGAGGGTATTGTTTTTTGGGGGTTTTTTTTGTATACCAGGGCTGTATGACAAATGAAAGCAGCTCTGTACCAGGAAATTCATGAGTTTCCAAAAATACTATTTCATGATAATAGCAAAAGGGTCTTGTTTTTATATAACCTTAGTTTTTTGTTGCTTAACAGTCTTGGAAAAAATTTCCCAAACTCTAAAGTAACCATGAAGGGAACATAGCATGGCTGTCAAAATCCTGGACTTCATATCATCTCACATACAAAGACTTTTATGGTTATTATTTTTGTATTTTTATATCCTTTATAGCTTTATAAGCCACAACCTCATAGCTGTTAGTAAAATATAGGAATTTCTGAATTCATTCTCTAGGCTTACTAGAGTCTAGTCTAGAATACCACCATGCTTATTTATTAATGACTTTCTTTACAACTTGTGAAAGATTGAAATTATTGAATGCTAAAATACAAATTGAACTTTCAGCAATGGTGATAGATATAAACATAACCTCTCTTATGAGACCATTTTTATATGACTTTGTGGATTTAAAGAAGAATATGTTCTCATTAAACTATCCCCTGGATGCAGAGTTCTTTCTTATAATTTTTAAGTAGGCTGCCTAAATACTTTTTGCCCTTCATATTTTTACCTTTACAAAAAATCTATGACTTTTCTTTCAAGCTGTATCACACTAGTGCATAGCAAAGTGCACAACTACAACACCAATTATTTTTTCTCAGCTGCTGCATACTAAAAACGAGTGTTTATTTTTCAAGTACTTTGTCACCCTTAAAATCAAAAATTAGCACAAAACCATAAAAAAATGCTTTGTTCCCAGAAAAAGGCTTTGGGTACTTAAAGCATATGCCAAATGAAATATGAATTTGCTATCATCATCTAATCAAAACCAAGATATTTCTGTCACCTCACTGTTGTTCATACTTACAGTCATTAAATTTATGTTATTACAAATTCCCTTGACTATTTTTAATCTAGAACTTTGAAATGCTGTCTTTCTTATGTCTGTCCCTTAATAAAAGTACCTTAAATGAATGCAGTATCCATTTCTTACCTAGTTCTAACTGTAAAGATCTCAAAGCAAGTAAGAATTGGGTGTACTACACAAAGTACAGTCTGGACTGTGAATTATTCTCTGTCTCTTACCTCGTTGGATATAATTTTAAAACCTGAAATTGCTGATGCCAGAAACCTATCTCAGATTGTCAGCACCATTGTGTTTCCTAGTGGTTTTGCAATAATGATTTCCTTTCTATTTGCATTTACATCAAACAATAATATGACTGCTTATTTATTGACAGTAGAGAGCTGTCAACTGTTTGTTCATCTTGCGGGCAGCTTGAGAATCGAGTAGAAAAACTGATTCACAGCTGATGAATAACCCTTATAAATAATATCATTTATTTTTTGAGAACCCAAAGATACCTTACAAGATCCAAAATATTGCGTGTGTGCCTAATTTACAGCTGTATTTCTAAATTCAGAGAAGCAAACTAGAAAATCTCTACTTCACTTTTTCAGAATACAGAATCACAGAATATGCTGAGTTGGAAGGGACCCTCAAGGATCCTCAAGTCCAAATCTTGCCCTGCACAGGATCATTCTCAAGAGTCACACTATGTGCATGAGAATATGATCCAAATGCTTCTTGAACTCCAACTCGGTGCTGTGAAAACTCCTTTCTGTCTGTGAAGCTGTGCTTTTGCACATACTAAAATAATCTGTTACTTAGGCTGATGAAACCTTTCTCCTCCGTAACATTTTCTGATCCACAAAATAGGTGTTTCTTAGAGTTATGTCCCTGAAACATTTAGTATTTCTTGGTGTATACTGAGTCCTGATGTGGAAGCACAAGATTCAGCAGTCCTACTAAACAGCATTTAGAGAAAACAGCGTTTTTAACAGGGCCAGACATAAAGCAGGAGTTGGTTCCTCTGCCCCCAGTCAGTTTGCAGAGAATGACCTGCTCGCTCAGTTGACCCATTGACAGAGGGAGACCTTTCTAGTGCTCTTTGTTGCAACTGCACCACTCTACAGACAGGGTTGCAAAGGAACCCAAAACAGGAGAGGACATCTCAGCAGAAGCATAATTTCATACGTTGACATATGGTCTCTCAGGTAGTAATGACTTCTCCCCTCCCTAGTTCTTCTGTGGTTTTCCCAATGACTATCTAACAAAAACCACACAAAGCCTCACAGGACATGTAGTAGAGCCTCTCATTTCCCAGTCCTTCTCTTTCTCCTGTTCCTGTTTGCACCAAGCAAGTTTTGCACAGAGGGGCCTCCTTCCAGAGAACTTGGCAAGGAATCCCACCTTCAGCTCTGGGTGGGATCTGTACTGAAGGGGCTTCAGTTACACCATTCTCTTTGATACTTCATTTACCTCGGCATATGTTTTGTTGTCCTGCCTGAAACTTAATCAACTCAGAAGATATCATAAATTCTACTGCAGAGCATGAAGTTTTTCTTTTAGACCCGTTCCTTTATTCATACTTTCTAAACCATAGGCAATACACAAACCAATATCATTATATGTCAGATCTTCAAATTATATAAATTGGAGTTCTTCCATGAAGAGGACTATAGGTTTAATGATTTCTAGTGTCTAAGGCTTCATATCAGCAATGCAATCCCTTTAGAGTAGTATGGACATTTTCTGTCACAAACAGTAATTAACCAGGACAGCGTGGGCTGTATAGAGCTTCCCCATCAAGACAGGACAACTTGGAAAGACTTCACTAATTGCTGGTTTAGTCAAGAAACTTTATCAGTCAGTCATCAGTTTTGACAGAAAAAGGCCATGCCTAGCAAGACTTTTTGCATTATAATTCTGCCATGCTCCTAATTTTGACAACTAAACTCTTTCTATGTCTGTGTTGTATCACAAAACTCAACACTTTAATTATGTACAAGTAATACAAACATAGACTTATACCTACCTGAAGTAGTTTCTTGTTCAGTCTTCAAAAGTAGAAGCCTATTATTTATGGAAATACAAACGCTTTATTGACAAAAAAATGCAAGTTCTTCTAGTTCAAAAAGACAACAACAATAAAAACCATTTTGCTAGTTGGAGATTGCTACATCAACAATTAGGTTGCAAATAGTCATACAAAAAAGACTGAAGCGGTAATATTATTCAGAAAAATTTAACAGGCTATTTCAAGAAAAGTAAAATGGAGCCCAGGAAACAGGGAAAATAATTTCATACTCCTCACCTTATCAGTAAATAGCCCTTTCTGATTTGGGAACTGATAAGTTTCCTGTCTCCAAGGAGAAAGCCCAGACAATGATGGGCACTGTGCCCCCCAGGGAGAGTTGAGTGGCAGCATGAACTGACCAGGAAGGCTCCCTGCAGCTGCAGCAATTATTTTCTCTGGCATTATTACTGTCATTTAGATAATACAAATATAACTATCCCATTACTCCCCCAGAACGTGCTTATAGCTGAACCACGGAAGAACCGGCAAATTGCTTTAAATTCTCTTTGCTGAGAGCTTATTGTTCACAAGGGAATGGTTCTTCTTCTATTTTTCCAGCTGTTAAATTACCTTCAAGGATGCTTCGACATAAACATTTGCTGCAGTGACTTCAGAAGAGTTGAGGAAGTGATGTGGTGAACATCGCTGTAGCTCAAATTGTGTGAAATATGGAAAAATCCCATTTTAAAGGCATTTTTATAGTTGGAAAGTCAGAAAGTACAATTACGTTCTTTACTTCTCAAAGTCTTTTCTGAGTGTGCTTTACTACAAATCCTACAATTCAGAAAGTCACCCCATCACGTAATAGATCATATTTTTACCGGAAAAGATTTGGTTGATTGTGACACCTTCGATAAATTGAAAAGGCTGTGCTATCTTCCAACAACTGGTATGTGCTAAGGGTACCATGGTAGTTGAATCCTGGTCATCAATTTACTATAGAGAAACAACACCAAAATAACCCTTTGAGTATCTCTCTCCCCGGTCCCTAAGTATCATCACAATGAAAGAAAGTTGCTTTTGAAATTCCAGTTTCATTGGGGGAAAAAAAAGCTGATACAAACAGCAAGAAAGTGAAGATTACAGTCAGAGAATAAATCATATTTCTGTTAAAAAATAAGGCTTACACTGAAGCAAAGGTACAAAATGTCAACCTTCCACATGCTCTTACATCTCTAAACATTAGTATGTGTGCAGACTCGCCAGATGAAGTCTAGTCATTTGAAAATAAAAGGGAACTGTTTGGAGCTTGAAATTCTCGTAATACTTTTACACTGAGTTTAATATTATTTTTTTAATGGCAAACTGAAAGGACAATTAATTATAAACAATCTTTGTAAAGAACAAATAAATCACTAGAACAAATGATTAACCACGTGCAACAGAAATTTGATACCTTAGTCTTATGTAAACACTGCTGCTCAGTAGTGCATGAGACAGAAAGGTAAGGAGGTAATGCTTTCAAGCATCACCTGTAATGGTCTTAACAATAGTCTTTTGTTCATTATGTTGATAACTATTAATATGTAATGTTTTACATGTATCACAGATCAGAAAACTGAAGAGTGCAAGGGAGTCAAATCAGTATTCATTAGACAACATTTTCCCAAGACCTAGAAGTTTCACAAGTGCCCAGCACTGACTTTCCTGCCAAAGTTAGCCCTCTGAATGCTTTCTGACCCTGGCTTCAAACACTGTGAGAAGTGAAAACCACATTCCCTGGCCAGGGAATACATTGCGGAATAGAGAAGCCACTGAAAAATAGTGCTATTCCTAAAGAAAATGATAACATTATTTTATATCTTGGAGATATAAAAAAGAAAGTTTTGAATGTAACTTTTCCCTTTTGCTTTTGCTGCAATATGGGAGGTCTGGCCAAGATCAGGCAGTGGATCAGAACAACAAACTATAAAGATTGCCATCAGGGGCATCTTGTTTGTGCATTCAGTTAATAAATAGTTCATTCTACACAGCTGTAGGGACATTCTATTGTGTTCATATAATTTAGGTACAAATACACAATCCTAGTGTGACTCAAAACAGTCTTCCATATGTGTTATGAAATTCCTTAGACACTAGTCCCCAGTCATAAAGCAAAACTATTGTTTTGCTCTCAAACACCTGCTTCAGTGTCCATGGTTTCCACACAAGCTCTCTACAACCTATCTTCTAGCTTTCAACATGGTCCTGCCAGGACAGGGACTTATTTTATCTATCTGCCAGCCCTAGAAGCTGCTACAAGACAGTTTACCCAGAAAGTGAAGCAAGCCTCAGTTGTCCCTGAGGGCTCCTTTGACACAGGGATGTCCAGGGTCCTTGAGATGTTATGCTGAAACGTTATGTCCTTTCCTGAGACAATGCAGAACATGATGGGCTGTGTAGGAGGTAATGACACAGCATTAACTTAAATTAGCAAAACCCTCATTCTTTGCAACAGGACTTCCACTGTTTTCCTCTTCCTTTGTAGTTTCCCAGAGCAATGAATTCAAGCACTACCACTCTAAAATACAGCTCCTGATCAGAAAGCTTCTGTAATAACCTTATGCTCACAGCTAACTCTCAGTAACCTACAACAAGTTTATTGCAAGCAGGCAGAGATTCTGCCCTGGGGTTCTCAGCTTTTTTGCACCATTCTCTGTAGGGCGTCAAAATTGTCAATGAGCTTCCTGAGCTGGATTGTGACTGAGAATACACTGGAAAACGTAACACAGTTACCTCCAGTGACACTGCATTCTAACTCTCTTAGCAAAAAAATTAGGGACAGTGATGTAGCCAGGAATCTTCAAACAACCTCCAACACAGTCAGTATCTGTGCAAATCACAGAATCACAGAATTAAAGAATCACAGAATTAAAGAATCACAGAATATGGTGAGTTGGAGGATCATCTAGTCCAAGTCTTAACCCTACATGGGACCATCCCCAAAAGTCACACCAAGTGCCTGAGAGTATTATTCAAATTCTTCTTGAACTCTGTCAGGCTTGATATTGTGACCACTTCCCTGGGGAGCCTGTTCCAGTGCCCAACCACCCTCTGAGGGAAGAACCTTTGCCTAATATCCAACCTAAACCTCCCCTGACACAACTTTAGGCCATTCCCTCAGGTCCTGTTCCTAGTCATCACAGACAAGGGATCAGGGCCTGGGCCTCCTCTTCCCCTCACAAGGAAGTTATAGACTACAATAAGGTCTCCCCTTAGACTCCCCTTCTCCAGGCTAAACAGGCCAAGTGACCTCAGCAGCTCCTCATACAGCTTCTCTCAAGGCCCTTCACCACCTTCATTACCCTCCTTTGTATACTTTTTAATGGCTTAATATCTTTCTTATATTGCAGTGCCCAAAAGTGCACACAATATTCAAAGTGAGACCACACCAGTGCGGAGCAGTCCGCTCGCTCGACCAGCTGGAGATGATTTACCTGATGGCCTCCAGGACACAGTTGGCCCTCCCGGCTGCCACGGCATTGCCGACTCATATTCAACTTGCCATCCACCAGGACCCCCAGGTCCCTTTTCATGGCACTGCTTTCCAACATCTCATTCCCCAGTCTGTACAAATATCCAGGGTTGCCCCATCCCAGGTGCAGAATCTGGCACTTTCCCTGGTTGAACTTCATATGGTTGGTGATTGCCCAGTCCTCTGATTTGTCAAGACCTCTTTGTAGGGCCTCCCTGCTTTTGAGGGAGTCAACAGCTCCAGTTTTGTGTCATCTGTAAACTTGCTTAGTATCCCTTCCAGTCCTGCATCCAAGTCATTTATGAATATGTTGAAGAGTACAGGGCCCAAGATGGAGTCCTGTGGAACCCCACTAGTGACAGGTCACCAGTCTGATGTTACCCCATTCACTATTATCCTCGGTACTCGACCCATGAGCCAATTGCTCACCCACCACATGTTGTGTTTATCCAGCAGTGTGCTGGACGCTTTGTCCAGAAGAATACTGTGGGAGACAGTATGAAAGCTTTACTGAAATCCAAAAAGATTCCATCAGTTGGCTTCCCTTGCTAGGCACCCTAGCTGTCTGTGTTGACTGCATTCATACTCCAAATGTTAAGCTAACCCTTTTGACAATTTCATACGCTTTTATATACATTAGCAGACAAACCTTCATCTTTGATAATAATGTGAAGTTAGGGTTAATGGCCTGATTTTCATAAGTACTTGCCACCAGCTGTGAGTTTTCTGTATTTACAACATGTGAGCTTCCTGAATGCACAGAGAAGTTGGCTGGGAGAACACACATCTTAAAAGCACTAATCAATATTCTTCACTCAGTATGGGTAATGCTCATGCACTGACCGAAGGATCAGTGTTGCTGTTTTATTTATATTTCTTCTAAAATGCAATTATACATTCAAAATATGATATTTCTTCTTCTCAATAGCTTGGGCACTAAATGAGTGCTTTAATCAATCACTGTTATAGTTACCGCTCTGGTACTTTCTGCAAGTTTCTTGTTATAGGAAATATGTTTCTATCCCTAAATGATATGTCTTGTTGGTTTGGGGGTTTTGGTTGGTTGGGGTTTTTTTGTTTGTTTTGGTTTTGTATGTTTGTTTGTGTTGGGCTTGGGGGGTTGTTTGTTTTGTTTTATGTTTTTTTAGAGAAGCTCTGTTGCACTCTGCTACAGGATCCAGTGAAAGTGGTAGTAATACTTGGAGGGTTATTACAGTGTTATTATAAAGATGAAGAATATATTTCTTTACTTTTAATGCCCCTTTTCTGATCCATTTCCAATATTCCTAAAAAAAAGAAAAACAGTATGAAACCACAAAAATGACATTTTTATATGTCAGTTTGCTACTTGCTACTGTTCCCAGATTGCTACAGTAACTACTTTAGTGACATTGCAAGTGCCAGTTCAGGATTGGAGCAACAGAATTTGAAAAATAAAGATTTAGTATCCAACTCTGATACCTTCTCTACTTCTCAACCAATATATTTTCTTTACACAATTTTATATATCCTATAATCTTATAATATATTTTATAATTATACTCAGAGTTGACTGTCTGCTGCAGTTGCGTACTGGGTCATCATATGGGTAAGGAGGCATTGCTGAAGCTCCAGGATAAGCAGCCAGGACTCTGTGCCATCAAATCAGTAAGTAAAATCTGGGATATTTCTCCTGTTATGTAATTTTCTACTGTGTATCATATTTTCTGATCAAGATGGAGGGGTTTTTTCCAGAGAGGTGCACTGCACTCCCTATATACACTGCACTCTTCAAAGTGGGTAAGGGAAGCATGAACGATGTCATGAACTGTCTATGGTATGGTAAATATTTTGACAAACTCAAAGGAACCATGTAGAAACTTTAGGAACTAAAAATTGTCAAATAAATATGTTACCATAGTGTTCATGCTGAAATGATCCACAACTAAAGAGTAAACAGACCACAAAGTGTTGCCAGTATTTGGCTATGTGGTATCCCAGAGTTGCATTTCCTGAGGATAACAGTTTCAAAATGATGACAGCATTGCAGTGTTGTGGAAACACTGTGGAGACCTGAAGGACTACTAGTGTAGTTATTTTAAATGTGATCATTAACTTTAGAAATTTACTTAGTGACAAGGGTCAATTTTCTAGCAAATTCTATGCCTTCCAGGCAAAACAACTAAAACTCACTGTGCTGGTTTAAAAGTTAACCAGCAGGGGAAATGAACTCAACTCAAAAGAGAGATTGCAAGTCAGAATAACAATTTAATAAAATAATACAATAAGCACGACTACACAGACAAGCAATTGGTCTCAACCCACAAAACCCAAATGTACAACCTGGCACCCCAGGGCACAAACAAAACAGTGCTCCCTGGGCCCCCCCCCCCCGAGTCCAAAGCAAAGGGAGAGGGGAAAAAGAAACCTGCTGGTGGGAGAGCTGCTGCAGTCCGGCCAAAGTGGTGATTGCAGTTCAGTTGAGGGTGGTGGTCTCAGTCTGGCTGAGAGTGGTGAGCTGCAGTCCTCCTCTGGATCCCACGAGAGGTGGTAAGGTTCTGAAACTCCAGGTTTATATATTCTCTAGCTCAGGCAGCAATGCTTAGCCCCTCCCCCAGAGCAGGGAATTCCATAAAAGGATGCTCAATCCTTCCCTCAGAGTGGGGAATTCCATAAAAGGGTGTGAGGGTGCTCAGTCAGGGAATTCCACAAAAGGGTATGAGGACAGGAGCATGGGGAGGGGGGGGGCACCTCGCAGGCCTCTACTGACAACAGTTTCTGGGAAATGGCATGGAGGGCTATAGAATACACAGTTTTGGGCTACACCCATCCAATGATGAGTCGGTCACAGCTGTTCTAACTAGGACACTCACACACTAAATTTATCACACTACACTTCTGTGAGGCAATACCTGTTCAAGGGAAATAGATAGTTAAGGAATATCTTAGAGCAGAAACTCAGAGTTCATGATTTAGATTTCACCCCTGGAAGTAAACACATGGGTAAGTGTTTTAGATCAACTGTTAAGACCAAAAACCCCATATTCAGATTTAAGATGTCAACAAAGCAGCACTGTACCAGAACTGTACGAGCATTTGTCAGCACAAACACCTCAGCTTGTTCCTCTACTGGGATGTAGACACATCACTTCTGCTACTGGAAGCAGCCATGCTGTAGCTGACACAAGATCTCATCCACAGCGACCCACCATGCATAAAAGCAGAATTTTTGCCTGCCTTTTTTTAGTTAGGCGAGGATGTCTCTCTCAGTCCTTAAGCAGATACTGATTTTCAACTAAAACTTCAAAGACTTGCAATATCCTAACCCTCTTTACAAACAAGACCTCAAACATTACATTAAGTGGTTCGAAAACTATAATGGGAAGGACTGGGGAACAGACGAATGACTGGACACATGAATATACTCTTCTTTAGTTTCATTTTCTTAGGAATCCAGGCTACAATATAACCCAGTTGCACACAATTTCTTTTTGTGTCAGTATTTATTCAATGGGTAAAACAGCTCTCTGCAATCAAAGAAACATCATTATTCATTGACCTACCCCAGCGCTTATTTAATCATCTCCTACCATAGAAAACCGGAGTTTTTTATATAATCCCAGGAGACAGGATAAATGAAATATAGGCATGTCATTTTTAGGCTTTTCCTCTCTAACCTTTTTGAACAGAAGGCAAAAACTTCCACCAAACCACTCAGCACAGATTTCATTCATCTTTTTGACATCATTTTACTGGTCTATGGAGTACACTGAGAACTTCTCCAGAACACTTTGCACAGTACCTGCCACTGCCTGCACTGCACCTGCCATTGCCTGCACAGTAGGTCATTTGGGAAGGCCCTGAGAAAACTGCATAGTAATAGTGAAAGGAGATGTCATAAACCTGTGAAAGCAGATCCATTCCTAACTGCTAATCCATGTAAATACAAATCTATGCTTATCTTCTCAGTAGAAAAAATGCAATATCACAAAGCAAAGAAAACAGAAATTAAATACAAAAAATTTAGGTCCCTAATCTGTTAGGATCAGAGAAACAGATAAAAATGTTGTCTGCAATGTAAAAGGCCTCCAAGGACTACAGGCAGCATTAGTGGGGCTCTCAGCACAGGCAACCTGCGCAGTGATGAGTGGTGTAGTGGGGTCCCACTGTTTACATAGCTGATAAACAGCTTGCATGTTCCAGTTGTGAGTAAATTCTCCCATAATGAGTAGTGATAAATCGGATAATGGGAAATACATGCAATGGCAAAGCATAAAGCCTTTAGGCACTCCATCTGGTAGGCAAAGTAGATATTGATGAGCTTCATTAAATGACCAATTTTAGCTTACTCTAAAGTGAAAAACCCACACCGTAGTAGGGGCCTGCAGAGAGATGCACAAGCACAAGGGATGCAGTTCTGAGAATAACAGTATCCAAATGCCCTGAGAGGTATCTGGCTGTTTTCTTCATCAGCTGTATTCCTCTCAATGGAGCAGAACTGGGCAGAAGGCCATTTCATTTCCTGGGTACTTTCTACATCAAAGCAAAATCCAGATACTTTCCAGTGCTTTCATGAAATATCCATCCTTTGATTGAAAAGGTAAGGTTTTTGTATTATTCTCCTTTTCTTCCCCAGCTTCTCTTTCTCTCTGTCCTGCTTTCAAACAAAAATTGATAACAGACCACAGCTCTGAGAAGTCTCACTAAAGAGAAAAGGTGAATTCATTGCATCCTCACAAAAAGCTTTAGCTAAACACCTTGTTCCAGCAAAAAAAAATTTCTCTGAAAATGTTCTGATTAACTCAGTTTTCTTTATCTTGTCCAAAGACAAAAGAGGGTAGCTCTGGCTGACCCTGTTCATAGAAGGCAGTAAGGGAGGAGCTTTTTTGCCGAACCACCTTGATGACGAGTGGAGGTAGGTCCAGTCAGCCAGACATGGCAGTGTGAAAGTGAGACAAGAAAGGAGTGAAAAGAGAGCTGGAAGTCTCCACAAACATCTGAGTGAAGACCCAGCTGCAAGATAGTTTAGAGAAAAATCTATATTTGTTACAATACAACATCTGTGCCTTTAAACTTTGTGGCATAAACTAAAATTAAAGGTAAGGCAAAGAAGCTGTAATTCCCCTATCTTATGCATTTGTGTCACACTGTATTTTCACATATCCATGACTCTTACTCAGCTAAGGTACATAACTTGACTGTGAGGTTTTTTCAGGAAAGTCATAAGTGACTCAATTTTTTGAAGCATATTTTGCACTCTTCATTTTTTTTCAATGGTCAAAATAAGAATACATTTTTTAAAGTCTACAATGGGGGCCTGTTGCTGCAAGGACTATATTTCTTTAAATTATAGGCTTTGACTCTAATGAAAGCAGAAATTATCCTTGAGTGAATGATTAAAAATAAATGATCTACTAACAGTATCTACAGACTATATTATTACTGCAGTGGGAGAAGCACAAATTCATAAGATTGGATGGCTGCACATCCAGCATTGGAAAATCACAGAAAGCAAAAAATCACATTAAGGCTTCATCATGAACGAATTCTGGTGTATTTGCGAGATGAAAATCAATACTATTCTATTGTTTAAGGTGGTAAGACCACAGACATTTCAGCAGTTTATTTGCCAAAGTGAGGTTTTGTCTTTCAATTGCCTAACAGAATGCATTTCTGGGTGGAGAGGAGTGTGAGGAGCATTTCCAGACCTCTCTGGAGGTCTGCTGGTGCTCCTGTTGTTGTGCATTCAGGATTTGCATGTCTTGGATTTCCATATCACATGCTGCTATTTTTGCCTTACAATAAAGAAAATCCAAGAGGAAAGAAAAAAAAAACCAACCAGAATCCAGGTGGATCTCCACCTTCTATTTTTAGAAGGAAGGCTGACAAAAATCCCTTTTTATTTCTGGTGCTGGGAAACCCAGCCCAAGGCTGCGTGTTTGTGCCTGTGGGGATGGGGTTGAACCAGTAAGGTAAGACAGAGAAGAGTGGCATTTAAATAGACACATCTTGACAGTCCTTCTAGCAGGTACAATCATTTGTACTTAAGATGCCATAGGAATAGGATACCAAGATGCCAAGAATAGGATACTGTGAGTGTCCTCATTTTCCATTGAGGGCTTGGCACAGGTACAAAAAGACTGAGGTATGAAAACTTTACTGTGGCTCTAACTCTATGGGAGAAGAAGCTGACAAGACACAGAACACACACTTCCCCATGTGAACAAGGACAAGTGCTGAGGTCACAACCCATTGCTCTCACAGATTTTAGAAATTTAAGATCAGAATATGATGGCGGTATGGGTAAACTAAAGGTAAAGTAGTTCTATAATTCGCAAAAGATGCATAGACAAATCCCAACAGCATTAACAGAGTAAGGCTTTTGCCCTTACATTTTTCATTGTAAATACCTTCCTATTGCAATTCAGGTTTCACTCAAGCAACCATAGATAGTATAGCAAGTGAGAACCTATTCAGCTTGGGGATGGGGAAGAGTATTCTGTCTACCTGAGCAAATAGCAGGACTAGTGGAGCTGAGGCTTACACATGGATGCCTAGGGGGCCAGAACTTCACTGCTATGGTACCCAAACTGTCCCTGGTATATCTTCAGTAGTTGCAGCCAGTTCTGGGTAACTGTGAAGATGTCTGTTGAAATCAAAACTTGTAGAGGTGGAGAAGAGTGAAATTACTTTTTACATTATTTTATTCAAGAAAAATAAATACATTTTGAAACTAAATAAAGCAGCCTTCCATAAGTTGGTGTTTATGGTTTTATATGTACATGTCCTCTAATTCTGGAGAAAAAAAAACTTTAAAATGGATAGCAAGGAGGGGTAAACTTGGCATTATGAGGGACACTATTCTCAAGGAGCACAATTGCTGTGGAAGTGGTGGATGGTCACTCCAAACTGGCAAAAGAAGTTCCAGCTATTGACAGGATACACTCAGAAATCCTCAGTACTGAGCAGTAGAGCAGTTGTTAGTGTTGGGTACCTGCATGGAAATAGCTACATGTAGTCTGACAGCACTTAAATGTTTAAGTAGTTTGATTCAACAAATTCTCACAGAAAAAAATTCTGGAAAGCTCTTAGGGCTCTCAAGAAGACCCATGTCTAGGTGCACTGTCTGTTTGTCCCAGACTTCCCAGAGAAACATCTAACTGCTCTGTCTCCTGAGGCTGTAGTTCTTCTGATAGCCAGTAATTCATATCTAAAGACTGTTTTGGTTTTGAGACCCTCAAAAATCCAATTTCCAAATTCAAGCCCCCCTCCCACAATTTGCGTCAATGTGAGAGGGTTTTTCAGACAAAACACAGCTACTCGGCATTGGGGGAAGGGGAAAAATACTTACAAGGTTTATTTACATACACATATATATATATATAGGTAACAACTTAACTATCTTTTCTACGATGAAATAATATATTTACATCAGATTAAATTTCTTCTTTTCTTCAAAAAGAGTCCGGGAACAAAAGAGAAAAGTCTTTTTGTCACCTTTCAGTTCCTTCAAATTAGTTTCTGTGGTATTATTTAGTGTCCTTTATTTTTAAGGCAACAGGCTTGAGTATTGCAGTCAGAGTTCTTCTGTTCTTACTTTGTGAAAATCTCCATCCCTCGAGCTCGAGCCTTCAGGGGACTTCCTTAGAGATTATCACTCCTCTCCAGTGCTGCTGCTTTTCAGGGCTCCCTAAGAGTTTGGAAGTCTACCCCTCCTCTCTAGAATGTTGCAGGGTTTTGGGAAAGTAATTCAATCTTACCCCAAAAACAGTCTCTGCTGAGTTCTCTCTTTTCTGTTGCCAGCTCTTCCTTCTTGCAGAACATGTCTGCGTCTCTCTCAGCCGGCTATGTGCCATCTCTGCTGCTTGTTATCTCTTTCGGCTCTCAGCCACAGCTCTGCACTCAGCACTGCCTCTGCCGCCGTTTTTCCGTCTTTCGCTGCCCACTCACAGCAAGGAAATTTCCTCCAGTTCTTAGCTACAGTACTTGGCCCAGTTTAATACTGTTCCAAGCTCCTGCAGCCCCCAGCCAGGGGGCTGGCGGGGCCCTAGGCCCCAGCAGGGCTCGCTGGCCCCTCGGCTCCTCGTGGCTCAGACCATGGCTACCTCTCTTCCAACTACTTCAACTTCCTTCTCTTCCGACCTGTGCCATATATTGGTTTTTACAGTATCGAAATGTAGCTTCTGATTGGCCCTGGCACCCCAGGAACACCACCCCCCAGGGTTAAGCACTTTTTTCTAACCCCAGGAGAAAACACTTTTTATCCTAGGACAAAGACATAGCCCATTATCCTTTTGCTGAGTGCAAATACAAGTTCCTAAAATTATTTCTCTTTCATTCTTTTCTATTTCTAAAAGCTGATGATGTCCAACACTGTATCATGCACAGTACAGTTTTGGACTACAGCTGAATATCCTAGGAATTAGTACAGTGAAAAAGAGTCTGTTTAATAATAGACAGTTAAAATATTGAGAAAAAAGTCTGAAGATTTCTCATTGTAATGATTATAATACTGTGACTTTGATTAGGTCTTCCAGGCAAAATCTGAAGTAATGTCTGAAATAATATATCCAACATCAAAATATAATTATATAAAAAGTGACCTTGCATGAACGAAATTTACAATGCAGTGGCAGCTAACTGCAAAAAGACTCGGACAAAATTCTGTGGTATGTGATTAAAAAAACACCAAATGAACAAACAAAACCAAAATGACAGAAAATCAAACCAACAAACAAAAAAGAAAACGAAAACAAAGAATAAAATCCTCCCCCCACACCAAAAAAAAAGGAAGAAACTAAAATAGCTGCTCTATGAAAGCTTTTATCTAACTGCCCTATGCATTTTCTCCCCATATTTTTTGTCCCCCTGCCCTACTGAGGAGAGGGAGTGACAGAGCAGCTTGGTGAGCATGTGGCAGCCAGCCAAGCTTTACCCACCACAAATGTATTCAGCCTGAGGTGTCAGGTTTGAGTAGGCCATAGTGCCTGTTTAGTGGCCTCTTACAACGGAGTGACTGCATCCAGTTCTGGGATCAGCATTTCAAGAAAGACATAGACCTGTTGGACCAGGTCTATGAGAGGGTCATGGAAATGATCAGAGGTCTGGAACACCACTCCTATGAAAAAAGGCCAAGAGAGTTGGTGTTTTTGCTGAGATAGTTAATTTTCTTCTTAGTAGCTGGTACAGTGCTGTATTTTGGGTTTAGCATGAGAATAATATTGATAACACAGTGATATTTTAGTTGTTGCTAAGTAGTGCTTACCCTCAGTCAAGGACTTTTCATTTTCCATGCTCTGCCAGAGAGGAGGTGCACAAGAAGACGTTGAGGGACTATGGCCAGAATGGAACTGGCCAAAGGGATATTCCATACCATAAAACATCATGCTCAGTATATCAAACAGGGGGAGTTGGCCAGGAAGGATGATCACTCTTCAGGGATGGGCTGGGCATTGGTCAGCAGGTGGTGAGCAATTGAATTGTGTGCACATCGTATATTCTCTTGGATTTTAATCCTCTCTGCCTCCTTTATTATTATTATTATTATTATTATTATTATTGTTGTTGTTGTTGTTAATAATTATTGTTGTTTATTTTAATTTTTTTCAATTATTAAATTGTTTTTTACCCATGAAGTTTACCTTTTCTTTCTGATTCTCTTTCCACTGAGGCGAGGAGTGGGTAGTGTACAGTACTTAGTTGCCAGCCAGGGTTAAACCATGACAGGGCTGTCCAGTCTGGAGAAAGGAAGGCTCTGGGAAGACCTTTCATTATATAAAAGAGGCTTACAAGAAAGATGGAGAGAGACTTTTTACCAAGGCCTGTATTGACAAGACAAGGGACAGTGGTTTGAAACCAAAAGAGGGTAAGTTTAGATTGGATGTAAGTAATAAACTTTACGGTGAGGGTGATGAGACGCTGGAACAGGTTGCCCAGAGAAGTTGTGGATGCACCGTCATTGCAAATATTCAAGGTCAGGTTGAATGGGGCTTTGAGTGAGGCCAATCTAGTGAAAAAAGTCCCTGTTCATGGAAGGGGGCTTTTACTGGAAGATATTTAAAAGTCCCTTCCAACACAAGCCATTCTGTGATTCTATAATTCTGCTATAGTGAAAGATACTTTCAGAATTAATTTTATCATTTCCAGATACTCCACATCAGTACTTAGTGTGCAAGATGATTAGGTTATGAGAAAAAGTCAACATCTAATATTAGTAATTTCAAAACCACTGCTAGTCCATATTTATTTTCTTTGACGCTGGACATTAAAGTAGCACATGAAATATGAAATATAGTTTTCAAAATCCGAATTAACAAGTATATTCACTGAAACAGATGGACGGGAGGTATATTTACATGGAGTTGTGGAGTAGATAATTATTAATATTTCAATAAAATAAAGGTTCTTAGAGGGGTACCAGGTGCAAAGAGAATGGAAGCAAGTTAAAGCTGTCATCTGCTATGATGAGTGATTACCTGCTAAAATGCTATTGTAAAAATCAAAAATTGTGAAAAGTAGAACAATCTCAGGAAAAAAAAAGAGAGAAAAGTAGAGAAAATTACTGCAGAAAATAAAAGATTAAATAAGAAATATGTAGCATGACAGCACTTTGACAGTTAACCAGCTACCATTACTATTATTAGCATAATTAAAAGTAGCAAAATTTTTCACCATTCCCCAATAAAACAAATAAATTTCCAGGTAACATATAAACCCTAAAAAAACCAATACTAAATTGGTTCATTGGTCTTTAGCTATAAACACAGAGTTTCTGAATGAATCCTGAATTTGGAAACATTTCAAGCATGTAAGCATTTTATAATCAATAAAATAATTGCACCTAAAAAACTTAGATTCATATATTTAATATAATCGAGCTGGTTTGCCCTAAAAATTGCAAACTTTAGAGAGTGAAAAATTTGTGTCTAGTGAGAAACTGGTGGAATCAGTATGGATCTGAATTTACTTTGCTAAATAATATAGATTCACAAAAACAAATTTTAAATCATAATTTGATTTTTGTCACAGTGACTTCAGACAAACTGTGGTGCATGGTAGTCAGCCAAAACCACCCCAATTTAGTACAATCAAGGTTTTGTTGATTTTTTACAAATTGACACCCTCTATGAATATGCTCAGTACTTCACAGTGATTGCTTTGAAGACAGGAAGCAATTTTTTTTCAGTACTAACACTTTCTGGACTTCAGTGACAGGAAGTGGCAATGCTGTTGACTGGTGAATAGGATAGACCATACTCTTTATGAGCCCTTTATGAAGGAGTAATTCAATATATTCACATGGTTTCTTAAGAAATCAGTTCTTTGGTTGCATCTAGGGCACAAATTATAAGTTTTTACAAAAATGGAGGTCTTCTCTGGATGTGACTAGTAATAGAGAAAATATTTTTTCTCTATTAGGTTTCAGGTTAGGGTACTTCTGAAAAAGGCCCTCTTTCCACTGAAAGAATTCCAACCCCTCTCTCATCTCTCTGACCAGGAGGAGGGTAATCCAGCCTGACTGGGGACACAATTATTTCTCTCAAAGTTGGGTCACAGTGCAGAAAACAAGTGTAGAGGGTGGGCTACATCAAGGTGTTTTTAGAGGCATCTGAAGTTCATGAAGCAAAAATATTTTCTCAGAAAAAAATTCCCAGTGAGCTCACACGTTAGGTAATTCAAATAAAATCAACACCCCTTTGCCATCTATTTTGAGTAATACCTTAGAAAGTAGTTTACACTGATACGGAAGGTTTGCCTGAGGTAAAGGCCGGTAAATAGATCTGCGAGCAGATGAACCAGGCTCTTAAAGTGTGAACCAGGTCTCTGAATCCAAGGTAAGGGCTCCACAGTTTAATTCCAAATAGAAAGAGGTTTTGGAGTCACATCTCAAGTTGTCTAACAGGTGGCAGTTCAAATCAGTATAAAGCCTGACAACACACCTGGCCCAGAGGCAGGGGTGTGCTCAGTTGTTAGCATGTGCGAGTCCTGTTTTTCAATTTTCCTTCCTATTCCTGATTTTCCAAAGAGAGTGTATGGTTATTCCCTTTATTTATTTGTCTGGTTATTCTCCTGTGTGCTTGGCAAGCAGCTCTGATCATCACCTGGGTTAGAGCCAGATTTCTCCTCCTCTTGTAGCAGGAAACATAAAGCAAATATACAGTTTGTTTACATCCCTGTAACACCGTCATTTTCAAGCATCAAAGGAAGACAAGAACAAGGCATGGCATCTGCAGTGTCACACATATTTTATTAGGACACCCAGTATCCCTCCTAGCTCACAGCTTTGCTTTAGCTTGTTCCTCGATTTCTTTGCTGTGCCATTTCCTACTGGTCCAGTGCCCCTTACTTCCAATCTTCTTGATTCCTTCCATACTGTTCCAGTTGCTTAAAATATCTTTTTAGGATAAATACCAGATGCTTTCTCGCCTTTCAATTCCTATGTGGGAATCTAATCCCATCTAATGCCTTTCCATTAGAAATGCTGCATAACCTGAATTTCAAAGAAAGAAGTCATTAGACCCTGGCTAAGCTCTCTTCCAGGTGGAGAGCTGTGTGTTGCTCTTCAACCTGTCCTTTGCTGATGAACAACGGGAAGGAGCCTACCCTTCCTTCTCATGATGTCAGCATAAAATAACCTCTGGTAGCACTGTGAAGATTTTATTGTATTTTGGTTTACTATATGAGAAAGCACAGTTTGTTACATATTAATTTTGTAAATTCCATTTCCATTTTAATTAGAAGGCAAGTTCCTGCAATTTCTGTCTTAATTACCATAATCTGCTTACAGTCAGTATGATGAGCACATCCAGGATAAGCAGCTGGGTTGCGTTTGCTTTATCCTGGATGGAAATCTTTAAACAGATAAGTATTGGAAATAGGTCTGCAATCACTCTTTTTGAGATAGTATCCATGTACAGTGGGTCCTTCATGGCTGGCATACAGTAGGACCTATGCAGATGTATCTCTGCATGTATAACAATGGTCATAAGCAAAGCTTATTTTTCTGTTTGGTTGGGGGCTTTTGTTTGTTTATTTATGGAGAAGATCATATTGAAGATGCTTATGTTTTCTTGGGAAATGACATATGGTAGGCACATATTATGGATCTCTTCACTTGAATTTTATGCCTGTGTAACTCAATTGAGTCCAGAGTTAGAGCAAAACAGCAGTAAATCAGACTCTATTATTCTTAGTTACTTATGTGGAGTCACAAGCTAAATTCACTGTGATATAACCAGGAATGTGTGTGGGAAGGTCTTCGAAGAGGCTCTTCAGTGAAAGACATCAATCTTTCTGACTGCACTAACCTCTGCTTCACAGCCCACACTGCAACCAAAGGGTAGCTTCACAGGGTGCTTTTGAAGGGCATCCTTGTCTGTCACCTCAGAGTAGAGAGGCTGCTGCAGAACGAGTGGGAGCACTCAGTGTTCTCTCTTATGTATACTGGCTTTACTCTTCATCAACATCATAGCTGTAAAACTGGTCTGGAGGAAATCAGTGTAACAAAACTCAAGGACAAGACTGGGGAAGTGAGGGGTGATTTAATTTTATGGAACCTCTAGGCAGGTTAATTTTACCCATTTAGACTCGTTCTCTCACAACCTCCTTTCACTCATGCTCTCATGTCTATATAATTACAAGCCCCCACATGTGAGTTCCCAAGTGGTCTGGCCACAATCAGATGTGTGCAACAGAAGGGACAAAAGACTCTGCCTGTTGAGGTTACATGTCTTTTTAGTTTCTGTTGCCTGCTGTTGACAAACCAATTTACTATTATTTAGGACTTAGAGCTGTTACAGGGTGATCCTTTGCTTCAGAATCACATGTAGTTCAGACTCCATGAATCTTAGGCAGGGTTGCTTCTTATTGTCTGCCTGAATTTGTTTGAAATACATTTTAAAATCCATACATCTTGATTGTTACCATCTGTTTTCCCATTAGGCTAACACAAACAAGAATGGTATATGTGATGTGTTGTAAACTCACTGCACTCCATCTGTGGTCAGAAAGAAGGGTCTTCCCCTAACAAGTTATGTCTGCTGAGTTCTCAGTGGAGTGCAAGACTTTAGGGAGTGAATGAATATCAAGTTCCTCAACTTGATTGAGGAGGAACAATCACTACCAATATAGGCCAGTGTTTTAACACTCACAGCAACTTCTTGAAAGTTATAGCTCCTCCTAAAAACAAAACAAGACCAAAAAGCACATGCCAAAGGGAAATCTTTCCCACAACTCTCAATGGTGCATAGGTTTTCACTGTCCTTGACTGACAGTGAAATTGATTTTTTTTTTAAAAAATTGATCTTTCACCAGTGCTAAAAATGTGTACAACCGGCGGCAAAGTGCATGTTGAAATATTTTTTTGGTATTATTTTTGGCAGTTTTTAGGAAGAATTAAACCAAAATTTAATACTGAAGTCAAATTAAATCTAAAATGCTATGTAAGACTCTTTACGTAGAAAGGGTCACTTCCCATTCTTGTATTTCTGACTTTAAATCACTCCTTGAACATATTCAAAGTTTTGAGTGTTATTTGTCTCATGTTAACTGCCATTTGCTAGAGCTAACACTTAAGAAATTTGCTTATTAATTATGCAGCAGTATGATTGTCACTGCATCCTACTAGAAAAAAAGAAAAAAAAGAAAACATGCTAAATTACACTGTTTACCATTTATATAATGCTTTCGCTGCACTCACAGTTGGAACAGTCATGATTTGTTTGGAAACTTTTTTGTGTGGATGTATTGAAGCAATTAATCTGAAATTAACCATGTAGAAATTGATTGTTTAATTGAAAAAATTCTGCAAGATTTTGATCAGGATTGATCATTGCAGAAACATGAAATGTCTAAATATCGCTGTCAGTGGACTGGCTAAATTAAAACAACCAGGTTTTCTTACTACTTAAACTGAAGTCAATGCCCCATAATCTTTTATATGTGTTTTATCTGCTATCAACATATTTAGAAAGACAAATATGTACTGGATTACATAGAGACCAAGAACCACCTTTTCTTACTTATAAAGTACATACAAATTATTTCAGACCAAATATTGCCTTCTGTCCCATAGCTTTCATAAAGGCATAAAACTGTCATTGACTATTGGAGCTAAGCTAACAAGATCTACAGTTTGTGAGAAATGCCCCCAGTCACACAGGAAAGATAGTTTTGATCATTTAATGTCATAAATCTGATCCTATCAGTGGAATTTAAAAGTATGTGTGGATATTACATGTCCCAAACCTAGTGAATAATTAATTTGTTGAAAAGACCTATCTTGTGTACTACCTTTGACCTTACGATGGATAGGGAGTGAGATACGTTTTACTACCAGGA
This sequence comes from Corapipo altera, assembly GCF_003945725.1. Lineage (NCBI taxonomy): Eukaryota > Metazoa > Chordata > Aves > Passeriformes > Pipridae > Corapipo > Corapipo altera. Next base: position 36,549,195 of record NW_020884873.1, read on the forward strand.
AAAACTAAGGTATGAAAGATGTTATCATATAAACTTTTATATATACGTTCCTTTAACAAATGAAGATAAATAAAAGGCCACAGTTTTCAGATACTCTGCAAACATGCTTGTCTGGTGCCATAACACAGTGGAACACCCAAAATAAACATCACCCTGGTTTTGGCTGCATCCAGAGGAGAGGTCAAGCATGTGCTTGTCTTCATTACTCAACTAAGAGATGCTCTTGGTTCTTGATCTTCTGCAGCTCCAAGAACAGAAAGGACTGACTTCACCCCAAGCTATGATTTTCTTGGAAAACAATGTGGGTAAGTTCCAGAACAAAATAGATAGAGCCAAGTGAACATGCCAAGTGTTCAGTGTCCTCCTCCCTCCATGTCTTATCATTTGCTCTCCTTACAGTTTAAACAACAGGCAGATTGCTACTGTCTAAGTCCCTGACTTGGCTAGAAACTGGAAAACATTAACCACATCATTTGGCTCCTACACAAATGAGGCAGAAGACAGCATTTTCAAAATGCCAGAGTCCCAGCCTTCCAAGTGCTCAATCATTTGTATCTTCTCCAGTCTCACTTTGGTGAAGTTGTTTGTTTTTCTCATGAAACCACTTACTTTCCACCCCAACTGATGATTTTGCACCACTGAATGTTTTTCCTACAGCCATGCACCCTGGGTGAACCTAAAGCAAAAGCGATGACAAGTCCAAACCTGTGGGACCCCACAGAGGCCTCTGATCTACAATTGGTGGAGAATTTCCTTACTACTTCTGAGATGCATGGAAGTGGCTAATTTGTTCAGAACAACAATTCCCAAAACCTCTCACTGAACTACATGCAAAGTTTGGCTGAAAATCTGTCAGAGCTTCTGCCAGTGCACTGCTTCACAGAAGCTGGCTGGCATGGCTTTTCCTGCTTCCAGGGCAGTCCCACCATGTGTTGTGCCCTCCTGTGAGAAAACACAAGTTTTTGCTGGTTTTGTGCCAAAATCCCAGCTGCCACAGGGTTTTGAAGCCTGATATTAGAAGAACTCATTTGTTCTTCCTCATGGCTTCAGAACTCCCAGCTCCTGACAGCACCAATAGGGTGCCATAACCGGCCTTGGGATTCCACATTGCAAGACTAAATTTTGATTTCACTTTTTAGAGATCTGAATTAAATATTATCATTAATTAAAAAAACACAAACAAACAAAAAAAATCAAGATATATTTTTTTCCTGAAAAGTTAGCAAATATTCAGAATTTTAGAATTTTCTGAAGAACAGGATTTTCTGAGTACTGAATAACATTGGATAAAATGAACTGTTCATCACCATTTATTCCTCCAAAAATATGTAGAGGAGGAAGGGGAACACCAGAGAACAGGGCTACAGTGAATATCCTGGTCCTTCCATAGACTCTGACATAAAATTATAACTGAAAGAAAATGGACAAAGAGAGAGAGGGTAAAAAAATATTTTCACTAGATTAGAAAGGTTGGTGTCTGAAGCTTGAGTGAAGCTCATTGCCCTTCAGTAGAAAAGACTAACAATCTCCAAAATTGATTTTTTTAAAAAACAATTTTGAATGTAAGGGATTTCATAATGCAAAGTGATGATCACTCTGTTATGCTCCAAACGAGCTTCTCTAACACAGGCTTGGAGTTTTTTTCATTAGATGTTGAATCTCTGGCAGGTGTTTTGTTTCACTCCTCCCAAGGCCATATCTGTTTGCAGCAAGATGAGAATTAACTTGCAAGGTAGCAGCCCACAATCTTTGCACGGAGTTATCTTTAAATAGGATTCTGATGAATTCACAGAGAATTGGAATGAAACACCACAAAACATTTACCTTGAAAAGCTCTAGTTTCTTAAATCAGTTTCCCCAGAGTACATTTAGAGTAGCTGTCACCAAAGATAATTGCTGATGAGCCTCAGATGAGTGCCTCAAGTCCATGAAACAGAAGGTGTATAAGCATACACATTAGTGCTATCTAACCAAGCTAAACATCATAAGACAATTTTAATTTGTATGCTGACATGCTAAATCTCAAGGTTTACCTGCAGCAAGAATAAATCACATGGTGATCACTGCTTTTGCTTTTCTTGTACTAGCATCTGCCCAGTACAGTACAAAAATTCTGGTCACCTAAAGAAAAATATATTCCAAAGCTTAATGTCATCATTACTTCAAATTACTGTGAATTATGACACAGAAAGCAATATTTGGTAGCCTCTGGTACAGTGGCCTTTCCACAGTCATCTGCAAGAAACAGTAATAATATTTATAAAACATCATACATTTTTGCAATACCACAGGCATTCAAATACTTGGAAAAAATCCCTTATAACAGATGGAATGTTTTTTGACATTAAAATATGCATTTTTTTTACCCATGGCAATGAATGAGAGAAGTGTTAGCTTAATAGTGGTGCTCATGGGTACTGAGTAGTTTAAGTTGGCTTCTTTTCTGTCAGATATTCTGACTTTATGATATTAACACAAATTAGAAGTAGCTGGTAGTTTTATTCTGTACCTTGCTGTGCATAAAGCTTTCTTATATAAAATGTCAGGATGTTCAGCTGTATAATATAGCACCACTGGCATAGAATATATACATAATATATAGAATATATAAATAAATTTTACGCAGATACTCCAAGGAGCTCTAAAAACCCCCAGTGTCCATGGCACTGCAAGCTCCAACAGTAGCACCACTTCCTGTCCAGAAAGGAATAGGTCTCCTTGGGAGAAATCAAAGAAATACAACTGTCTTCATGCTGAATTTGTTCTCTCTTGCCCCAGGACGTGTAACACAGCTGGCTTATTTAATCTACTGGAATGTCCTTGTCTTTTTTATTACTTTCCCAGAAAAATTTGGGTCTTGTTGCTTCATCTTGAAATTTCAGCTTTATGTAGAGTGGTTGTATATCCAACCTCACTCCTGTTAGCAAATATCAGAGAAATTATCAGTAAAACTCTAATAGCTGCTGCTGGTTTCTGTACAACCTTTTTCCTTTCCCACTTTTTGACTTGTTCTTAGTTTAATCACAATACCATCTCTTTTGTATTCTTTGGCTGATCCTTATGAATCACCTGAACCTAATTTCTCATTTATGCTAGCCCTATAACCACAGCCATTTCAGGCAACAACAGACTTCAGAGTGCCTAGGGAGAAAATCAGATTATATATAAGAACATTTTCAATATCATTTTCCTAATTTGCATAAAATCATTGCTGTTTTTTGGACACATTAAAGGCAAGCATTTCTGTGAGTTAATTAAAATAATTCCATGAATTTGAAGCAATTGTGCTGTTACATTATTTCATGTTGCATAATCAAAGAGCTTTCTACTGAAATCACCCACTTGATTTCAGTATGATGAGCCCCATGGCAAAACAGAAGCTGAAGTGCAACCTCCCACTTCCCTCCCCCTTCCAGAGGAAAATTAAAGAGAATTACAAAAACACAGAATCACAGAATATGCTGAGCTGGAAGGGACCCATAAGGATCATCGAGTCCATTCTTAAGTGAATGACCTGTACAGAGATTGACCCCACAACTCTGGCATTATTAGCCCCAGGCTCTAATTAGAAGTCCCTAACAAAGATTCTAGAAAGCAGAGAGAGACTGCATCACAATTCAATCATTTTTATTGCATGGTTTCAGATTTCAGCTGACAGCTAATTCATTTATGAATTGATACTGGGTGTTCTTTATTATGCATTCCAGTATTTAGGTGCAACAGAGATAGAAAACCTACCAAGAAGAAACCATGTAGCGACAGAGATGTGTATGGCAAAGCTCACATAGGTGTAATCAAGATGACAAGCGTTGAGTATTCTAGCTAGAACTGTAACATTCATTCTAACATTGTTAGTTCATGAGTCGTACTTTTTAGAGTCAATTCCAACTTACTTTAAATTGACACATACAAACCTCTGGCCCATACTTCATATTTTTCAAATGCATACAGGTTCTAAAAATGCTTTGTCTGGAGGCAGATCCTTATGATCTTCCTCTAGGAATCTGATTACCGATGGAAGCTATCACAGGCAGGAGAGATGTAGTCTGTCTCAGGAAGGATTTTAAGCACTGTTCAAGATGTCTGATAAAGAATCATGTTCAAATTTTTCTATACCAGACTCACAGTTGTCAACAGATACTAGGTTAATGAAGATTCATGTAGCAAAATCAAAGGTATGAATCAAGAATTTCCTGTAATCAGATATTAGAAGTTATAGCTTCATTTTTTTTCCCCTTCAGCAGCAGTGAGACAGAAAGAGCAGGCAATTACCAATCCTTTTCTGTCTTCTTATAGCCACAGTTGAGGCCTCACATATACTGCAGTAAGCTCCTTTTTAAAATTAATGAAGACTAATTAAGGAAAACAAGCCTCCACAAGAATAAAAGAAAGAAGTTGCTTTTGTGTAAGGACAACTCTAGTAGCAACCACAAAATGCCATTCCACTGGAGAATTGTATATACAATAACTAACTGTAATATGAACTGATGAATGTTGTCTCTTTCCAAGCAGATCAGATAAGTGAATCAAAGGTTAGTTTTAACTCTTACTTTAAATAAAATTATTACTAATAAAAATGTTATGAAACTGATGAATGTTCTGAGCTAAGTGAAATCACATTATGGAAGAATAAAAATAAAAATAACTAGTTAAGATTTAAAGAAACCATTACAGATCAATTTATCTGACTATGCCCTATCTGGATATTATAAGATTTGAATTCTGAAATTTGGAGAAAATAGAGAGGAATAAAAAGCAACAACTTGTTTTTTTCCCTCTGTACCAAATTGAAGAAATTACTTTCGGAAACATACCGGTTATGGTATAAACCTAATCTCTGAAATATTCATCCAGCTCCTAGAATTTACCCCTAAGAAGAAATGTGTCAATTAATAAGGAATCTAAAGGTTGTAAGCTTCCCTCCAGTAGCACTGAGTCAGTGTTTTTCATATATATTAATATATAATTACCAGACAAATCTCAATATATTAACATGTATATTAACATATATGCAGGTGATATGAAAATGGAACACCTCCCCTGTGAAGAAAGGCTGAGGAAGTTGGGTCTGTTCAGCCTGCAGAAGGAAGGTTGCATGGAGACCTCATAGAAACCTCCCAGTGTCTGAAGGGGGCCTATAGGAAAGCCAGAGAGGGACTCTTCATCAAGAACTGTAGAGCTAGGACAAGTAGTAGTGGGTATGAATTGAAAGAGGGAAAATTTAGGTGAGATATTAGGAAGAAAATTTTCACTATGAGGGCGGTTAGACACCGGAACAGGTTACCCAGGGAGGTTGTGGATGCTCCAACCCTGGCAGTATTCAATGACAGGTTGCAAAATACCTTAAGCAATTTAGTCAAGTGGGAGGTATCTCTGCCCATGACAGAGGAAGTTGGGACTATCTTTAAGGTCCATTTCAACTCTTTAATGTTCTATGATTCTATGCAATTCATATGATTCATATATGATTCTTTATAGTATGAAGGGAATATATAGTCATATATATTATACACAGCCACTGATAGTCTGGGAAAAATCTGGTTGCCCAGAGAAGCTGTGAATGCCCCATCCATGGAAGTGTTCAGGGCCAGGCTGGATGAGGCTTGAAGCAACCTAGTGTAGGAAAAGGTGTCTCTACCCATGGCACGGACTTGGAACTAGTTGATCTTTAAGGTCCTTTCCAACCCAAAGCATTCTATGATTCTATGACTAAGGCCATTCCACCTTGTCCTGTCACTAAATGCCCTTGTGAAAAGTCCCACTCCAGCCTTCTTCTAAGTGCCATTTAGGTACTGGAAAGTGGCCTGTCACGGTCTCAGTGAATGGCATCCCTTCCGTTCAGTGAGCCAACTGCACCACACAACATGGTGTCATCTGCAAACTTGCTCAGGGTGTACTCAATCCCACTGTCTATGCCACTGATGAAGATAATAAATAGTGTTGTTCCCAGTATGGACCCTTAAAGGACACCACTCAGTACTAGTTTCCCCTTGGATATTGAGACATTAATCATAACTCCTTGGATGCAATCAGTCATACAAATCCATCCAACAGTCAATCCACCAAACCCAACTACCTCCAATTTAGCAGAAAGAATGTTGTGGGGGACCATATAAAAGGTTTCACAGAAGTCTAGGTAAATTATATTGTTGCTCTCCTCTACTCCTCTGATGCAGGGGAGACACCACTAGTTTAGTCAACCATTATTTGTCTCTGTTGAAATCATGTTTGCTTTCTCTAATTGGTTCTCTGACTTCCGTATCTTCAAGGAGGATCTGTTCCATTATCTTACCAGGCATGGAGGTTAGGCTGAGTGGTCAGTAGATCTCTACAGTCCTCCTCTTCACCTTTTCTTAAAATGGCTGTGATGTTTTCCTTTTTCCTAGTCACTGACCATTTTCCTTGAGAGTTATAACTTTTCAAATATGATGGAGAATGGCTGGATAACTGCATTAGGCAATTACTTAGGACCCTGAGATGCATCTGGTTGGCTTCCATGGACTTTGGTATTTTCAGGCTCCTCAGGAGGTCTTGGATCAGGTGACAGTCATGGCCACAGTATTAAAGTCTCTTGTTTTTTTCAGGGCTGGATGAAGGCACTTGCTGATCCTGTGTTGGAGGCAGTTGAAAATTTGATATTGCCACTAGTTTCAATTTTCAAGAAACTATGTAATTTTAAAAATTAAAAAAAATGTTATCTGCTTCATAATTGCACTTAGCTGGGGGAATTAGGCAACTACTTGCTACAAATTTTTTGAGTGCACCTGTGAATTTCAGCCAAGAGAAGAAAAAGGGAACAATGTTTTACTTCGATAAAAGTTAGAAAGGCAATTCTTGCTAAATAACAAGTCTTTTGGAGCTAAAAGTTTGTGCAACAGTCTAGATGAAATGTACCATAAATGGATGGACTTTACTGAGTTTTTAATATATTTTGGAGTAGGAGAATTGTGCATGATAGTAAAGCTGTGGAAGAAAAAATGATGAGGGTAAATTATTGTGTTACTAAACTCTGCCTATACCAGCAGGAATGTCTTCTACTGCCCTGTGTGCTCTCCAACCCCACTCATGACACTTGGGCATTTGGCCTGGTCCTGCAGAAGCTTCAAATCTCAACAGCTATGTAAACCTCTATTTTGTCTCTTGTCATAAAATATTGTGGATAAAGTAGAATATGGGTTTTTATTCCCTGTAATTGTGTCTTACACTGTTCTATGGCTTTTTGGATTAAATACAAGTAAACTAGAGCAAAGCATGAAGTAAGCAGAACTAAACTTCTTTAATTTTAGTGATCATTGTGACCCTTATACAATCATGGATTTCCAGGGTGTCAGGGGAAGTCTTCTCCAGAGGTGCTTGATCATTTTGTCACCTCTCTAAGGACCAGTTGTGATTTTTAACTCAGTAGATTTTCTATAAATTAAAACTGATTAAAAGACCCTGCAACAGAAAGGAGTACTTGGGAGAAAGAGAGACACAAGAAAGCAAGCTCCATTTCCAGCCTAAGCACATAAAAATCTAGGTTTAAGCTCACAAGACATGTATTTTGGAAAAAAAATTAATAAAACTTTAATGAAACCAAGCAAACACATCAGATTCCATTCTGATGGAATCAGAATTGGCTACAGCATGCAACGATCCAACACCACACTCCATCTTTCTTGTCCTGAAAGACTGGTATGACAGATGGAGCCCAAAGTCATCAGCTAAATGAATTCAGTGGGTTTTTGTAGGGATGATCCATAGACTGAAGGAGTTGTATCTGTGTGTATATACCAAAATACAAGAAAGGCGATGATATATTGGAAAGTGTGGGGTCTGGCAGGGTGTAAATGGGCAATAGTGTCCTAGTTTCATATGTGATAAAGTAAAATCTGGAAGATAACTGTTTCAATAGACAGGAGTAGGGTCAACCTGGATGGAGATGACCTTGAGAAATTGTGTTGAGTCCTGAAATGGACCACAGGTAGTATCAAAGTGTACATGTACTTCCTAAATGTTATCTCTTACTGCCACTGCTGGAGGCGTAACACTGGGCTAGATCACTAGTCTGAGTCAGTAAGTATTTCTTTTGTTTTTACAAATGCTTATTTTTTTTATTACTGGCTGCAACATAAAGTTTGGAAAAGTGTTAATGAAATCTGCCAGTAAAACAAAGCTGCATGTCAATGCAGAGTAATAATGGACTAACAAACAAGAAAGATCTGGATAACTTCGAGGATACCGACACAAGGAGCATCATCAAACTTATTAACACAAGAATGAAAACTCATTAATATTTTGCTAAATATTTTTGCTTTAAAGAATATCTTGATAGTGGGAAATGGCAAAGTAATATAAAGACTCAAAAGGATGTAGCCATGAAAATGTAGATGTTACTATAGTAGAAGCATTTCAAAGGAAATGGGAACATATTAATAACATTATAGTTGTACTTCTTGGGAATGTTTTTTGACATTTAGTCACATTCAAGAAAGATTCACTCAGACTGGACTGGTTTCAAGGAATAGGCTATTAGGATGCTCAGAAAAACAGCATACTGGTCTTCAGAAAGGAGGCCAAAGTTGTCTCTAAACTGCAGTCAGAGAGGATGATGCAGTCAGAGTGCTGTGTGGGAATACTAGCTTTCAGCTAGCAAGCTTAGATACTGTCAACAGTCAAATAGCAACAATAAATAGTTCAGTGTTGCCTAAATTACTGTTTAGAAAGTTATGACTGAAAACATATGTAGTTTGCATTACTGTGTAGTACTTCCTTTTTCTTTCTTCTCTCTTTACATCAGGGGCGAGATGAACCCAATGCTTCATTGCTTGTGTGTTCCTCTCATGATCTCCAGCTGATGAATTCTCATGATCAAGACTTTGTGTGCCTACACAGTAATCCATTTACTCTTTAAAACTCTGCAAATTACACAGTACAAATGAAAATATCCAACAATTATAACTTCATGTTTCATTCATATTCAAAGGACTAAAGATTGCAAATTTGTATTCATTCCCTTCCAGTCTGTACATAAACATTTTAATCTAAAGATTATCTGCTGCTCTAGAAAGGAGAAAACAAAATAATTCCTTCCTATTTACTGCAAATTCTGGTATCTCATTAGGATCCCTTGTCTCTCCAGATACTATTGTGACCTTGTTGTAGTATGAGTATCATTGATCAAGAAACAGAAAACTATCAAGTCTCACTTAATGTGGGAAAACAGCTGCAGAACAGCTGAAGAAGACAGACCTTATGTGCAAACTGAACTTTTTTTTTATAAAGAAATGATCTCACTTCTGGAGGGAAATTAAATTTCTTGTTCCATACTGCAATCAAACTGAAGAGAGACATTTTAGAATCAACAAAAAAAAAATTAAGAAAAGACTCACCATCTGTCATCTAATAGCTCTTTTCTGCTACAGTGTCTACAAGATGAAGAGTTTTAAGATCTTTCAAGTCAACAAGTGAATGCTGCACTGAACACTGAAATGGTGGAGCACACAATGCAATTGTTGGAGGATATCACAGGGAAGAGATGAATACAGGCAATAAGCCAACCTACTAAAACCAAAATAAATGACAACATGCCATCTTTAAGGTAAACCAAGTTTATATGTATATGCATGAGTATAGATATAACATTTCCCTCTTGCATATGTGTTAGTGACTCAATCACTTCCAGTGCACCACCCCTCAAAAAAAACCCCAAACCCAATCAAACCACCACCAAAAAAGGAAGCAAACAAAAAAGGAAATTCAAGTGTTTTTTACTTAAAAGAAATGTAGTGGAGTCAGTTTCTGCTTTTAAACTACAAGAGACACAAGGACTGTGACCTCTTTCTGAAAGGAAAATAGATTTCTTTTGAAAAACATGCCATCTGTACTATCTTGAATTTCTTTATATGGATTATCTTTGTGAGATAAAGTCATCTGTACCATAATAGAGGATCAGGTTCTCATTTACAACTAAACTTCTTTACACTGCTTAAAGAACCTTTCCCATTTACTTTAAGAACTTTCTATGCTGCCTTAGATAAGTAAGCAAATTTAGCTGAAATTGGATGAATATCAGGCTCTGTGCATACACAAGGAACAGTTATATGTGGGGAACCCAGACATGTGGATTAAAAGAAAGATAACTAAGAACAGGAGAACTGAGCCCAAAGTTTTTAACTCTGTGATTGCTGAATGAAGAACTACAAGATAACTGAATTTTTCTGTTGTTTTATTTTATTGGAAAATAAATATACAGAACTATAATATTTATTTATTCTTCTGACCTGTGTGGAATTTGAATAAGCATGTGCATTGTTGAATTTTACAAGCCCTAAAAATAAACTGGAAGAAAAAATCATTAATTGAACTAGGAGAGAAGAATCATAGACTATGAGTCTGGCCTTTGGGACTCATTAGTCTCTGCTTCTGTACCAAATATCTAGGGAGCAGGAAAGTATCTTTGGATAAGATTTCACAAACTAATTTGGTCTTTGAGCTGTGCATTTTATCCAGCTGAGTAAATACTATTTGCAGGCAAGTGAGTAAGCTGTTACTATAAGCTACTGTAAGCTATAGTGAAATTGCCGATTTTGAGCACTTAAAGTGGAGAAGGTCAATAACAACAGGAAGAATTAGTAGGCATGTTACCCGTACAAAGTTCCACAAGTGTTATTGGCAATAACACTTGGTTAGAAGCTAGAATCTGTAAAAGCAAGTTAATTCCCTCCTCAGGTTGCTGTGACAACCTTAGCAGAGCTTCTGCGAAAAACCTGAAATTGTATCTAGGAATACAAATGCAACTCCTAGCCAGATTTAATGGTACAGGGAAGAAAAGGGAGAATTAAAGAAGAGTGTGATTTTATTTGGGCTTTATTGTCTTTTCTAAGAGAATCTGTCAGATTTTTGAACAACAAAATATAGAAGTTACCTTGGTTTGGTTTTTGTTTATTCAGTTTTTTGGTATTACAAGCTCAAGATCTTCATTATTCTGGAAGGTCATGTCTACATTTAACCATTACAATATTGAACTGGTAGACCGGTAAACTTCACATTTTGTTCTGAATTCTCAGCTTAGCTAGAGAACAACTTGGATTCACTTTATGCAAAATAAATACATTTGCTTCCTAAGGAAATTCAAGTTTATTAAGGAAGAGAAGCGGATCAGAGAAGGAAAAAAGTGAGTTCAAATTCAATTGAGATATTTTTGAAGATCAAGAAGAGGGGAAATATTCCTAAGGCATCCCTTTACTAGAGTTTAGACCTAGCCAGCATTGACTTCAGAAGGAAAATTACAAGAACTCATAGGATTAAAATGACTCCCCTGTAGTTACATAGCTTTCTCATAATGTTGAGGAAAACTCGAGGGTGTATACGTTTGTCATTAAAATTACTGTTCAGCTACAAAGTAAGAAAAATCAGAACAGGCACATCTACTATATATTCAGTGACTGTTTTTATTGAAGGTTTAGTATATCTAGACATCTGAGAGTTCTCCAGCATATCAGGCAAATTCTTAATACATAAACAAATTACTAATAATATTAACAATTCCAGAAAAAAAAATATACAAAAAAACCAAGCAATGGAGTCATAGTCTGTGTACCATGGAGAAGCAAAAGCAGGAAGAGATTTTCTTCATAAAGGTTCATTAAATTGATTTCCTCATAAATCACCTTTCAGAGCAAATTTGGTATCTGAAAAGTCAGTTCTTCAGAGAAACTAAACATACAGACTTGATTTTGAGAGGCTGAAGGCCTCATGAATGGATACTCTGAATGTAGTTAGTCCCCGTTTTTTTCATTGACACTGTTTATTGTCATTGAAGCTGGATTAAAACCAGGAGGAAAAATGTTGCAAGAATCCTCTCAAAGGTCCTGAATAGACCTGTTTCCCAAGTTTTTGCATGTCTGCCTTCCATATGACTGCCCCTTCACACACACCACACAGAAATACACTTCTGACTTAAAGGGCTAAACTGTGAGATTATCATCAAAAGGACTGATTTAAAAGGAACATTGCTGAAGAAAAAACAACATTATACATTTGCACTAGACACCAATGCCTAAAATTACACTTCTGTGTCTAGAGAACGGAAAATTTAAGATTCATCTTCTGTCTACTAAAAGCCAGCTAATCTAGAAAGAGATTTCTTACCCTTCTTCATATTGGTTTATTTCATATGGGTTCAGTGAATATAAAGGCAGAATCATAAAAACACACAAGCCCAGCTATATTCACATATTGAAATTGAATGATAATGTGAATCTAGTGATGGAGACCTGGATAAAGTTTGTCGAAAGGACTAAACGAATTAGCAAGATTAGCTTTATTTATGAGAAACACTGTCACATATTTCATACAAAAGTGCATAGATGGTACTACATTCATTTTGCAAACCTATGATCTTCAGAAATCTGTACTGAATCCTTTCAGTCTCCTGACAGCAATTTCCCATAATAATAGGGACTACAGATTTGCAGAAGCATTGTCATTATAATAAGTTCTATTTCAATGAACAGCAGTTTTGCTCAAGTTAAAAAAAAGTTCCGAAAAAAAAGGATATATATTCTCAAGCTATATTCCAAATTTAAAATAAAACCAAAGTCATTCTAAAGAAAATACTTTCAATTTCCAATGTCACAGAAGGCAAAAGCTGAAGGTAATTTTAAGGGTATCATTAAAAGCATTTTGAGGCAGTTTCATAATAAATGCATTTCAATAAAAGAAGAATGTATCTTTTCTTTATAAAAGCTAAATATCAAAGTGCAAAATTTTTGTGGCAGAGGTCAAAAGTCCATCCTGAGAGGACAATTAAAGTTATTCAGTGTCATATGATCCTGAGATGTTCCATCAGAGAGCTGTTAATGATCTCATCAGGGACCATGTGTAATTTTCTTTGTCTGTCATTTTTAGAAAGCTGGGTATTAAACACTCTCTTCTTCTATTTCTCCTCAAAGTTTCTGTGCTGGCTGCAGATACATGAGAGAGGAATCATCAAGGAAGGAGGTGGGAGAGAAACTACTCCTGTTTCTGGCTCATTGGATTGAAATTGTGTCCAGAGGCTGGTGCTCTGCTGGTGCTAAAAGTAAAGGAAGTTTCCTTCATCTCCACCACTGTGGTAATAATCCTTTTATCTTAATAATTCACAGATAGACTGTTAATATTGAGGGAGTATTAGCTGTCTTCAAAGAGCAGTTCTACACAGGTCCTTGGTTCAGCAAGCTGCCTTGGCCCACTCTTGGCTTAAATGCATGGATGAGCTAAATATTCAACACTATCAGTCAGTTAACAGCATTGCACAAAACAGCTGACTGAGGGCTGAAGTGAGGCTCTGATAAACTCTATATTACAAATTTCAAACTGTGAACACTTGCCCTGCTACCAGCATGAAAACATTGGAAAACAAAAGCAATCCAGCAAACTGATAGCATGAGGGAAGGTGATTTGCTATAAGTGCCTGCATATTCAGCCTTGTAGAAGCCTAGAAGATAAGCAGGCTAGTGTATATGTCTCAAACAGTGACAGCTGGATAGCTGTGGGGACAACCAAGGATTGTTAGTAATAACACTCTGTGAGAAAGAATAGAATGCAGGTGGAGAAGGGAGTAGGGCATCACTTTCCTGGGACAAAAATCTTTGTTCTGGCTCCTGGAGATAAGCACAACAGAGTACAGTGCAAGCACAGGAATGGGATCAAGAAACAGGCATGGACTGTTGACCAAAGTCTGACCCAGGATGGAAGGACCAAGACACCAAAGACCCTCAAAGCCCTCTGAGCCATTTCCAGAAAGGTCTAGGAAAGCAAACTGCACATGATAACTAATTTTCATAGAAAGCAAGAAACTTATCTATAAGAAAAGGTGCCCCCACCAAGCCCACGCAGAACCCCCAGGACCCTAGACATCCCATCAGCTGGGTCAACAATGAAATCAGGACTGGTGATCATTCTTTCTTCCTTTTTTCCTTTCTTTCTGTCTCCCTCTCTCTCTAATTTCCCTCTCTCACTTCCCTTTCATCCTGCTCCTTATTCAAAACCCACTGCCATTTGCTTATGCTAAGGATTAAGTTATACTCATTTCCATGCCAAGTGTATAATTTATTAATAAAAATCCATAAGTTTCTTTTGTGGACCCTTTGACTTTAGTAGTTCCTTCCTCACCCCATTTTCAAGGAAAGTAAGACAAAAGATGACACAATCTGAAGGCTGCATTCAGAAAATAGAGGCTAATGTTCAGTTAGATTCATACCTCTAGTGGTTAGACAAGCACTGAGGATCTTAGATAAGCTGTTTGAGTATTAGAAAGGTATTTAGTGTTAAATATGGATGGTAGACATATTCATATGCTGTTCTTCTAAAGCATCTGTTTACAGTTTTAAAAATAAAGCTTAATCAAAGTTCTTACTAAAATAGATTGTCACCTTGATAACTCTTTCTGGAGTTACAAATTATTTCACATGAAACACAAAAAGCTGACTCCAACCTTTTGGATCAGTGAGTCCAGGTAAAGTTGTATAAACACCAGTAAACATCATCTAAAAATGCAGGGACTTCTCACTTGCTGGATGTATGGCAGAGCTGGAGCACAGTGAGCTTCAAAGGGGGCTGAAAAGTGGCTGAAGCTTTTCTTTGGAGAAAGTGCTTGCTAAGTGAAAGAGGAAAACATATAACTTCAGATAATAGGATTTGTTATTCTTTATTTCCATTTATTTTTTTCTTCCATATTTTTCCTTTATTTCCTTCTTGATTCTACACTCCTAATACATTTATTTCTAAAGGCAAATATGTAAATAGTCAATATGTAAAATAATTCAATTAGCAATAAATAACTGCTGCGATTTTAAGAATTGTCAGTACAGATTCCAAAGGCAGTTGCAGAGCAGAAATCCTGTAGTAATATTATATCACCCATGCAGACAGCTCCTATTGTTTCACATGGCATGGTGTTTCCTATTTTCTTTATCATCTGGTTACCAAGGCTTTTTAATTTTATCTGCTATTTGATACAAGAGAGTATGATGCTTGAATGAGTAAAAGGAAAACAGATTCAAAAATTAAGTCCTCTAAAGGCTTTAAACTGCTATTCATTTTTCATTTATCTTTAACAGAAAAGTACCCATCTAAATTACACACACATATAAGATTGCATATCTTTTTTTTTTTCCTTAGTGCAAGCACTGCAAGCATTACAAATCATGAATAATTTTAGGCTAAAGAGTATTTCCACTGACTTCACTTGGGCTATTCTGATGCAAACAGGCACAAGTAGATGTCAGACTTGGAGAGTTGGGAGCTGAACACGCAATTGAGCTAGAGAAATGGAAGACTGTTTAGGCATTGAAGATTAAGTTCGATAAAATATTAACTCAGAAAATGTTGATCCATAAAATATGAAATTTAATTCATTAAAGCACAAGATTTCTCAATCTGAGAAAAAAGGAAGACTTTCATGTGGAGAGAATATCCCTGAAGAGAGGTTCACTCGTGAACAATCAGACCACTTACCTGGGTCACAAGGGATTGATGCTTGCATCTTTTGTCTGCCTGACTTAAACTAAGAAGCATTAGCTGGACAGACTCTTTCAATTGAATTTGCTAGAGATTTCATACACTTACAAAGCTGCCTAGACTTATTCCTGCACACA
Source organism: Corapipo altera (assembly GCF_003945725.1). Taxonomy (NCBI): domain Eukaryota; kingdom Metazoa; phylum Chordata; class Aves; order Passeriformes; family Pipridae; genus Corapipo; species Corapipo altera. Next base: position 36,564,815 of record NW_020884873.1, read on the forward strand.
ATATACACCCACAACTACCACAATGGTTTCTGGGCTACACAGGATTACTAGTAGTTGTGTTCCCATTTCCACATGCTGTAAGTCCCCAAGATTTGCAGTACTCTCTGAGAAAATTTGCACTTACTCTCTGAGAAGACAATAAATGTCCTGTGCTAATCCCTGAGAACTGTTTATGGCAGGAGGCAGCTCCCCAGCACATTTTCTTCTGTAGCAAACACATTTTCTTTCAGTAGTAAAGTCATCTGAAGTGATTCCTCAACCCTGGCTACATGGTTGGAGTTTGCCAACTCTCTTTCCCAAGCTTACTCATTTTTATTTTTAAGGTCAGGCCATAGAAAAGACCTCTGAAGCAATTCCCTTGAAATAAATCCTCTCCAGAGAAGGGATCTCCTACTCTGAGGTTAGGAAGCTATTATACTCCCCAGACTTCACTAATTTTGTATTTGAAACAAAGAGCTAGTTGTTGGAAGAACCTGCATAAAGTCACACAAGAAACCCATCATTCTGTTTCGAAGATCGTTTCACCATTTTATGCCTGCTTAGTGCACTGTGTATTGATAAGTATAAAATTTTAAAGTTTATATGTACATAAAGAGTAGATTTTTATATACATGTATAGGTTTTATTTATATATCACCTTGCTAACTACGTATTGATTTGGGTCTTGGACAGTGCCTGAATCTTGATTAATATGATTTTTTCCAGTTTTTTACCAGAATAACTACCTACTCCCACAGGTGTCAGAGAGGAGTCAAAGCAATTCTGCCACAGAGAACCTATTCTATCAAATGGAAAGCTTGGTGTTACTTGTAAGAGTTACTGCTGGTCCTCTACTTTATTTTGGAACAAAATGGAGAAGTTTGCCACCTTATTATTAGCTGCTAAGTCACAATCCCATGTATTTGTGTTAATTTTGAGATATTCACTGTACTCTTTTGGAACTTGTTTATTTTTAAAATGAGGCAAGTGTGGAAATTCAACAGTTGGTCTACTTCTCGTGAAAGCAACAGTTGTTTTCTCACGTTGTGCAGTATTTTGTTCACTTTGTGCTTAATATGTGATGGCAACAAGGCACATTAGTAATTTTCTAGTATATTCAAGATGAAAAAAAAATTCAGGTAATTAAATTTGGGTGTTCAACTTCATAAAGGTAGAAAACTTCAGCAAGTTGTTTCATATTTTCACCATAACATTATAAATTTGAGCTTTAAAGGCTGTTATTTTTCAGAGGAAACACATAAAGATACCTTAAATAGAGTCAGCATGTAATTTTCTCATTGTGTTAGTCCACTGTTAATCTTTTCTGAGACAGCAGTGACAACTACAACCTGCTTTGAATACTTAGTAGAATATGCTGAACAAGATAAACTGTTTAGAGTTCTTTGGATGAAAAGCTATTTCCATTTTTTTCATAGCTGATTTACAACAAAATAAGTTACAGAATATAGTAATAGCTGGAGATAAATGCCTTACTTAGCACAATGGGAAAAATGATACATTTACTCAGGTTCCATTTTTATGAAGTAAATAAATACAGCAAATTAATTTGTTAAGTTCCACTGAATGCATTCTTAAATCCTCCCCTTTTGGTTTTACATTGAATATTTTTTTCCTGTGAAAGAGATATCAAATGACCATTTTGCTCAAGTAAGACAAGACCATTTTGCGTGTTAGTAAGAAAAGACCAGAAAAGTGACAAATTTTGGACAACATTCTTTCAATAAAAATGTGAATAAACAAGACAGTCCAGCAGTCCAGAGTAGTGAAACAATAGAAATCAAAGACTAGAAAAGCAGGAAAAAGTGAGAAAGCTGGAGTTCTTTATAACAGCAACAAAAATCTAATTGGCTTCAAATAAATGAATACTTCAAAACAGGTAATATACATACAAGGTTGTTCCAAAGAAGAATAAAGCAATATGTTCTCCATATGCATCTTGCATAGAAGACTAATGGTCTGAGATAGCATCACAGCAGACTTTTATTAAACATAGAAAAAAAAGAATGGACAGCTGGTGGTCAGTGCACTTTTCTAGAGGTGTCTTTAGGATCAATAAAAATCTACCAAGAACGATGTTGAAGTCATCCTAGTCTTTTAACTGCTTCAGGTTATCTACACAGCAAAATCTAGACAACTTGGACTTGCCAGCAATAGTGAAGAAATGGTGATATGGACTTTACCAAAATGTTACTTACCAAAGCTTGTAACTTTGCAGCACATGCTGTTTGACATATCTAGTCCCTTTTCCAGTTTCCAGCACAGGTTTCTGCTGTGTCTTCTATTTTTAGTCATGGTTACTGATTTAAGCCTTTAATGGTTACAATTGCTCCTCACTTTCTGTGAACACCAACTTGAACTCTACCGTTCTTACCAAAGTATTTTTTTAAGTCTTACACTTTCACAGCTCCAGAATTACAGTTTGCAACTTCTGAGTATGAGTATACCTACTACCACCGGTACCCTCAGAAAAACTCCCTGTCAGTGATAATTCTCAAGAAATAACCTCCCATAGACAGTAGCTGTCATGAGGTCAGTATTTCTGGCCCATTCACTTCTCCATCTCACAGTCCCTAAAGTAAAAAAAGAGCAAAATAAAACCAACAAAATAATTACATTTTAAAAAAAATTGATTTCCAGAGTCTCAGCTATGCTTGTGTTAACAAATTTTTCCTCTGCTTGTTACCATTAAGAATAGCCTTTCAGCTCATTCTGCCATATTCCATGGCTTCTGAGTACCCCACTTAAACAGGAGTGATGGTACCCAACCTTTGACTAGTTTAAAGGGTGCATAATGTGTGTTAGCCATATATTTAATTTATTTTTCAGCCTAAATTAGGTCAAAACAATCTCCTGGTAAAATGCCCTCATCTCTTTACACTGCTGTTAGATTTCTGCAGTGGAGTGGTAAAGCAGGGAGCAAATATTTCTTAATGTCAGGGAAGAGCTAAACAGAGAGAACTATCTTTTTTGCTTTTGCTCAGATCAGCCTCAACAAAATTTCTCTCCAAGCCTCTGAATGAAAATACATTATTAGGTACAAAACCAAGGAGAAATTGAAACTGAAAAATATAGTACCCTTTTTTTGCCCCTCTGGCAAATCTACATATTTTTCAGTCAATAAAGTACAGAAGCAATACCAGAATTCAAGACCAAGTCCAACTGGCTGTTTTAATTATTAAAGTCTCTCCTTTTCTTTTCAGAAATGAAAATCTTTTTCTGAACAGCAGCACAAACTGAGAACTCAGGGCGTGTGGAAGGGTCCCAGATGAAACCAGACTAAATGTGTCATGAAGTAACACTCCTGTAGGGATTAACTGTGACCAGTGGGTCAGTACCTTTGGTTTCCCGGGTAAAAGCTTTAACTATAGGATAGGAAATATAAGAGCTGGAAAATGCACTATTATCATCTCCGTTATTTCTTAAAATTAAAAATTGTTAAATCCTCTTCTACCAGTTGTAGCATCTCTCAAAGACAAAGGAGAGAGAAGGGCTAACAGTAGTGTTTTAGTCTAAGTTAGAGGCAGAGTTTACAATCTTTCTATTATTTCTTTTTTTTTTTTTTTTTGTCATAAGGAAAGCCTTGAACAAAGATATTCTCTTGTCTGAAATTATCATTTTCCAAATTTAAGAAAGTCCTGAGAACCATTTGCCCTTTCCATGACAGTGTGTTTGTATATATCTTATAAATATTCCAGTATTCCCATGGATTAAAGTATTAATACAAAAACAATGAAACTGTTTTGTCCACTTTTCAAAAAAGAAAATATAGGTAATGGAAGGGAACCACAATAGGAGAAAGAGAGTTCCAGTGTTAAAATAGCAGGAAAATCTTCATTTATTGTTTAGGTTTGGATCAAGCTTCTGAAAGCCCCAAATAAAGGATTACATTTTGCAATACATGGAGAAGCTTCTAGAAAGTGCATATCTGTGGGGGTGGAGCCAGGCAGGAGGACTGAGAGATGGGAGCAGGTAAGGCTCCTGTCCAATTTGCCCATGTGGCTATAATTTAATTAATAAACTTCTCAGGATTATGAGGATTATTTGCATCACTGGATTAAATGAGACTAAAAATTATCTAAAGTCTAGCACTTTACAAAAAAACTATCCATTTGCTCTCCAGACTATTTTTGAAAATTATTTTGGAAAACATTACAAGAAGTAAGCTTTTCCTTAGAGAACCCTACAGTTTCCTGCAGAAATGGCAGGAGCTCTTGCACACCACATGACAGCAGCTCTCGGGGTTTAGAACATTGCATCACACACAGACCAGCTTTGTTCTGAGCTGAATAAGACATGGCAGGGCTACAAATAGCCAATGGCCTTTTCACACACTGGGCTTCAACCCGTGGAGGCAACTGCAGTTTTCTTGGAAATTATCCAGCACAAACACAGCTTTCTGTTGCCATAGTAGATACCGAGCTTCTATCTTCTTAGCCATAGACAAACAAATCAAGAATATTATAATATTTATACTCTGAGGCAAACAGAAAAAATAACATAATGTGTTTATACACATATATCTAGCCTGGCTTATCTTGGCTTTTGCCAGGGGCTTTTTCTTTTCTGTGTATCAATTTAGGTTTTTGTCATAGCTGACTTTCACTGCCTATGGCAAGAGTTTGTTAAACATACAGAAGTGAGTTCTCTTTTATATTAATAGACAGTTTTTATTTTGCAGTAAACTGATGGGTTCATGTAATCTAGCCAAACATTTTGGTGTTTTAAAAGAGAAACAACACAACTGGAAATCTCACATTCTAAGGAAAATAAATTTTTTTGTTTATACTGTTGTATCTACATGTTGAACAATACTGGCTGACACAGTAATTTCTTTATAGGAGGGAGGATACCCATTATGTAGCATTTTACTGAGACCACTGATGTACTACAAAAATATTTTCAAAAGTCTGGGACTGTGTCCAGACTACCAAGGGTTAATGCATGTTCTGAAATCACTGGATTAGCTGATGGTTTTGCTGTGTTGCAGTTGCTTTCTGTGCCTCATCACACATACCTCAGATCTACCCATAGGAAAGAAGCTAATCACAGGAAGGAACAGGAAAGTTTTTCATCCTTCCCTGACCCCAATATTTAAGTTTGGTGCAGCAAATGTGATAATTTTACCATTACTTCAGACATGATGACTAGTGTCTCCAAACCATTTATTTAAGTTGTCCTCCCACTCTCACTGCTCCTTGCTTGCCTGTATGATGGAGAAACAAAAGAACAGAATTTGTGAGAGATGATATGCACAGTATCTTACTGGAACAAAAACATTACTCATCCCCTTTGAGAGCCTGGAGATAAAGAGGAAGAAAATGGTAACTTTCATCTCTAGTCAGGACTCAGTTGAACTTTTATCCATGATCTGGAAGGGAAGTGATGAGGTAGGTTCTACAAAGACCACCACCAATATATATTAAAAGTGAAACCAACTTTCAGACCTCCTCTGGAGCTGTCATTTTTATGTAGCGTGCAGCTCTCTACCTTTTCATGTGATATTTTACAAAGACATTATCTTCGTCAGCACAAAGTGCACAAGGCACACTGTTGCATGGCCAGGTGTTGTAGTGCTAATTGCCCCAAAGCAATCCCACTGCTGAAGGTAATAAAGAACAAAAGATATGAGACTAAAGCTGAGTCTTTTTTAGCAGATACACTAAAGAGCTGTTCTGATGTTGCTGCCACTTACGAGAACAGGCCAAATGCATCTGGTAGTTTTGGCTCAAAAATTTTTCAGGTGGATCCAAAGACTCTCTCAAAAACCAAGTGGACAGAACACTTCTTCAGTGTTGACAGACTGAATGTCTGTGCTTGAGGATGTGGAAACCACATCTCACATCTCTGAAGAGGATTGATTTAAACAAAGACAAATGGGTGCATTCAGTGTCTTCTAGACCAAGAGCAATTCTGTACTAAATAGTGTCCTATTCATCAACACAGCAATGCTCCCTTTCTGGCCTGATGGGGAGTTCAGGTAGGACACAGCACCATATTCTTTGAGCTTTTGCATAGTTATACCCAGTTGAAAAATGCAAAGAAAATAAATGAAGTGAAAGACTTTAACCTGACTTTAGAAAAAGGGCTATGAAGGATTGTGTGCTCTTCAGAGAGTGAGTGCCACCAAGCCCCTGTTCGTGCCCAAGACTGCAGTCCCTGCCTCTCAGCCCTCAGGCCCCCCAAGGCCCTGGCTGTGGGATGCAAGGGGAGGCAGCAGCTGCTGATGCTTTCCTCCAGATCTCTCCAGACAGCACGTTGTTAAACAGAAAACCTTTTTTTCCTTTCCAGTCTCTCCCTCTGGGCAGAAACCCTGAAGTCCAAACATTTGGTTAGAGCCAAATCTCTCCTCTTTACCTTCCCCTGCCTTTGCCTAGCTTGGCTGTCAAAGTGAGACAAGTACAAATATTTACTTAGCCTTTGTTTTATGCCCTGCCATCCACTTCTCCCTGAGCAGTGTTCACACAGCAGAATCCAATACCAACAACACCAGGCTTTGTTGTTTTGCCACCAAAGCTGAAATGCTTTCTGTTTGTCCAGATAGGACTAATATCTAAAGAGATCCTACATTAGCAGCAGAAACATTTTTCTTATTTCTTTCTCATTGAAGGTATCCTCAAAGGCTTTATAAATATCCTACTTTGTACATGGAGTTAAGATTAGTTGTGATACCTGTCTATTCATAAATTTATAATTTACATCACCAGAAGAAAGCAGAATCTGACAGCAGAAGGATGAAGAACAAGACAATTGCATTCAAAGTATCTACAGCTTTTCTGCTTGTTCATTTTCTTTCACTAATGGCTCAGTCAGTTAAGGAGAAGACCTGTGCAACTAATAAAGACATAACCCTTCCAAAAAACCTCATCTCAAATTTTTCAAGAGTTCAAAGAGTAAAAGAAAATAATATTGTGGAAGAAAAAAACGGACAAGGTTCTGAGATGTTCACATGCTTAAGGATATGAAAAATTGCAGAATGCCTGTAAGACCCATTAACAAAGTAATAGAAAACACAGTCGAAAAGCTCTGAAAAATCAATATCATACATGGTAAATGGACCATATGTTGCACAGACTTGCAATTAAGTACCCATTTGTTAAATATTTGTTAAAAAAAATCAGTTTCCAGGAAAACGTAAAGGATTTTTCAATACATTCAAATATATTTTAAAATATTAAGTTCTATAAAACTAGATGGAATCACAAACATTTTTTCAGAATCTTAATATTTGCAAAGATATTTTAAAAGTTTTCCAAAAAAGTCTTTAAGATTTGCCTCTTCTACCTTCTATAGAACAAAAGGATAGCTCAGAGACACCAAATAGGCTAACAAATCATAGCAGGTCAGCTGAGCTGGAGAGGAAAAAGTTTATCCCAGAAAATTTTTACAGTTTTCAAATTTTATTCCTATCCCAAACTGGAATGCAAAGGTGAAATCCACCAAAAGTTTATGACTGAATCCTTCACCTCAAAAATGTGCTTTGCATGAATTAAATTGCTTTCAATGAAACTTTACATTTTTTAATGTTTGGCTAGCTTAGATTTTATAATGAAAAGTTCTTTCTGACGTCAAAAAACCTGGAATTTGGTGATTCCCTAAGGAGAACTTTTTTCACTTTTGTATTTTTCTCAAATCTGTTTTCTAAACAGCATTTTGTCGCTGTCTTTCTGGCTTTCTGCCACTAAATTTCTCCTGCGATGAGGCTTTGTAATATACTAGGGATCTTTTCAACTCATAGAATTTATATTATTTTACACTTGGGTAAAGGTCATCCTTTTTGATCCTTCACAGCTTATCTGTTAACACAGATAATTTCTTCTGATGTTGTATCGTTTCTCACCATGTATTTGCACAAATGCACTCGTAAGTAATCTGAATAACTTCATCATGCCAGTGTGAACAAAGCACAACAAAGAAGTTTTCTGGGGACACTTTATAAATTTGTTTAAACAGCATAATGAGAAATGAAATATATATTTAAAAAGAGGTATTATAATAAATATACTGAGAATATTAGCTTTGCCCATTACACTGTGAGTGCACTGGGTCAACAAAGCACTGAATAACACCATAAGGCTTTCAACAGAAAAATAGTGTGACTCAAAAGGATTTTCCAGTCTGGAGGACACATTACTATTTTATGGTAATTCTTACAAACACAGGGAGCTGGTGAATATATTTGCTTGAGAGAAAGATATTCATGGACCTTGTCTTCAAGTCAGTTTCTGCAGGGTACAAATCAGTAAATCTTGCAAAGGGTAAACCATAAAGATGTTACATGGAGACACATATATACATCTATCCTGTAAACCCTGTTCTAAGATTTCAGGACTTACACCTCCTCCAAAACAAATTTTGTGTGATATGACTATAACAGTTAAAGCATGCACCCCTGGATGCATGTACCCAGCAACTGACACTTGGAATTATTTGTTTCAAGCAAATGTTGATATTACTTCTTTCCAGTTGTTAATGAATACCAGTTACTACACAGGAGAATAATTATGGTCCGTTTACAAAAATGAGAAGCTGTACCAGCCGTGTGGTTTGAGTAACTCAGAACTGCCCATGGTTGGAAAACAGCATTCCCACCAAAGATGAAAAGTGTGGGGATATTCTTCCTCTCTTCACTCTGATGTATGGAGAGGAGGCTTTCACTTTGCCCATCAGAAGAACTCAGAGGGCTCAAACAAGTCACCTGAGTACAGGCACCAGGAGTATGGGGTGGATGCAATCACCTGCACCACCTCTGTTTCTAAATGCTTCAGGCAAAAGATAGACCTTAATGTTTGTAAAGCACTTTGAAGATTAAGATCAAGGATAATTCTGCTAATTTTTTGAATGCTCCACTGCAGTGTTTTAAGGTACACTCTCCAGCTAATATTAATGGGAAGAGGTTGATTTTCAAAAGGAAAGCAAATGTTTACCTTGAGTTTGCTCAAGCGAAGGGTAAACATTCTCACTCAGACTTCTCATTGTATCAACAGTCTCTCAGCATATCTCCAATATGAAAAATCCAAGATCAGAGCTCAATTTTTGCACCACCTAACTTTCAGACCTCTATTCTTTGTGAAATATTTGCAGCCTTCTAGTGCTCTGAATCCCTAGACAAGTGGGTGTCTCAGAGGGGATACACAAAGCACTGAACTGTAGAGGGAGCTGACTATCTAATCCACAGAGAAATCCCTCTGGAAAAAAAACCAAACCAAACCAAAAAAGGGCATTTCATAACCTAAATCCTGTTTTGAAGGTAGACACTTTCTACCCATATATGTCAAAGTGATTGATATAACTAGTTAGGCTTTCTAAAGCCTACACAAAAAGTGGCCTAAACTTCAACTGGAATCTATCTGGGAGACACTATGGTCAGGAAGGTAGATTTCCCAGACTGAGGCTCATCCCTTACACTGTCAGTGGTCTAACTCTTCCAGTGTCCCATATAAAAGAGTAGACAGCACAATGGCTCTGTAAACACTGATCTTTGTAGTTTTCTTCAGGTGTTTATTTCACCAGACTCTTTTATGGAGTCTTCTGAAAGCTCTATATGCCTTTGCTAACCTGTTGTCTATCTCTCCATCTACCTTAAGTAACAAAATGATAAATATATGACTTTATGTAATATTATTTCATGGAAAAATTGTTGGTAACCACCTGGTGTTTATACACCCAAACTCAGTGTTTATTCACATTTCATCCTCACTTATATTAATATGACCCAAGATGGTTTTTCTGTAGTCAAGATTTTGTTATAAGTCCAATAATAAAAGTATTTTGTGCTTTATGAAGGGACTACTAAGAGTTGGTCATCACAGACTATATAATATAATATACATTGACCATACTACGGCTGTGTAAGGATATGACAATAGGCACTGTACACACTTCTGTGTTGGAAGTCAGAAACCTCAATGTTTAGGATAAAAATGGTTATTTGCATCAAGAATTTTCCTCATTAATGATGGGTTCATATTTTGTCTCACCTGATTTTTCATTTAAGCCTCTTGGTAAGTTGCCATAGGACCAAAAAGAAGCCAACCTATATACCTCTTCTCTGAACATCATTAGCATTGGACTGACAGAGATTTTTTTCTAGACTTCAAAGAGCTACTGAACTATTCTGATCCTGTCCTGATCACTTTCTAGTAATTGCTATTAGTTTTGTTTCTACCCAAGAATAACTTCATGGTCAAAAAAAAAAAGTAATTAAAATATCTAGTATTAAATCTAGTAATATCTAGTGATTAAAATATCTAGTTTTATATATAAAACTACCTTAATATTTAGAGTGGCAAAGTGACTGATGAAAGATGACATGGGCTACCAGCTCAGCACCAAAGGAAGCAACTGCTTCTGTTTAAAGAGCAGCACTACTGCTCTGTCTCTGCTGACTGCACACACCATTGCATAAGCGAGGAGCCTCATAGGAAATGTCAAGCATCAGAGGGCTCTGGACAGGATTAACAGATATTAAGGTCCAACAAAATCATTATGATTATCCAGAGTCATCCCTGGAATGACAGGCCATGTAATGAAAAAACTTAACTGCTCATACTCCAAGGTTTTGTGGACAAGGAACTGAGTCAAGCCAAAGAATTTTAAACAACTGCCCTCCTCTGAGATGTACTGATAAAAAGATTGTGTACTTCAATATAGTCTCTACAAGCAAAGCAGGTGGGGCCATAGCTCATTAGTTCCTGCTTTTATCAATCTAAAGTAAGATTTTCAAAAACCTAAGAAATGTTACCACTTGAATATGAAAGATGTGGATAGGCTTTAGGCTCTTCAAAAATGTTCCCTGAGAAAGATAAAGGATTTTGAAATTTCTCTGGGTCCTTTTAAGTAATTTCTTTTTACATGAAGAAAAGTTTTTGACAGTGTTTTGATGTTGAAGTCAGGCTATTTTTTAAATTAGCCTTATTTTAAAAATACACAATTAACCTGAAAGCTTGAATATTAAATATCTCATGTGCATCTATGTGTAATATTTCATGACTTTCAATCATGGCTATGACTGTCTTTTCCTGAGAAAAGCATATTATCTATCCTACTATCCGTTTTCTATTTCTGCAGTGTAACAGCTGAACAGTTGAGGGAATGAGGTAAGACTTCATGCAAAGTTGAATGTCATAGAAGGGAAGAATCAGAAGCCTTGAAGATATTCTCTATAAGTCTTATAATAAAAAAGGAATGCTAATGGCAAATTTTATTAGAATGTATTTTATCTGCTACTCCAAGTAGGGCACAGACTGAATAGACAGATTTATATGTACCTCCTCAAGAAACATTGATTTTATTTGGGCTGCTTGTTTGTTTCTTTGTTGCCACCTGGGTTCATGAGCCTATTTACAGACCTGCACAGTTGAAAAGGCCACACAACGACCCTCAGTTCCAGGTTTTTCCTTTGGAAGTTTTGCACTGTAATGCTGATGAAATCTAATTATTTTATTTGGAAAATCTGATGACATGAAAACCTGGGGTGGATCTATAAGTGTGAACTTTCCAGGGAAGATAAAATACACACGAAGCATAAAAGAGAAGTTTCTCCTATAGGAGTTCCTATTGGGTTTATGCTTCAACAGACCAGTCTGAGCAAGCAGTTAACAATCCACTTGTCTGCAAGGATAGTTTAAAATTAGGAATACCTTCGCTTCTGTCAGTTCCTGTTTTGCCTTCACTAAATATTGGTTTGGAAAATGACATAAATGAGCCAAAAAATTGATCATGGAGCAGCAAAAAATGGAGGTGTGGAACTTTGGTAAAAAGGAACTCAACTGGTAAGGCTAAGGAAAGACTTGGAAAAAGTCTTACAAGATTAGGGAGGAGACCCGAATTAAATGGAACGACTCTGGGCATATGGTTGAGGACAGGTATGTCCAGGTTGGAGAGAAGTCTGAGACACAAGAGGCTGAGGGGGAAGAACAGAGGGAGACAGTCACCTTCTCTTCCCTCTGTCCACTTGCAACAAGGGCTCGTGCTTGGAGGAGATGAAGCATGCTTAGGACTTCAGCCATGCTCCCTCTACTTTGCTTCCTCAGTTGGTGCCAGGATGATGGTAGCTGTGAGCTGTGAGCTGTGGATGTGTTTGTCATATTAGTTTGGCAGATTGAACACAGAACTCAATCTGGGAACAGACGCTGCCTCCAGAAGGGGAAGCTTTAATGAGAGCTGTTTGTGGAAACACCATGTAGCCTCCTTCAGAGCCCTGTGCTGAAAAAGAGCTGTAATTTATCCTTCTCTTCCCAGAACAAGTGCACCTGTCCTATCAAATCCAGACTTGCTTTGTTTTAATTATCTTTGTTTCTCTTTAATTAAGATTCCTCATACCTAAGAGGATAGTAAAAAAATATTATTCCATTACACATAACTGTAAAACAAAACAAGCCCAAAAAACATTTTAAGAAAAGCATTATATGCCAACACATTAATCCAGAAGTGAAAGGCAGGAAAATTACTTTACCTTAAAAATTACTATGTCAAAGCTTTCATCTAGACTACCTCTGCCATTGTATAAGTAGATTCAGATCACCAAAGAAAAAAATTGCAAAAATATTTTCTCTATGTTCTTCTATGATGCTTGTTTCTGAAATGAGTTTACAAACTACCTTGTCAACTTTACAACACATACAAGAGAAAGTCACATGGGGATTAATGTCCTTGAACACGAACCAGTCTGAACTTATTGGCTCATCCTACAGATCTTTTGCTATTTTTATTTTTTGGAGGCATTAGGATAAGAATACTATGGTTATTACTATGCTGATGATTATTATTATTACTAATAATATCAGATATGAAAAGTGGCTCTCAAATTCAAATATGAAACTGGGTTTAACAGTCTGAGACTCTCTTTCCTACTTGGGACGGACCACCAGTGATCCCCATTCCCTATGGCTAAAGTAAGTTTCTTGCAGAGGGATGCATCCTTGACAATTGAGGCAGTGCCATCACTGCTTCTCCATGAAAGCTGCTGTGCTCCTGCAAAAGTTATGAGCCCTTGGTTGAAATCATTCCTTTCCTTCTACTTCTTTCTCAACAGCTACTGTACTGCCTCTTTCCCTCTCTGCTGTTTTCTGCTTTTCCTCCTGTAGTTCTCTGCATTAAAAAAAACCCCAAAACTGCGAACCTTATTTCTTCTGATTAAAAACCTCTCCAAGTAAAATCCATAGTGTGACAAAACAAGCAAGCAATTTTATTTTTTTCTTGAAAGAAAGGTCATTTGGGCTACAACAAAAGTGTTCCTCTGTTAGAAGAACAGCAGCATAATAATAACCATAGCATTCTGCCTAGTTCTTTCAGATTCACAACACAAATCATTCTGCTCAGATGCCAGTACTTGAGAATTTCCCACTGAGATGAAACAAAAATGAATATGCAATAAAGTATAAGGAATCAGCAACTGGTAAACAAAAACATTCCATCTGCAGCATGTATGCAATGTGGTCTATAATAATTATAAGCTCCAATAAATAGCAAAAAATAGCATTAAAAGTATTTCAAGATGATGGTAATATATATGGCACCCACCCACAGAACATGCCATTTATAGCATCAGTAAGTAACAAATGGACTGTATAATGAAATAATTATCTCATTAGAAGTTATCAAGTTAAAAAATATCTAGACTTCCAATTACAGACTCAGTGCCTGTAAGAAACTCACAAATTGCTCACTATAAAATAGCTAAATTTTTCAGAGTTAGCCAAGAAGAGATGGTATCTCTCATGAAGGCTCAAAAGTCAGGCAGTAGGAGCTAATTGAAGTTGGGCATACAAGGCAATGTATTAAAACAATCCCAAACACCAAAATCAGCTGCATTTAGAGTACTAGCTAGAATCCTTTAGACACAGTGAGAGGGTGCTCCAACAATACTCTTCACGAGAGTCCACTCAAAGCACATGCAGAGGTCTCTTTTGTCAGATCAAACAGGATCCTCCTCACCTGACTTTGACTGTCTAGAAGTGCCTTATGACATTTCTACATGTTACATGGGCTTTTTCTGTGTCTGAGGCACATCCAAAAAGACTTTAGGAGGGTGTTCTTTCTTTCTATTCGCTGCTGAGAGTAACTAGACAATTCTCATTTAGATTAACACAATTAGGCAAGATTTACAGTAAGAGAAACCCAGTCAGATACTAGATTAAAACAAACCCTTCATCCTAAGGGTGGTCACATATCGGAACAGATGCCCAGAAATGCTGTGCAATCTCCACCCTTGGAGACATCCAAAAGGAATTGAACGAAGTTCTGGACAACTTCATATAACTTTGGAGTTTGCACTGTTTTGAGATGAGTAACTTTAATATAACTTTAATCTTAATTTAGTAAGATTAAATTATTCTGTGATTGCATGATTTTTTTCTGCAGAACAGTTATATTTTTATCCACCCACAGATCTACATGCTTTCATGATTTTTTCTCCATAGGCCATTCTGTGTCTTCCCTGCACACATCAAACTCTCAGATAGCTCAGAGAGGTCTGGATGTGGAATGGGACATGACAGGGTTCAGTTGCCCTCCTCACAATATACATTTTTTTCAGTCATAAATTTTCATCATAATATATATCTATTTGGATCAAAATAAGGAAGTCTATTGAATATTTTTAACTACAGATAGCATCATCTCTATCTAAACAATAGCTATTGGATATAAAATTCTGAAGGGTTTTTGACAAGTGAAAACATATTAGCTGAATGTTTACTGTGCAAAACAGCTGTAAAACTAAGAAGCCAATAACTAAATGATACATTTATAAATGCATCAATTTCAAATCTATTCACTTGTTTATTTTGACAGATAAATAGAAACAGGAAATTGATTTATTTTTACCTGAGCTTTTTGAAATATATGTGATACTTAGAAACTCCTTAAAAATCTCACTTCCATCTGTATAGACAGTCCTACATTATTACTACAAGGAAATAAATAAAATAAATGTTGAAGAATTCAGCATCAATTGCAGTAAAGTTCTAACGTTCATTCAAGGATCCTCTTTACAGAAATGATAAATGTTGGTTATCAAATGCCAGACTAAGAAAAGTACAGTTCCAGAATCACACTATCTTGAAACTACTGTAAATTTTATGGAATCAGACAGTGAATTGTTGCCTGCTGGACTAACAAAAGCACTTGAACTGTGTTGGTCCAAGATGATTCACTAGAGGTGGCTATTAAAAGCAGTGTCAATTCCCAAATCATCTGCTAAAAACTACTGTATGAAGCTCAGATCTTGCTCTGCCTCCCTAGAGCAAGAGATCAGGGAGCAGCCCCTTCATCTTCTCCCCATGCTTCCATAACCACGGCTCCACTGTGTCCTTGCTTTGTACCTCAGTATCAACCCTTTGCATCCTGAAGGAGGTCTTTAAGTACAAACACTCTTAGACTTAGAAATGTTATAAGAATTGTTATGGTAACTCCTCCAGCTCAGTCTGTATGTGCAAGTGACATTTTTATATACCATTTCCAAGCACATCAAGTAAAACACAAAGTAAGTTTAAATTAGATAACAGATCTTAAATTAAAAATTGATTAAACATTAGACTATTGAAGCTCAGGTATGGCAGCAGAGAAATATTTCACTGTGCTTAGGGATAACTGTAAAAACTTCTAGTAACTGATATTGAGCTTGAAAGATGATTAGATCATGTTTTCAATCTTAGTAGAATTAAACTCCATGTGGCATATTAAATAGGCTAGGTAGAATTCCTGTAAGCATAAAAATTAATGCTGTGAATATACTTGGATTTGATCAGCTGAAATGCAATATTATCTCAAATATAAACTCTGTTTACTAAGCAGCACACTTATGCTGCTCAGTTATTGAATCTGGCATAGAGGTTCTAATCAAATCTGGTACTGATAATACATAAGAAATTGACCAATGAGTTGGAATTACTTCACATCACAAGGGCACAAATTACTTCTAGATGAATGGACTAAGTTTTGGTCTACATCACCCTCTCTACTATCCTTTTCTTCTGGTACTCCTCTTCCTGCTGTATGGAGAGATGAGTATCCACCAAATAATGATAGCATCTGCTTACACGATGGGTCTGCAGTACATGTTTGGGCATTCTGTTTATTCTAACACAAAACTGCATAATTATCCAGCAGGTGATGGGCAACATTTTACTTACAGCCATGGCTTCTGGGTGTGTGGAATTGCAAAGAAGGCCAGACTGCCTTTGGGTATTGCTGTAAGTATCCATGTGGTGTCACCTGAGCAAAAGTTTGAGGCTCACCACTCATTATGTTGTAGTACTATTAATAATAATTTGTTAAATCCACACTATCCTTGGTAATCAATCAGTTCTAAAGGTCAGCATTAAGTCTGAATAGAATATAGTCCTGCCTAGTTATGGGGCATTTTAACTCTAAACACAGATCATAATACACAAAGAACTAATTTAGACCTGTCCTGTCATCTGTACTTATTACATACTCCCCAGAGCACAGCGGTGTTACCATATGCTTAAAGAATAAAGCAGTCCCAAAGTTCATGTTTTGGTAGACATAGTTTGTCAGAAAAAGTAAGAAAATAAAAGAACATCCTTTAGGGTTGTGTTAGATCTTTTTCTGAAGACACATCTAAGTTCTGAGTAAGTCTGAATATTCAGAAAATCTACAGAACATAAAACATAGAAAATCAGCAAAGAAATTGGGAGCAGTGTCTTAAGATGTTAACTTCCCAGATTAAAAGGATTTTCCTGTTAGACAATGCTCCTAATTTCTTTGTATCTGTTCTGTTGTGTGACATGTGGTCAGACCAGAAGGTCTTTCATCTAAAGTGGCTCTAGGTCCTAAATTCCATTTTGGGAATGCACAACATTTTACTTCCCTTCAGACAAACAGAGGAAATCTTAGTCAAAGTGATAAGATACCAAATGAATAGTTTTAGGCTCTGTAACACTGAACCTTCAGACAGAAGGATATCAGATTTTTAGACCTAATTTACTCATCAAAATTGAAGATTTGAGCCAATTAAAGTATGTGGAGGTTCATGTTGAATGTACTCCAGCTTTGATTTTAAACCACAAAAAAATATACTGTGACCAAAAATTTTTTCTCACCTTTTTAAACTTAAAAAATTTACTTTCAAGTTATTGCTTTTTAAAAAGGCAACACTTAAAACCATATATGCCAAAAGTAAATAATTAGTTTCATTTAAGTAGAACAACAACAAAAAAATTCTGTTCTTCCAGCAAAAATAAAACTATTTTAGCTATTGACTTCTCTCTAAAGTATAGAATGGCATTTTGAAGCAGAAACAATTTGGAGGTTCTCACAGAGGTCAGGTTGTTATTGAAAACTTTTTTTTGGCAGAACCCTAGCATACCACCTGTGGCCTCCAAGGATAGGGTTGATCCCAGGTGCGTCCTAAAACCGTCTTTCGCAGTAGCCAACACAAACAGTGGCAAATCAGAAACCACTTGTTTTGGGTTTTTTTCAATGAAACAATCTCGTGGGGTTTCTTTGAACAGTAAGCTCTTCAGAGATTATCAGACCTACAGCCCCAGGATTGGGTTTTATTCCCATCCCAGGTGCAGAATCTGGTACTTTCCCTGGTTGAACTTCATATGATTGGTCATTGTCCAGTCTTCTAAATTGTCGAGGTCTCTCTGCAGGGCCTCCATGCCTTTAAGGGAGTCAACAGCTCCTCAGTTTTGTGTCATTTGCAAACTGCATTAGTATCCCCTCCAGTCCTGTGTCCAAGTCATTTATGAAGATGGTGAAGAGTACAGGGCCTAAGATGGAACCCTGCAGAATCCCACTAGTGACAGGTCACCAGTTTGATGTTCCCCCATTCACTATTACCCTCTGTGCTTAACCCATGAGCCAATTGCTCACCCACCGCATGATGCGTTTATCCAGTTGTGTGCTGGATATTTTGTCCAGCAGGATACTATGAGAGATGGTATCAAAAGTTTTACATTGTATTAAAGGAACATGTTCTGAAGAGTACACTCATTTTAATTTTTTTCTTTTTTTTTTTTAAAGGCAAAGCAGAGTAAAATCTGTTTTTCTACAGGATAAAAATGCAAAATCTCAGAGATGTTTTTGTGGGTTTAAGTTTATAAATGCCAAGTTGGTCTCTACGAAACCAACACTTTGTCCCAAAAGATCAGTCCTGGTGGAAAATCAGTAGGTGAAAAACTGAAGGGAAAAATTTATTAAGGACTATTAAAAAAATTATTTTGAAAAATTGTATTTAATTCTGTATTTGTATTTTATTTTCTACCATATTTTATCACAAATGGTATGGGGGTGATATGCCCTGTATTTTACACAGAGTATTTTACAACATATTAACAGTCAATGCACATTTTTCAAGGACTACTGTGCCTTTGGAATTCAGATTTGTAATGGGTTTTGACGGTCAGTGTTGGCCATGTGTTTTGGCAGTAAATATATGCAAAACCATAATTATGTATTTTTTTATGCCAGATACTTACTCCCTTTGATGCCCTTCAAAAGTGCATCTTTTTTCTTTGGGTTAGCCCACTGACACTTGTAGTGAGTCAATAACTACGACGATCCCAGGGGAGGCGAAAAAACTGGAATCCTTTATTGGACATACAACTTCATATTAAAGAGTTTAGAGTTTACATATTCAACAGGGGGGTTACATATTCAACAGGGGATTTATGTATTCATTCTGTTAAAATTGGGGGTTTCACAAGGATGACATAAGGGAAAAACAGAGGTTAACAAACCTTGGGCTCTTACAATTACACCATGGGAAAAACTCTACTTTATCTTTTGGGATTTTGCAGGTAACACAGGTAAGACAAAGGAAGACGTAAAACATAAAAGGTTTTCTGTACAAGTTTGATGAGATCAGGGCATGGTTTCTCCAGGCTTGGGCAGGACATTCCAAACCCATGACATCAATGGATCCTTGTCCAGAGGTTTTTTCCCAGTTTCTGTCAGCCCAAGGCTTTTGTTTAAACCTAGCAGTTTTCTTTTTCTCATATCCGATTTTTAGATATGTCTGTCCAACAGACACTGACATCAGTTTGCTCAGGAACAAGAGGATTCAGCCCAAAGAGTTTATGAGCACTAGAAAGAAACAGCATTCCCAAGCTGGACAGTGGGCTGCAATACAAGCGCTGCTGACAACCCCTGCAGAGCAATCACTTCTTCCTGACTCTGTGGAGAAGACATAGGACAAGGCTAGGGACTCCACCAATGCCAGTGTTGTAGTGGGTGAAGGACAGAGACACTGTCTCCTTTCTCCTCCAGCTCCTGACCCCAAAAATCCCATGCTCTAAAGATGAGAGTTGAAGAGAGCGTAACTGCACCACTAAAGATCACATTGCAATGTGTACAAACACGATTGGAGATGCTAGGGTAAAAAAAAATAATAATTCAAGCCTGGGGCAGAAAGTTCAGCCCACACAACAAAAGTTTGGAAAGAAACACCAAGTAGGGATCTCTTCATGGTGGGCAGCTGATAGCTCCAGTTTCCAAGGTCAGTCCCAGCACATGCATAACATTATTCTCCTCTGCCTACTTAAGTGTCTCTTTAATTATAAGAGCTGAAAGCCTCCTGGTTCTTGCATTATTGGAAAGTATAATGAAGCGTGTTTGAGGATTCCCTGTGCATCTTGCCATTCAGTAATTTTAATTGCCGCATTTCATTGCAAGAGAAGACCTAAGATTTAGGTAGCTAGACCAGCTCTCACACTTTGCAAGGGTTTTCCAAACTGTTGTCCAAAGTCAAGCCTTCACACTGCACTCCAATAGGCAGAGAGGTGGTGATTAACACCTTTCTTAGCCTGCTATTCTGTATCATTCCATTGATTTGCAGTATCAGTAGTGGAAGAATCCTGGAAATATCTGACAGTACTCTAACGTACGCCTGAATGGTATTTTAAAGTGTATACAAAAATGTTATATACAAGTAAATACAAAAATATTTTATATGCATAAAACCACTGTTCTCCATATAACTATTTCATTATAGTTTAGTTTCCCACCCAGGGCCTCACTCTCGGTGAGAATAAGAATTCAGAGAGACAAATTGTAAAGTGTTGAAAGACAGATGACAGGGATCACCATCTTCCCTGCAGAATGCTGAAGGTATCAGAGGATTTTCCTCCTTTCCTTTCCTTTCCTTTCCTTTCCTTTCCTTTCCTTTCCTTTC